>NC_046661.1:91811503-91841986 GCF_010883055.1 Belonocnema kinseyi
ATTCTTTTTAATTTCATAATTGATTAATCAGTTTACAAAATAACAAGCATTAAACAATTATTTTCATTTGTATACTCAAATATTGTTTACATGATATTCTCCTTTATATTTGAAACAGCATTTTTATACCTCTAATCTATTAATTACCTTGTAAATTATTTTTTTTTTTAAATTAAAATATATGTAAATATGAGTTTTGTAAACGAAGTTAATCAGCTAATAATGAATTAAACAGATCATAACTTAAAAAGCCTCAAATAATTATATTCTTTTGCAATTATTTGTGGAAATTCGATTTGTAATATAATCAATTAAAAATTATTTAGTTATTTCAAAATTACTTTATTGAAATAGAGGTACTTTAAAAATAAATTAGTTTATATTATGCAAATTATATTTAATGTTCCATTATATAACCTACAAGTAAATAATGTATTTATTTGTTACGTATGTTAATTAAATATAAGGTAATAAATTTTAATCCTTATTCAATAAACTCTTAGACTAATTCCAGAAAATGTGAGTTTTTATAAAATTAGTTGATAATTAATTAATCATTTCACAACATAAAAAGCATTACATAATTATTTTAATGAAAACATTCAAATAATGTTTGCATTATATTCTCATTGAGATTTAAAACTGGATTTCTCTACATTTAATTTATTAATAAGCTTTCTAGATAAGTTAAAAAAATTAAAATATGTGTACATATAATTTAGATAATTGAATTTAAATACTCATTTCACAATATCGGAGGCACCATAAAAAATTATATAATTGTAATACAATTATTTAAAAGAAAAAAAGAAACATCTATTACGAAAGTAATAGCCAATATTTAATTACGTAATCTGAGAGGAAATAACATATTTATGTTACTAAATATTAAACAATTTAAATCCAATCTTTATGTAATTTCATATTTTATTTTTATTATTAAATTTTAATTTATATGATAATATTATTAAACCTAATGAGTTCACAATATATCTATTGATTTAATAATCTTTTATATTATTTGACAAAATTAGATTTTAATATAAAATTTTAAAAATTATTCTTGTAACCATGAATAAACCAATTAAAAATTTATTTTAATTTTATTTAACTTTAAATTTGTAAATAATTTTAAAATATGAAATATGAATATTATATTAGTACAAAAAATTGTAAGCATGTATAACATAATATTATTAACCTTTATAATTTGCTAATATAGAACTCATGAGAATATTTTTATTGTTACTAAAACGTGAACAAAAAAAATTTTTTATGACTCAATTATGTAAAATTTAGAATTGATATAGCTCCAATATTAAATAGTTAATAAATTTTAATTAGATAACGTTAAAATAAAAATACGACATTATTTAATTTTAATCTAAAAATAATAAGTTTTTCAACATTAAATCTTTAACATAATTAAAACATTAATATGATAAATTTATTTAATTTTAATTTAGCTTATAATAACTTTACGTTTTAACCCCAATTCTTAATTAAATTTGATATAATAATATTATTAAACTTGATGATTTCGCAATATATCTACTAATTTAATAATCTTTTTTATTTTAAATTAAATTTTAAGATGAATTTTAACTAATTATTACTTTAACAAATATAGCTCTAATATTAAAATGTTCATAAATTTTTATTAGATAAAGTTAAAATACAAATACGATATTATTTAATTTCAATCTAAAATTAATAAACTGTTCAACATTAAATCATTAACCTAATTAAAACATTAAAATAATAAATTTATATAATTGTAATTTAGCTTATAATAACTTTACGTTTTGATAAAAAATTTAATTATAATTTATATAAAAATATTATTAAACTTGATGATTTCGTAATATATCTATGAATTTAATAATCGTTTATATTATTTAAAAGAATTAAATTTTAAGATAGACTTGTAATAAATATTACTTTAACATTGAATAAACCAATTAAAAATTTATTATTAAAAATAATAGATGTTATTTAAAGTGAAAGTAAAGACACAAATTAAAATAATTCTTTGCGATCAATAAAAGTAGAAATCTAGTTTTAAGTTCGATTAATTTTATACATTTAAAACAGAGGTCGCCAGTCGCCATAAATTATGTGCTTAAATCCACTATGTAAGATTCAGCCTCCATGCGCTACTAATGGAAGTTACAAGTTTTCATATATATGATTATAGACTTGAGCGAGAAAAAATTAGTATTCACGCTTAGAAAAAGTCTTATTTACTGTATGAAAATGGTGATAGTGAAAAAGTGATAATGGTCAATAACAAGTATTCTAAAACTTTTAGTCAAAATTCAGATATTCAAGTAAATGTAAGAAATGTAAGAAATTTTAGAATTCTTAAATAAGAATGTGTATTGAAATGAGTACAGCTAGTGATATCTGCAACAGGGATTTGCGAGAATTCTAAAATACTATACTTAAAACATCCGAAGGTTTCCGAGCTATTCCGTCCATAGTCGAACTCGCGACGATCACACCATCTGACCGACTGTACTGGGCTCATGACTTGGGATTCCCCGACAAATCTCCTCAATCATGCGTTCGTTTGTAGTACAAAAATGTTCGTAACTACTGAAATTTAAATTTAAGTTTAAACTAATTTTCATTTGGAAATATTTTATTTAAACTCTCAATAATTGACACATATAAAATAGAAGCTTTTAACACGTTTCATTTCAGTGCAATTAAACTTCTAAACCTAAACCTTCATACTTTGATAAATTGAATTGTACAAAGATCTCGGGTTAAAAAGTATTAATTCGCGCTATGGTTTTAAATTCTCTAAATTAACACTTATCCTCAACTTCAACTCGCATTAATACAAGTGTGAAGAAATAAAACATGTCCATCTACCAACTCAATAAAAACATTATTAAAAAAGTTTCCTTGGAAAATATAGATTGCAATGAATTTAGATCAATTAAAATATATAAGTTAAGACTGATTCACATAGTCTTTTTGATAAATCCATTTAGTCAGTTAGTTATAAAGAATAAAACATCTGATTTGTATTTTTAATCAAAAATAATTTAATATCTTTTAAATTAATTGCAAAACACAAAAAAAAGTACGATCGACCCTAATGTCAATCAAAAAATCGTCTTCACTGTTATGATAGCTGGGTCAATTAAAAAACGTATCTTCCAAAAAAACAGAAAAGATATCATCTAACTATATCCAAAAATGAGTGCATCTTCCTATTAAAAAAAAACTTAAAAAAAACGAATTTCCTTCCTTCCAGTTCTATAACAACCATAACAATAAAAAAATCCCTCTTTTAAATTCAGAAAAAATTGAAAATCAACACTTCTTCTCCTCCGACTTAATAACAATATATATATTTCTTAATTATCTTCTTCTAATTAAAAAAAAACGAAAATGAAAAGTTCTTTCTTCAAACACAATAGAAACATTAAAAATAAAAAATGGCCTCTTCCAATCAAAGAAAAAATTGTATCACTTTCAACTCTATAAAAATTTTACAAATATAAAATGTACTACCAATTTAACAAAAACTAGAATTTTCTATATTTTTTAATTATGCTCTTTTAATTCAGACAAAAAAAACGAAAATAAAAAATTCTTTTATCAAACACAATAAAAATCTTAAAAATAAAAAAATGGCCTTTTCCACTTTGAAAAAACGGTATCTTTTTCAACTTAATACAAACTTTACAAATATAAAATGTACTGCCAATTTAACAAAAATTAGAAGTTTATCATTTCAAGGTTGATAAAAATGTTAAAAATACAATACTTCACATTTTTCCACACCATAAAAATGTGAACCTAAAACGGTTCCTCTCTCAATTACAAAGAAATTAAATACCAAAATTAATTTGATTTTTCTCAATTTTGGTTCTTTCAAATTAATATTTTTCAATTGTTACTTAATGTTGCAATAACAATTGTGAAGTTAAGAGTTTAAATGTCTTACTCTAAAATTTTTACCATCCAAGGCTTTCTATTTCAAACTATTCAGTTTCAAATTGTTTACTTTTGAATATTTGATATATAATTGCTCATTCAGATGTTTTTTTAATCAAAATTTTATTATTTTATATGGGTATATTTTATATGAGTTAAATATTTAATATTATCGACTGAAACAATGTTTAAAAAGGATTTTTATTAAAATAAAATCGTTTAATTAATGAATGTATTAATTTTTAGTTATTATTATATTAAAATTATTTTATAGAGTATGAATCAGCACATTTCAATTTGCTTAATTATTGGGGCTTTCGTATTGAAAAAGTTTAATTTTTAACGTCAAAATCTGTAAATTGTGTAATTTAAAACCGATTTATAATCATCTTGTAAAATAATTTTTTTACCATTTTTAAAACTCGAAATACAGTTTAGATTTGAAAACCATTAAATAATTTTTATTTTTTATTTTCAAATCCTTTAAATTAAAAATTTAGGTTTGAAAATAACGACATGAAATCGAAAAATGATCAATTAAAAGATTTTTGAATTAGCGTGGTCAAATAAATTATGTAGGAATGAAAACAGTTCACAACTAAACTTAACATTAAAAAAAAAGTTGAAATCGAATTTATTTTTAATTGAAATATGTGATATGATATTTGTGATATTCAAAGTGATTTGATA
The DNA here is from genome assembly GCF_010883055.1 of Belonocnema kinseyi. Classification (NCBI taxonomy): domain Eukaryota; kingdom Metazoa; phylum Arthropoda; class Insecta; order Hymenoptera; family Cynipidae; genus Belonocnema; species Belonocnema kinseyi. Next base: position 91,816,148 of record NC_046661.1, read on the forward strand.
GATGGTTCTTCTAATAATTTGTGAAATTCCTTGTAAATAAATAAATTCACTATCATATTCATTTCTCGGCTTTTCCCGGTTAAAAAAAATTCCCGGGCATTTCCTGGTTTCCCGTCCAGCGGCTATCCCACAAATGGTAAGTTAACAAAGCTTCAAATGTAGATTATTGGGATGATAAAATTCAGTAAATGATACTTTTACATCTGCTCTAAGAGTAAGTAAAATATTGAAAACTTAAAATTACGTTGAAAATTCCGAATATGGAGGTTCACGCTGCCATATTTATATTTTTATTTCAATTACTTTAAATATTAAATAATTATTTTTCATCTTAATTTCGAAAGGAAATTTTCAAAATTGTTGTCTGATATAATTGCACATTTTTCAGGAGGTTCGAACATAATTTCTTTCTGAATATATTTTACTGAAAATATTAATATGTTAAATATGCTCCGAATTTTAAGCAACTATTAAAAAAGTTGTGCAAAGTTGACTTGAGAGATCCCTGAATATATTTTCTTATAAATAATGACGATATTGAGGAGACATTTTGACACCAAATGGAAAAATTTGTAAGGCAGACATTTTAGAAAGAAGCTTTTTTTGGACCACGCTTCATTTATTCCTATTTTTTCACTACTTTTAATAAACTTAGTTGACTATCATTTAACCATTTACAAATGAATAACGGAAGTTTTTTTCAAGTATTATGTAATACTTTTTAAGGGATTTAAGCTCAGAATTGCTTTAAAGAATGTGATGTTTATTACTTGAGTGGCTCATTTTTCAGGAAAATTATACCTTGGGAAAATCAATAGATACCTGGCAAAATCCTAGAATTGTCAGGGAATGTCCTTTGGTATACTTTTGAGTGTCTTAAACTAAACGTTAAGTTCTTAAGCCAGCCGCTTTGGATTACAAATCAAAAAGTGAGTACATTGGAAACATTTTTGAGACAACTTTTTTTCAAGATTCAAACATTTTCTGTACGGATATGTAGAGTATTCCAAAAGACGAAAAATTTATCCTAATGATGATTCAAAACTTCAAGCACATGCAAAATACGGAAAAAGACGAGAATACAGAAATTGTGCATTTGAAAAAGATGTATAAATTTGTTAAGAATCGCTTTTAAATAGGGTGCGTAGTTTTTATTTTAATCATGAAAAACATAATAAAGAGTAAAAAAATAAAATAAAATCCGCCTGCTGCATGGAAAAATTCTCATCACAACTTTCGTCTTTTAATTTCTTGTTTCTCTCATGTGCGGGTTTTTGAAAAAAATAATTTTTTATGCTTAAAAAAATGGCAAATCAGAGATTGTACTTTCTCATTCAACAATTTTACGGCATTTGAAAGATTCCGAAATCTCTAAATGTATTTTCAATATGTGTGTGTGGTGTGTCTCTGGGTGTGTCTGATAAATAGTTAATTAAGTCCGGAGTACCTGAAATTTTTGGCCTAGCACTATAAGTTTCTAACAAGTAGTGATACGTTTCTCTCGTTTAGTATATAAGGACCGAAAGAATTAAGAGTTTTAGCGAAATGCGTGCAATTTATAGATATAAGATAGGTTTACATAAGCGCATAGGTATTAGTTAAATCTTCGTAAACAAGCCCACTGTAGCCAGCAAGCGACCATCCATTGGATATTTCCTCAGGTAAAATATTTTTTAAAAAAATGAAGGTCATTTCTGAAGTCAATTTCAACGAGGAATTCAACAATAACCTTCATTTTGACCTTGAAGTTGACCTTTATGGTTTTTTGAAGGTCAACTTTGTTTTTTTAAATGGAAACCCCCTTTTTATATCTTCAATCGATAGAGCAGAAAATTCTACGTTCAGGTATGTACCCAACTCTTAGGTCAATTGTCAGTGTAATTCCTGAAGTAAATTTCGAAGAGCATTTCGTTGGTGATCTTTGTATTGATCTTGGTTACAGCGTTTTGAATATTGTAAAATCCTAAGGAAATTTTTCATTAAAAGTTCCAGGTGTTCTGGTGAGAGTTCTGTTCCTCCCCGAAAAGTTATACAGTTCTATATCGTTTTTCGATAACTAACTCAATACCTAAGGCGGTACCATAAATCCTATACCGTTTTTCTATACGAATATTACTTATGATCAAGTTCGTTTGCTTTTTAATTGCACTTTTCGTAATGAAGAAGGGTTAAATCCTGTATCAAAATCAACAAGTGCAAGAACTGTAAGAGAACCTTCAGAGAACTGGTCGGCCAAAATCTGCAGGATCTGAGGAGATGCAGATAAACACAGCCCAAGCATTTGTTGAAAACCCACACCTTAGTTTACGTCGAGATAGTGATAAGCGTGAAGTTGCTCCTGAGACAGTGCGAACTATTTTAAAAAGCATTAATTTCCATCCTTACAAAGTTCATCTGGTACAGGAGCTCAATGAAGACGATCCTGATCGTCGGGTTGAATTTTGTGAAATTATGATGGACAGAATTGACAGAGATCCTCTTTTCTTGTACAATACAGTATTTTCAGATGAATCGACTTTCACTTTAAAAGGTGAAGTTAACAGCAAAAATTGTAGATATTGGTCCGACACAAATCCTGATTGGATGTTGGAGAGTCACACACAATATCCACAAAAGATTAATGTTTGGGCCGGTATCTTGAATGATACATTGATAGGCCCTTTCTTCATTGATGGCAATCTCAATTCCCGTGCATATGAAGAGCTTCTCAGAAACCAAATTGTACCAAGAATAAGGGAAATTAGAGGCAATAATTTTCAAAATAGTTGGTTCCAGCAGGACGAAGCAGCGGTTTATTACAGTAGGGAGGTTTGAGTTTATTTTGATACTCAGTTCCCTTAAAGGTGGATTGGAAGAAGGGGTGAGATCGAGTGGCCTGCTAGATCTCCTGATCTGACGTCTCTCGACTATTTTCTTTGGGGTTATTTAAATAGCAAAGTATACTCAACGCAACCGCAAAGCTTAGACGAATTGCAGAATCGAATTCTGCAACAGGCTACTTTGATTGATAGGGAGATGACGCGTAATGCTGTAACTCATTTTTACAATCGCATAGCTTTTCGTCAAGAAGCTCAAGGTTTTCAGTTTGAGCATCTTCACTGAAGCGTGAGAGGCAAAGGGACTTACGCTAATCAAGCACCCCCAAACGCGAGAGGCAACGGGACTCACGCTAATGAAGCACCCCAAAGAGAACATAATTTACTACATCCACGTCGTTGTTCCTGGGTAATGCTAAACGCAAACGTAAACTACTTGGAAAAACCTTTTAAAAAACCTTGAAGATCATTACCAAGATCCATACATAGCTCACAAATGAACTTCTCGTTGAAATTTACTTCAGGAATTGCACTGATCTTTTGGAAAACTTTGTTAATTTCAAATAACCTCTAACTGATCTTGAACGTTGCAATTGACCTATGACTTGCGTACGTACCTGAACGTAGAATTTTCCGCTCTATCGATTGCAGATGTAAAAAAGGTGGTTTCCATTTTAAAAAACTAAGTTGATCTTTAAAAAGCCATGAAGATCAACTTTAAGGTCAAAATGAAGGTCCCCATTGAATTCATCGTTGAAATTTACTTCAGGAATTACACTGACCTTTTGGAAAACTTTGTTAATTTCAAATAACCTCTAACTGATCTTGAACGTCGCAATTGACCGATGACTTTCGTACGTACCTGAACGTATAATTTTCCGCTCTATCGATTGCAGATGTAAAAAAGGTGGTTTCCATTTTAAAAAACTAAGTTGATCTTCGAAAAGGAATGAAAGTCAACTTCAAGGTCAAAATGAAGGTCACCGTTAAATTCCTCGTTAAAATTTACTTCAGGAATGACCTTCACTTTTTTGAAAAATATTTTACCTGAGGAAATATCCAACCCTCCCGGGACTTTTTAGACACCCTGTATACTAAGAAGTATATGAAATCCTTGCAATAGTCTGCGTTCGTACACTTCTCTCCGCCTTTTTTGCTATGCGCCAGCGTAAAACACAACATTACGTGACCCCTATTTTTCGTATAGTGGTTTAGAAAGATTGCAAGGCGTTCGTAACGAAATGTTCAACATTCTGTTTCATTTCTTTCAAAGCACTATACGAATTTTCGTTATTCGAATCCATTTCAAAATTTAATACAGCGACTTAGAAATACTGTAATTTTTTTATGTAAGAGTCTAAAATTCGTACGATTTATTCTAATCAAAGATATTAGTCTGCATTTTCATAGTCACTATTCGACTTTTTCGAACCGAACCTCGATTATCCCTGAATTCGTACACTTTATTTGAATTATGGATATGCGATAAAAGAAATATTAATATCAAAAGTCCCTCCGTGTAGTATATTGCTCCGATACTACAAATTCTTATATTAAGAAATTATATTCTTGAAGTGTATGAGAAATGGTTTCTTGGAAGTAAACTATGTTCTGCATTTGAATTCATCTCTGTATAAAGTAACACAATAAAGTTTCAGAATAATAAAATGCAATATTCTATCAAAGAATACATTTTCTCAGCTTAAGAAAATGTACGCTTGTTCCAAGCATACGGTAGCAAGTATTCATTGATTCGAAACACACTCATATTCTATCGTCCCCATTCGTACCTGCGATTGACTTGAATCAAGTAATATTTTCTTGATTCAAGAACAATTTTTTTCAGTGCACACAGCCCTGCTATAGTGCTTCATTATAAAGTGCCATTTGGGGCCGTTAATAAAATCAAAGGCCCATTTGGGGCTCGTGCCGCGCTTGGTTGAGTTCACGAAAAAATTAACCGAATTTTGATTTTCTTTTTTTAAATATCTCACGTAAAATGTGTGACTACCTGAATTCCTTTTTTAATATTACTTGTACATGTATTTCAATTTTTCCTGTAATTAGTTTAAAAGTTGAACTGTAACCATAAGTAAAACTTTAAGAAATGCAATTTTGAGTTTTAAGTAAAATATAACGTGAGAATCATTTATATTTTTTAAAGAAAATAATTTTTCGATGCTTTTTCATATTGTAAAATGATTAAGTAGTGATTAGTTGATTACCAAATCCAAGTAACAGAAAGGAAAGTGCGAATTGAGAAAAAAAACTATGTAAAATAAAAATTAATTGAATGATTCAATGAAAATAATTTATTTAATGCTTTTTATGTTATTGATTGCTCCACTAGTATTAGCTGATTAATTTTTTCACAATTATAAATTACATGAAGGTTAAATAAAGTAAGGTAAAGATTACATTAAGTTTGCTCAGGAAAGATGAAAGTAATAAATATGAAAATGAATTTTTGCACCAAAAGACGAATATTCAACTAATAGGTTTAAATATTAATCAAAAAAGATTTTTCAGTCATGAAATAAAAAAATTTCCACCAAACTATTGAATTTACAAGTCAAAAGAAAGTTGTCTTCAAAACAGTAATATTTCTAATTTAAAAATATAAATTTTCGACAGAAAAGTTAATTTTATTGAAAAATGAAATTTATAAGTAACTATTAAATTACTTACCGAAGCAGTTAGAAATATTTGAGCTTAGAATTAGAGGTTTCAATAAACTACTTTAAACAATTTTTTTACAATAAATAATAAATAATAATAAATAAATAAAATCGCTAAAAAATGTATGAATTTTATTTTTATACGTACAAAAACTGTACAAAAAAATTACTTTTCGAAATACAAAAAAATGGCGCATTTTGCAACAGTTTATGCTCAGATTGTAGAGAAGATTTTCTATTATTTTTTAATTAATGTATAACTTGTCAGGACGAAAATAAGTAGTGGTAATAAATTCAAAAGAACTTCAAAAATACTAGAAAATTTTTACTTTTTTGATTTATGTACAGAATTCCTGAAAATAAAACCAAGAATCCAAGGACCAAGTCTGGACAACGATGATAAAATTTTCCTGTTGAAATCTGGAAAAAAATAAAGAAAAACACTTTTTTTCCGAAAAAAGAAAATAATTTTCCTCCTTGGACAAAAAGAAAAAAGAGGGAAAAAGAATGAGAAGACAGCCAATCAAATCCCCCTCCTTTACTTTTTTTTCTTTCGTCTGCTTTATTTTTATTATTATCAAATCAAAGCAAAAACCAACGTTTCGGCACTCTCTCTTCCAAACACCCGATAATAATAAATAATAAATCAAAATTTATCATAAACATATCCGAATCATCCGCTGAGGGTCAAAAGGTAAACCGATTATAAACATACCTGTGATGTTTTACCTATAAAAATATTTTTGTATATGATAACAAATTTCGAGATTTTACATTTAACAGTAATTTTTTTAATAGAAAATTTGAATATGCTTTAAACAATTTAAAATCCTTCATTACTAAATTTACTGAATAAAGATGTTGCAAATCATGTTAGTTTTTTTAAGTCAAAAATTTTAGAAACCAGAAGTGAATCAGAGGCATGCTTACAACAACGTGAAATTATTAATCTTCTGCAAATCTCAGATTTTTCTGAATCAAAAATTTTAAAACAAAGATAAAAAAACATGAAAACAAACTTTATATTTTGATCAATCGACAAACTAGTATTCATGACCAACATTTAAATTTTCATAGAATCTTTGAAGAAGGAGATAAGAATCCTTGGTCTGTAAATTTGACAGATATTCAAATTCTTGAAGCAGCCACAGACATTCCCAGATTATGTAGAGTTTTTAGAAGCCGTGTGATAAAAAGTAAGTCAAATAAATTATGGAAATAGTCTAAGATGTCGAATAAAGTATAGACAAAATTCCGATATTAGATCCGTAGGATTTCCAAGAAAGGTGTTGCACTTGTCAAAGAGCTTTGATGATAAAAATGGTTTGCACATAAGTAATATTGCTCGTAAAATTTCTAGAGGTCTTCTGATAACGAAAATTTTTCTTAAAGACAATCATGATATAATTTACATGAATGCTCATAACAGCAATATTACTGTTTGTATAAAAAATCAGATTATGCTAGGGATATGGAGAATTACTTTGGCAATTATGATAATTATGATTTATTAAATGAATATACATTAAAACTATAAAAAGGAGACACTTTCAAGATGCCTGACAATTGGAGAAAGAAAGGACTTTTAGGAAAAGTTATAGCTTCAGAAAGATTCACAAAGATGACTATGCTTTCAACAGTTTTCATCTAAAACTTCAATTTAGCCATGAAATGGAAAGGCATTTGAAAATCAGTTTTTTGGACATAGATGTAATCAAAGGTCAGGATGGTAATATTCTTACCAATTGGCATAGGAAAAATACATATTCAGGTAGAATTTTACATTTGTTTTCGGTTCATTCTTTTCAAAACAAAGTTGCAGTAATAAGAAACTTAGTTGACAGAGCTGTGGGTTTGTCGCATGTTTCATCTCACAATGGAAATTTAAAAATTGTTAGGAATATCCTTTTTCAAAATTACATCCCACGAAACTTAATTAAAAAAAAATAAGAATTAGAATTCAATAAATCAAAAGCAGACAAAGCTGTGTTTTGTCTGCAGACAATCAAAGGTTAGTGATGTTCCTGTCCGCTTCAGTATTTCTTATTTTACTTATTTGTTTTACCTTGATAAGGGTGATGTATGAGTGCCGAAACGTTGGTGTTAATTTTTTACAAATTTTTTGTTGTTGTGATTTGATAATAATATAAATTAAAATAAATAAAAAAGAGAAGAAAGGGGTTTTGCTTGGTTGCCTTCACATTTTTTCTTCCTCTTTTTTTTGTCCAATTAGGAAAATGATTTTATTTTCTTTGTTAGGAGAAAAAAGTGTTTTTCTTTCTTTCTTTTTTTCTAAATGTCAACAGAAACATTTTATGGTGGTTATCCAACTGTGCTCGTTGGATTCTTGGCTTTATTCTCAGGAATTCTACACATTAATTTTATTGCTGGACGTTAAATAGGATTTTAAATCGCCTGATGACGAAGCCAATTCTAAAGTTCCTCGTAGCGGATATTTTGCTGATTCTCCCGTCAGGGATTCTCCTCAAAAAACTCTTCCTCTTGCCAGATCCACTTTTTCTTTCAGGTCTCTCCAATCTTCAGTCTGTCATACTTAATTATAAAATTAAAAATCTTCGATTTATCCGACTTATTCTTAAAAGAATCGGACCCGGATGTACGAACTTCGAAGATATACTTTTCCTCCCGATAAACCAGGTCTGTTTAGAAGCCAAGAAAACCCAGTGAGCACAAAGTTGGCGACGTCTTAACGACATCGTTACGACATATTCACGACATCTTTACGACACTCTATGTCCATGTCGTTTCGATGTCTTTGCGATATCGTAAAGACATCGTCAGGTCATACGACTTATTTACGATATCGTAAAGATACATCAACGACATGGATATAGGATGTCGTAAAGTTGTCGTGAAGATGTCGTAACGATGTCATAAAGACGTCACTAAAATTTGTGCCTACTGGGAAAGCACTTATTCCTATGCCACAAGAAGAACGGATAGTACTATCAAATCCGAACAGTGAAGCCTGCGCAATAATTGAAAAAACAAACAAAAACAAGTTTTTTAGTACAATATATATGACTGATAGTGCTAGATCACCACGGGCGAAAATACACATGCATAGCGGTGCGTTGGAAAAAATAACCCTAAAGACATCGCGGAACGTCCAGTAAATAATAATGTCTCAATCAAAAAGAGTTCCAAATTAGTGTTTGAACCAAAATTCCCAACACTGTAAATTCGATTTAAATCATCTTTTTAGGGTGGCTAGTTGGCCGCTAAATAAAATTGAATTTCTTTTTTACTGGGAATTAATCTCGAATTTCATATATGTATCATATAATATAGTGCTACACAAAATAAATTCGAATTCAAGTTTTTTTGTGATTCTTAAGTTTCCTTGTTAATATTTTTAAAGAATGTTGAATTTTCATTCTTCATTTTAAAGCGGACATTTTTAATTTAATGAATTTAAAATTGTAACTTTTCAGACTTAAAAATAAAAAATTGTAAGCGTTTCAAATGTGTTATACAAACTGTTTAAGGTACGCAACTGTCAACTTAGTTGATTAATGATTTTACCAATTGTATTGTAGTTTGAACATTAATAATATTATTTTAAACTCTATTATAATAAATGAGTCTGTTATCATTTCTGCACATCGTACCTAGGCTGCTTATTTCTACCTGGCAAAATTGATTAAAAATTTGATTCTTTACCAATATTTTATTTCAATTACCCTATGACATATGTTTCTTATCAAAAAGGTATAAAGTAAATCTGAAAATCTTCCTAAAAATAACAATTTTGCGTCGGAACTTTTTTCGCATCTTGTGGCGTTTGTCTTTAAGTTTTTTTGAAACTTATCCTAACTGTGGTCTATTGAAAACGGGTATTACCACCGACCGCAAACCGATACAAATAAATAATTATATCTATATAATGGGCTGTATTTAAATTACCTAACGGATTATCGACCATCAAAACTGAATCAAGCCTAAAATGTACACATTAAATTGTATCACATTGTTTATTTATTATTTGTAAAAAATGTTATGGAAATTATAAGTCTATAAAGTTGTACTGCTTTATGTGAAAAATGCCAAAAATGCAAAAAATATAATAATATGTAAATAAATTAATTGCGTACTTATTCAAGTAATGACAAAGACTGATTAAATAAGTAACTAAATTGTGCCTGATCAATTTCTCAGTGTCAAAAGGTAGTCTACGTCGTGGAAATTTGAGAATTGTTTTATAAGATGAACTCTTGTCTACATATCTATTCTCTTTTCCCTACTATGATATCGAAAATCGTTATTCGAAATTTCAAAATCATATCTATAATAATATCTCTTGCAAAATTTAGGAAACTTTTGTAAATATATAGAAGATAATATTTATCATGCTATTAAATTTAATTTTTTCAATTTCCCACTTTGAATTATCCAATTAGGCATAGTCCGTTCTAATATGACAGGTGGATCAGCTGGATATCTGGAGACACAAAAATAATACAGAGTGTACAGAACTAAACTTAAATTTTATTTGCCTGATTGGTTCAATTTTATTGCCTTCTGCACTCCTTTTCTTGTAACGACGCTGATTAGCAATGAGAAAATTAAGTCTCTCCCGTTTTGAGTCTATAATCTCATTTAATGTTCGTAGTATTAATGTCTCAATGTGCCGATGGTAGATGATTTTCGTAACATAGGTCCTTAGATTTCTGGTTCAATTTACTTTTTTATATTGAGTCAACCGCCTCAATTTCCACCTTACATTTCTTATATCCATATCCAATTAGATAATCAGATAATGTACTGGTAAAACCTTGCTGTTCCAGTGATTTATTGGTGCACGTAGATCATTTGTGATGTTCATCTTAGGCAGATAACGCCTTTAAGTTGGTTCTGAATGTTTCAATTCTAGTCAATCATGGCTAACATTGCTTTCAAGGTGCTTAAGTTGATGTTAACTTGATGTTCAACATTACTAGCACCTATGCCTTAAGCTTCAAACAGGTCTTTGTTATTCACATCTTCCAAGGAGAGTTAATGAATAGGAAGCTGCTGTTGCACTTCCATTTTAACGGCAGCTATTTCGAAAGCTGAAAACAATATTTTTACTTATATTAATCGTTTTTTATCACACTTTTCACATTTTTCTCTGCCAAAAAATAAAGGAACAATACGTTTCTGTTCATATGGTATGTACATTTTAATCGCCTTCTTGGTTTCTGAACCTCTGTTCCTACCTCTGGTTGTATTGAGCCATTTACATCTAGAGGATGTGGAGGTTCTGGATCGTTAACAGGTTGAGGTAGAATATCAATTGCCGCTGCTTGATCTAATGACGCGGCTTCCTCTAACTGATGCTCATTTCCGTCGTTTTTTATGCCAAATCAACCTATTGTTTAATATCCATTACTCGGTCTTCTGAGATGTGTAGACTAGTCCTGATTTCTTCTTCTTAGTGATGAGATCTCTAAATGTAACCTTCATTATGTGAGGATACTTTGCAGTATTGTATTAAATTGTATCCTTTTTCCGTTTTCATTTCGAACTTCGCACTTTCATAATAGAGACGCACAAATTCCTCTTTCATAATGGTATCCAACTTGATGTTCTCCTACGGCATTTTTGTTGAGGCAGTTGGCTGCAAATTACTAAAAATAACATTTTTAGGATCATTATTAGGATCTGCCTGACCATCTCCCTGCTCATCATCATCAACTTCCCGAACGCTGTGGCTACCAGCGGATGCTCTAGAGTCGCCACGACAATCCTCGAGAAGCAAAAAGCGTTTCCAAATCTTTATTATGCTCCCTGTTATTATTCATGGGATTTGCTATTCCTCTTAGGCCGCTTACTCTTCGTTTTAATCCTGTTTTTCTCGGGAAACCTTGTCAGTAGTACATTTCTTTTAGATCGTAAAGAATTAGGTAAACAAAATTTAATTCAATGTTAGAAAAAATAGCAGAAGATTCAAAAAGAAATATATAGCTGGAAGATGTTTCTTTAACTAACATCTACAAATTTGTTATGAATCATTTCTTAAGAAAAAGTGAATTTTTCATTTCAATTGTGGAAAATAACATAGAAGATAAGCCATTTCAAACTTTTGTAGCCAGAGCAGGAAGTTCACTGACAGAGTATTTTGATAACGAAAGCAAAGAGGAAGCAATTGTTTTTCACGTTTGCTGATAGAAGAATATGTGATGCATTCTTTTCCACGCCATCCCGAAATTAGTTTAAAGTCCCGTCACTTGTTACGATACAATTGTACACATCAATCATTGTTCTATGTCAAAATGCATACACGTGCTTCAGCCTGATAAAAGGTGATATGTCAATTCATGGAAAGTGCATGAATCGGATTAAAAGCATGATATTTATTCATAATAGGTAACTTATTTTCGATCCTCAAGGCGGCAACTAAACCACCTAATGAGGGTGGCTTTTGTCTTAAAAAAACTTTAAAAGTCAGTTAGCCGCCCTCTTATTCTGAGTATCAGAATCAATGTGTCGTCAGTCGGTAATCTTGAATTTCTAATCTTGAATTTGATGAGTGGCTAAAATATCGTCAGAAAACAACCTGTAGATAGAAAAAAATTTGTGAATTTCAACATTTTTTTAAAGTTATAAATTTCAAGCAATTTTAAGATAAAGAAATTAAAACTTGACAGATTAAATTTTTTTAAACTGAAGATATGTTAAATTTAAAGATTAAATTTAAAGAGATAATTATTTATATATAAAAAATCAAAGCTATTACTTACGAATTAAAACTTATAGAATAATGCAAAAATTAAAATTGCAGTGTTCAAATTTTAAATTTACCTGGCAAGACTTGTTCAACAAAGGCTTATTTGGTGTGACAGCACTGTTAGAAATTTCTTTAGGAATTTTCCGAGACGCGTTACTAAAGCTTTATGCAAAAATCGTTGGTAAATTATCCAAAACTGTAACAGAAATTTTAGCAAGGGTAACTAAATAAAACTGCAGTCACATGTACCACAAAGTTATGTTGCTGTTTAGGAATTTTCAGTTACTGTAACTGAAAATCCGTAGAGCTTAAAAAATTTTGTTGATTCATTATTTTAATATAAAACATGAAGTCTATATTTGTCCTAATTATAAAAATAGAAAGAAAATGTAACTGAAGTTAAGACGAACCACTTCTTATGTATCTGTGTTGTATATACACTAATTGTATTCAATATATCATGAAAGCCCATCTTTTATGATAAGAATTTTTTTGACATTTTAAATGTTAAGCATATTATATAACATAGTTATTTACATATAAACTTTGTTCATATATATTCTTACTTTAATTTTTGAGACAATCATATACAGCAAACATATATTAAAATTAATGAACCAACAATAATGTCTCTATACATTAAATGTTTAGAGAAATTTACTCACAAAATTTATACAAAATGTTATTTTATTTTTTATAAGTAATATTCGTATACATATATAACTAATTTTCAATTGAAATACGAATGCTGCCTAAAAAAATAATTTCTTTAAAAAGTGGTTCAACCAAAATTTTTAACAAAAAAAATTGTATCCTCAAACAGAGAAAAGATTAACTTTCAAGCAAATAGTAACACTTTTATCTAAGAAAGATGACACTTCTACTAAAACGGATGAATTTTTAAATCAAAAATACAAATTTAAAAAAAACTTAGTTTCATCCGAAAAAGGCTTTATTTTGACATTTTAACATCAAAATATAAGTTTTCCACAAAAATTAAATCTTTCACGAAAATTATACTTGATTTTTTAACCCAAAAATACGATGTTTCAACGAAACAGTTACAATTTTAATAAAAAAGGGCAACCTTCGGAAAAAATGGTCGAATTTTTATAAAAACAGTTGGATTTTTATCCAAGAAAGATTTCATGTCTACTAAAATAAATAAATTCTTAAATTAAAGACAAATAATCAAAACAAATAGTTAAATTTTTATCCAAAAAAATATTTCAGTTTCACTTTTCGGCATAAAAATATGTGTCTTAAATGAGACAAAATTGTCTCTTAGAAGTGTTGCATTTTCTACCCAAAAATATGAATTTTCAACAAAACAGTTGATTTTTTAAGGAAGAAGAAAAAATACTTTAGTACAAAATTCTTGATTTTCAAACCAAACCGTTGCATTTTTATTAAAGAAAGATGCAATTTCTAGTAAACTAGATGAATTTTAAATAGAAAGGCAAATTTTCAAAAAATAGTTGAATTTTCAACCAAAAACGATTTTGGCTTGACTTTTTCGCATTAAAATATGAGATTCAAAAAATAAGTCAATTTTCTATAAAACTAGATGAGTTTTCAACACAAAAATTCATTTTTCAACCAGAAAAGATGTCTTTTCAACAAAATTGATGAATTTTCAAACAAATAATAAAATTTATAACTAAAAAGGTAATATTATAGAGAAAGCCACTGCAAAAAAAATGAATATAAATTTAAGGCAAATTAATCAATAACAAGAATATTATACCAGGTTTAACAAAAAACTTTATTTTTAATTTTCTGTAATTTCCCACTGGCCAATTTTTCATTTTCCCTGACCATATGAATATTCAAAGAGTAAAATCGTAAGCTTCTAACATTTTCAATTATGAATCTTTTATAAACGAAAGAATATAATTTTTAATTAAAATTGAAAACATTTCAAAATTATTCTACTTGATAGTTTCCCTAACCAATAAGAATCCCTGACTTAAAAAAAATGGTTTTTAGCCAAGGTTCGTTTTTACTTACCCGGTTTGTTCAGCGTGTGATGTTCCAAAGAATTATGTGCGAGAATAAAATGCCCTCCTTTTTTAACAAATCATAAGAACATTTTTCGAACACGCCGATTAACACCAATACTGAACCTCCATGCTTCGTCTGCTAGCTGCAAGCGCTCGAAAAACGAGGAGTGCGCATGCAACTGCGCATTTCTTTACGCCTCTATAACTTATATTTCTGTTACCATTTAGGACTTCTAGGAAAGTATATGCAATTTACAGAAATCCCTTCTGAATTTAAATAAGAATTTTGTAAATTTACTATAAAAGTTACGGAGTTCCATTTTCGGCAACCTAATTTCGTAAATTTCACGGCTGTAGCGAAACTACAGAATATGAATAGCCGTAACATTAATAATTTTATGATAAAAGATATCTTTGTAAGTTATTGTGACAGTGATTTAAAATCGAAGTTAGAGATACAATTCACTTTTCGAATTATATTAACATGTTTGAAAATATTTGAACGTCAAATGCGCTACAAAAATTTTCTGCAAATCTTGAAATTTTCCTAAGATATGGGGGTCATGCACCTTCCGAAGTCACGGCCGACAAAAAAAAAGAAGGCGGATTTTTTGGAAATGATTACAAATGCGTTTATATGAGCTACTTTCAAAATCCACAAAAACTTTTATCAACTTGAATTTTTAATAATAATATTATATTTATTATATTTTTTCTCATTTATATAATTTTTTCAATATTCAAATGGGTTATAATAAAAGATACTGCGTGAATCTGTCTGATAAAAAACAGTTTTCAGTCAAATGTATGTATGCCTGCATAAATGGTGACATCAGTTTTCAGCCCACGTGTAGCCAACTTTATTTTTTTAGCTAATTCTTATCGAATCGAAACAGTACTTAACTAAATAATATAACTGTTAAGAATTCAATTTTATATTTTATTATTTGAATAAGAAGCTTCTCAGAAATTAAAATAATTTCTATGCATAGCATTTTTTCCAAGTTATTAAGAAAACAATATTTTTCATGACTATTTTTTACTTTCATGAATAATTTAGTTTCACACGTAGCTTCTAACTTTATTTTACCAACCAATATTGTTAAAAGAAAGATAGTTGATAAATAAATTTACAAAAAAATACTTAACTGAAAATGATTGGACTGTCAAAATTATTTTTAAAGAATTAGTTTATTATTCCAAATATAGGAGCTTGGAAGGTATCGAAATCCTGTAAAATCCAATTGAATGTTATGAAATCCTTTAAAATTCATGTAACAGTTTTCTTAATGACGTAAAAACTTCAATAAATGGTGACATCATTTCTGAATAAATATGTATCTCAGAGGATTAAGCGAACCATTTCTATAGCAAGAAATAACGACTGAAGTTTAGATTATATAGGCTTATGAAATATCATAATATTCATCAGTTGAATTCTTGATAAGATTCTTCAGTGAATTAATCATTTTCTTCTACAATTATAAAATATGAAGATTGTCTGGACCTTATCCTTGGCGGTTATCTTCGATTTTATTGGTAAATATAACCTTAAAATTAAAGAGAATGTAGTAAATCTAAGTTTATGTTCTATAAACATATTCTATTGATGATAATATTAAAATATTATTAAAACATTGAAATTAGTCTCTATAAAAAAGGATTAGATACGAAATATTTTAAAACCAACTTTTTTGGAGCACACAGAAACGGTCGAGAGACGCGATATTACAGCCCACATTTGTGGAAAACTATTTAAATAGTGATAAATAAGTGATAAACTATTTGAGTGATTTGCAATATGTTTGGTCTTTTAATTTCCATATTGGACTTAAATGTAATAATTTATTTTCAAATAAGCGAATTATAATGCTGCACTGGCCCTTTAAGTTACTTAGGTTAGGTTTCATCTTAACATACTTGATAAATTTACTTACTATTTACTTGTTTCCTAAAAAATATTAAAAAGTGTGAAAGATTTTAAAGCCAAATTTTGCATTTTTGCCATATTATATACTTTTAAAAAATTTGATTAAGTTTAAGAGATATTCAATAGTTTTGAAGCGATTCAAAAATAATTAAAACTTGCAAAGATATTTTAAGAATTTTGTAGAGTTCCACGAAAACGAAAGACATTTTTCAGTTTCCTAAGAAAAATTAAAATAATTTTTTATTTAAAAAAATTAATTTGAAGAGATTGTTTAAAAAGATTTTAGAAGATTTAAAAAATAGACAAAAAGAATCAAAAAGATTTTGAGGTAATTTTTTAAAAAAATTTTCAGAATAAATAAGAAAAGGCAGGAAAAATTTGAATAATTCTTAGGAATTAGAAGGTTTAGAAGGTCTAACAAGATTTAAAAAAATAATTTTTCTTATATTCGTGTAAACATTTTAAATATTTCTTTTATTTTAAAAAATGAATTTTAAGAGAGAATTGAAAAAGGTTGTTAAACATAACGAACGATTTCCTAAAATTTCTAAAAATAGTTTACGAGATTTTAAAGCAAAATGTTTTAATTTGGTAAGATTGTAAAATAAAAATGAACAAAAATCGGGTGCATTGAAGAAATATTTATTAGAATTCAAAAGAATTTCGAAAGTTTTCAAGAGAATAAACGAATTTCCTTTAAATTGATGGGGAAATGTAGAAGATTGGGAAGTAATTTTTTTTTTTAATTTGGAATGATATTTGAAAATTTTGATCAAAATTCATGTAAGTTAAAAACTAGGTATTTTTAATTGAATCAACAGCTAACTTCACTTCGTAGATACCTGAGGGAATAACAAAGGACCAAATGCATGAGATCCAGTTCATTTTTGCCCTATTTTTCTAATATCTTCGAAAAAGCTAATTTTTTCTGCATAAGTTTACTTGAAAAAGTAATTTGTATTTTTAAATTACTATTCAATGAAATAATAAAATGATAATAATTATTATGAATTACAAAGATATTACAGAAATAAAGTTTTGTTCCATGCGTTTGATCCATTTTTTCCCCTCAGCTTTTAACAAAGTTAAGTTAGCTGATGGTTAAAGTGAAAATACCTAATATTGTTAGGAATTTAAGACGTTATACCTAGATTACAAATGTTTGAATACTCGCAAAAATTTTCGAAAATTTATTAAATATTTCTTGATTTCTTCCCAACTTCTAAAAGTTCTAAACATCTTTTAGAAGGACTCGAATTTTTCAAAATATTTTGTAAAATTCTACATATTATAAAAAAATTTCTTTAAAATCTTCTAGATTCTTTTTTGACAAGCTTGAAATATTTAAAAATAATTTCAATTTCTTAAGAATATTATGAGAATTATATCTAAATAACCCAATGGGCACATCATTTGGCAACGTCTTTACGACATCTTTACGACATCCTATGTCCATGTCGTTACACTCTCCTTACAATATCGTGAAGACGTCGTCAAATTTTTTCCCACTGGGAAGTTTGAAAACAAAATGATAGTACTTATTTTCTTATTCTCAATTCTCAGAATTTAATTTCAACATGAATTTATTATAGCAATTCTGAAAATAATTTTAGATTAATTTGAGTGCTGTCATAGATAGAAAAATATTCGGCAATGGTCTTTCTTTAAGAGTAACTTACAATTTTTTTAAATGCCTTAGCGGCAATATAAAAAAATTCGCTCTTCATCACTATATTGAAAAGTTTTTAGATAACGGAACTAATACAAAATAACAAAACAAAGAATAACTAAATCATTAATTAGCAACAACAAAAAATTGCCGAATTATAAAATAAACGAATTGTTAAATGCTCGTAAATATTTCTATTGCTGTAATTTAAGTTCAAAGAAATTTAAAATTTCCGAAAATGATTATTCGATTATTAATTAATAATAAATTGAATTGTTTGCCTTATTTATAATTATAATAATAGCTCATAAATTGATAATCAATTAAATATGTTGAGTAGTGCTAAATTTGAAATATTTGTGGGAATTTAATCATTCGTTTATTTTAAAGTCAGACAAATTTGGAACATTTTATAACTCGATAATAATATATATTTTCGGCATTATTTTCATTCATTTGTGTATTCGTTATTTAATTTTTTATTATTCTTTATCATTTCTGAATATCCACGCAATTTGAAAAAATGATTTTAAAGGGTTTTTCATATTTATTTTGTAAGTTTTATGCAACTATCCTACAGCACTGCATGGTTTTGTAAAACAAAGTTACTACTAGCGCCGCCGAACGGCCGTTTTCAACTCACGTGACACATTTTTTGGATTGGGCACTACAGTGGAAGCACTCCCCTGGGCGCCATCTACTGCCAAGATTGGCTATTAAGCCGGGGTCTAGAAAGCGCCAAATTTAAAATCCACAAATTTGTGTGCTTGATCTGGTCCAAGTCGGAAATAAGGCAAACATTTGGCAATTTCTACACGGGCAGTTTTTACTTTTAGCAAATTCTCAGCTTCTTAAAAACGAGATTTTTTACTAAAAGTGATGGATTTTAAATAAAAATAGAGTAGTTATATTTCATAAAGATTAAATAATTTTTAACAAACAAAAAAGGAACTTTAAAAATAGTTCAATTAAAAAAATGTATATGCAGTAAATTTTTTCAAAAATGATGAATATAGTTACTTTTAAGATTGGAAAGAGTAGAGTTGTAGAAAATGTTTTCCCGGAAAAATAAGTCGTCATTTATTCAGATGTAATTCTTTTTCAACAATTTGTAAAAATGGAAGGTTACAAAAAATTCAATTGCAAAAAACTTGGTCAAAATTAATTTTTTTTTATTTTAACATTTTTCATAAAAAATCATGTTTTCTGTTTGAAATGACAACATTTATAATACATTGATCTTTGAAATCGTAGAAAAACTATTTGGTTAAGATATTTGACTTTTAGCACGACAACTACTTTGAATTTACGGTTCCCTTAAAAACGAAGTTGCATATTTTTGAAAATGATACAACTTTTCAAATTTTTGTCTAATTAACAAATTTCATGAGACTAGTTTCGAAACACATATCTTTTATATTCAGTAAAAATTTAAATCGATATTTCTCAAGTTTTTTCCCTTTTTTTTTGAGTGTTTTTAAAATGTTGAAAAGCATACAACTTTTTGAATTTTTGTCACAATTAAAAAATTCCATTAAGATAATTTGCAATTCTTTTTGCCATCTACTAGAAAATTTTAAAACAATTTCTGAAACTTTTCCATTTTTGTTTAATCAAAAAATCTAATTTGAAAGTTTCTAAACACATAAAATATATAGTGAAAAATTAAAACGAAATTTCATAATCTACCAGAAAAATATTTTTTTTTTTCTATTTTTCTGAAAATTTTAAGTTTTTAAAAGTATACAACTTTTCGAATTTTTATCGAAATTGAAAATTTTATTTTTATTATTTGCAAGCCTTCTGCTCATCTATAAGAAACTTTGATCGGAATTTCTCCAATTTAAAAAATAATTTTTTCCAATTTTAAAAATGCTCTAAATTCTTTAATTTTGTCTGAAAATCTCTGCTTAATAAACTTTACCTTTTTTTTGGACCCTTAAGAAGTGTGCCAAAAGCTAACTCGATTGAACAAATCCTTCCAAAGTTGCCGTGGCTGCAACATTCAGGTAACCATACATACAGACAGACATATAGTACAGACAGACATAAAGACATACATGTCGAAAGACAGACAAACAGAGAGACATACAGACAGACAAAAACGCACACGGGCAGGCACACATATAAGCAGCCATACAGGCAAACATAAAGGCAGACAATACAGACAGACATGCATACAGGCAGGCACACATTAGGCATACCAACATACATATAGTCAGAGATGCATACCGACAGACATACCGACAGACATACAGACATACACACAGGCAGACATACAGTCTTTCACACATACACCAATACAGACAGACATACAGTCAGACATACAGACAGTATGAAATTTCAAACTAACTAAAGTATGCAAATAAGAAAAAAAGTAAAAATGGTTGTTAAAAATATCTCTAAATGGCTTTCATCTATTATTATTAAATAATTATTTATGAAAATTTCAAATAAAAGAACTGAAATAGTTTGCCCATTGTCGAAGTGTTTTGCCTAAACTGATAATCTGCTGGATCAGCTATAAATAAGAAGCCGCGACGGGCACGAATCCTGCTTGGTGAAAATTTCGAAAAGCAAAATGGCGGTTTTTAAAATGTTGACAAATCTATTGTCGATGAAAATTACCTTCAGATTTCATGGCATGCCTAAAAATCCTCAAAGTAGAGTCCTGCCACAACTCCCTACTGTTTTGATTGGCAACGATTAAACCAGAATCAGAAGTGGTGGAAAGCGCTCGATTTTCAAACCATATTTTACAATAAATTTACAATTTTGAAGAATAAAACAAGGAAGAAGACAACATAAAATATAAACATATAAAAATTTCATGAAATATGGAGAAAAAACTATTCCATTTTGTGTTTATAAGTTAGTTTTTTTATTTGAAACAAATTTTTTTTTATCAAAATTCATATTTTTTAGAAGAAATCCTTGTATTTTGTTAAAATCAGTATTTTTTGGTAGAAAATTAATATTTTTGGTTACAATGATTTGTTGAAATATCGTTCTTTGTTCGATCGATACTTAATTTCTTAAATTTAAATTTAATTATTCAACATTTGGTTGAAAATTAATATTTTATGGTTAATGAATCAATTATTTGGTTAGAAATTGATTTAATTTGTCCAAGGTTAATTTTTGTGGTAACAGATTAAGGTTCGTAGTTGAAAATTTATTTTCTTGGTTGAAAGATTTATCATTCTCATTAAAAATGTATTTCTTTGGTTGAAAACTTATTTATTTTGTTGAAAATTCGTTTTGTTTGTTTGAAAATATTTTTTAACTGAATGATTAATTATTTTATATTTAATTTAATATTTACATTTAAAAAACTGAACTATTTTGTTGAAAATTCTTTGTTTTAGGGTCGAAAATGATTTCCATAACTAAAAATTAACATGTACCATTTTTTGTTGAAAATGAATCCTTTTCTAGCTAAAAATTCGAATATTTGATTAAAAATTTATGTATTTTCTATAAAATTAATGTTTATAATTGAAACTTAATCTTTTTCTTTGAAAATTCGTATTTTTTGGTAGATAATTAATCTGCTTAGTCTATTCGGTTTTTGGTGTGAAAATTATCTTTTTTAGATAAAAAGTTAACCATCTGATTGAAAATTAATGCATTTTCTGAAAGCTCAGTTTTTTAGAAAATAATTGTTTCTTTTTAAAAGTTTATCTTTTTAGTTAAAAATTATTCTTTTTTGGTAGAAAATTAATGTTCTTGATTGTAAATTCATCTTCATGATTAGAAATTTAACTGTGTGTTTAAAAATTGTGTTTTGGTGGTAAACATTTATAATTTCCTTTAAAAACGTATTTTTTTGTAGGAAATTTATCTTTCTACTTTAGAATTAATTTTTTTCTCTAAAGAAATTTACTATTTTACCTTTGGTTTAAAATATAAAATTTACTTTATTTTCAGTAGGAAATTCGACTTTCTTGGTATCAAATTAATCTTTTTGGTTCAAATTAGTTCTGTTGTTGACATTTCTTTTTATTTATAAATACCACTGAACAAAATTTATCGGTGTATTGATACCAAAACATGGTTAACTTTCCTGTCACCTCTGTAGTGTCAAACTTTTGCGCCCTTTATGTTGACTTCTGGTTCCGGACTAATCGCGATGCGCAGTGCAGTGTCCCCAATCTTGGGAACTTTTTAAACTACGCTTGCGTCGCGCCGACAACCCGATTGGTTACTGTTAGCGTGCTGATCTTAAATTCTATAAATATTCAGATTTAATATTTATGATAAATAATGCTTGGGAAATGCATCAAAAATAATTACTTGATCCTAAATTCGAATTTTGAAGTAAATGATGAAAAAATAATGCAATTTTCATGCACAAACCGTTATAAATTTTGTACTTAAAAAAAATTTCTTTTTCAATATAGCTTTTTCAATGTTTCAAAATTTTAATAAAAAGTTAATCAGAAGTTTTAATTTTAAGAAAAAAATATTTGTTTTCAGTAGTATAAATATGATTTGATTAATTTTATACAATACTGTATATTTTATAATATTTATACAATAGTAATTAATTAGTCATTGTAATTCAGCTCTTCTTCAAGTTATTAAAGAAATTTATCATATAACATTTATCAGTGCAGTAATTAATTATTGTTAATTAATTTCTGGTAATTTTAGTGACTATTTTAAATCACAGTGTCAGATAAAAACAAAAAATTAATCTTAAGATACGACTGAGACGAGATTAATTATTCGGGTGAATAAAAATGATTTATTTCTCTAAAATTAGAATTCATAACCTCTTTTTCATTAAAATCGAATTTTTCGTATCTGCCACTCCAAAATCTTATTTCAGGATTAAGAAAATTCTATTTGGGCATTTCTCAATCATTATTTATTTAAAATATTGTTTCTGAATATTTATATAATTCAAAATCAGCGCGCTAACAGTGACCAATTGGGTTGTCGGCGCGACTCAAGCGCAGTTTAAAAAGTTCTCCAGATTGGGGACACTGGCGCAGTGACAAGCCAGTGTAAGCCTGTGTGCGACAATATCTCTAGGAACACCATCATAAGGTTGTGTACATAAGAGAAACTTAATCCTCTTTTTCGTTTCCCAGATTTAACGTCACAGTTCGAGTATTTGCCAAATGGGGAACCTATTCCTGGCGTACCTCGTAGCGGAGCTGCATCTTCTTCTATTGAGAGACATTCTCCTGAAAGAACTCCTTCTCCATTCACGCCACATTCTTCTGTCATATTATATTCTCCTGAGAATCTTGATACTCTTGCCAGGTCCAGAGCACCTCGAGGGAGAAGACCTTCTTCTCTCATACTTGGTTATACACTTGAACAACTTAGATTTGTCCGACTTATTCTTAACAAAAACCCGACACGGATATACGAACTTCGAAGATATACTTTTCCTGTCGATAAAGGAGTTCTATTAAGAATTGAGAATCGAGCAGTTATTCCTATTCAACCCGTAGAACAAATTGTATTATCAACGCCCGATGGTGACATTTGTGCAATATTCGAAAAGACAAGTAAACATTCCTTTTTTCGGGGAATATATATACCTGCTATGTGTGGATCGAAACGAGCAAAAGTAAACATGCACAGCGGTGTGGTTGAAACATTGACCCCGGAAGAAAGCGCGGAATGTCCAGTGAACAAAAATGTCTCAATCAAAAAGAGTTTTAGAATAGAGTTTGAACCACGATTCTCCA
The DNA here is from genome assembly GCF_010883055.1 of Belonocnema kinseyi. NCBI lineage: Eukaryota > Metazoa > Arthropoda > Insecta > Hymenoptera > Cynipidae > Belonocnema > Belonocnema kinseyi. The sequence goes on from NC_046661.1 coordinate 91,839,682, forward strand.
CAGCGTAAATTCAAGAGAAATAATCTTTTTAGAGTAGCCGATCGACGGGGAAAAGATAGTGAATTTGTTTTTCACCACGAATTAATCAAAAATTATATACATGTCATGCTTCAACAAAAAAGAATCAGCAGTGTTTAAAACTTTTCATGGAAAATTGGTAGCGTTTAAATTTGGCATAACAAATATTTTGAGATGAGCAATTATAAATATAAATTCATTCATTATTTTTTTAAATGTACCAATAATTATAAAATAAGAAGATGATGTTCCTTTACGTAATTTAGACCAAAGAAACGAATGTAGATGTTGTTGATGATCCCTTATTATCTTTTCTTGATGTTCTAAGAACAAAATTTTCTCCTTATCAGGACAGTCAATTAATTCAATAGTACCATTCAAATCACAGGTTTAGGAAATAAATTTATGTGAAACATGTTACGTTCTGTATCTCAATCACTTTTTCTAGCGAGTGTGAGAAAAATAAGCTGAAATTTAAATCGACATCTGAAATTAAGTAAAATTATAAATTTTTATATTTTAAACATAAACTCAAAAGTAAGGTTAAGAATTTGGGAATAACGTATATTCACCTAATTATCAAGATAATTCGTTGAAGATGTGTTTAAAATCATTAAAAAAATTATTCTTAACAAAGTGATTCAATCAAATCTCTCAAAAAAAATTTGAATAGTCAATCAAAGAATGATAATTCTTAACCAAAAGTTTGCATTTTCGTAAATATAATGATATTTCTACTGACACATGCAGATTTTCAAATCAAAAAGATAAATTTAAAAAAAATAGTGGAATTTTAGTTAAAAAGGGTTCAGCGAAAAAAATTGAATTTGCAATGCTAAAAGATTAATTTTTAACAAACTAGTTGAATTCTCAACCAAATTGTTTCATTTTTATTCAAGGAAAATGAAATTTCTCTTAAAACCAAAAAAATTTTTATCCTGACAATTTTTTTTATTGTCGAATTGTTGTGCAAAAATTTTTACTAAAAAGTATGATTTTTTAACAAAATAATGGAATTTTCAACCGAATAGGTGTATTTTAATAGGAGAAAGATGGAACTTCTGCTAAAATAGTTGAATTTCAAATCAGAAAGACAAAATTTTAAGTAAGAGCCGGAATTTTCAATCGAACAGTTGCATGTTAATTCAAGAAAGATGAAATCTCTTATAAAACAATAATTCCAACACCAAATAAGAATTGTAAACAGTAAGTTAATTTTCTGTTAAATAGCCGAATTCTTAACAAAAAGTACGATTTTCAACAAGATTCTTAAATTTTAAACTAAGCAGTTGCATTTTTGTCCAAGTAAAGTGACAATTCTACTAAAGCGGGTGAATTTTCAAATGAAAAAGACAAATTTTAAAAAAGAATTTTAATTTGCATCCGAAAAGATCTCAGCTAACTCACGCACTTTTAATCTTCTATCCTTCAACACCATATCGTGGATTTTATTGATGATTTCGGGAGTACTTGCTTCTACGGGCCTTCCTGAACGTGGTTCGTCACTTATTGATGTACGACCACGCTTAAATTCATTTACCCAGTTACAAACCATTGCTAAGGCAGGGGCAGATGTGCCATGAACTGAGTCCAATTCATTTTTTATCTCATATGGAGTTAAACCCTTTAAATGGAAACGTTTGATTACCGCTCTGAACTCGTTTTTTTCCATTTTTCTTAACGAACAATTTTTTTTTCAATTGGTTATAAAAACACGTTAACTCAGAAGATGTGGACTGTGACTGCACCATATATCTAGTCGGGAGTGGTGCTGACTGAAAACAGATGATTTGGAGCGATTCGCGCGCCATCTGTTGGTCATTCTAAGGACTTATTGAACTACCCTCGTAAATGAATATGTTATTATTTCTGTAAATCGCATCGAGGTCAGATATATTACAAAATTTAGTTCTCTACCTATATTTTACTAAAGTTCCTCTTTGATATTTGCGTATTATTAATAATTAGCGTGAACTAAATTTCAAAATCTTACTGAGATGAGAAATTTGGCTTTCAAGTTTTCTTTTTCGCATCTTGTGTTGTTTGGCTGAAAATGAGAACCTAATAGTTGATTGAAGAAGGCAGATTAAAGAATTTTGCAAATCACAGGTATCTTAGAGAGTATTCATAAACAACCATAACCTGATACCTCAGTTTCAGTTCAGCCCTAATGAAGTTAACTGCAATGTTCACGAAACGTCGACAAAATTCGTAGTTTTTCAAACGATTGGATCCCACAATATATCTTTTTTTATCAATTTGACTCATGTTTGCGCCTGCAAAAAAT
>NC_046661.1:91842086-91843846 GCF_010883055.1 Belonocnema kinseyi
TATATATTAATTATATATTAACGTACTCGATGAATTCTTTGGAACCTTAACATTGTCGGTACCGGACAACCGAGTATTGATGTAAAACATTCTTATGATCATTTCTGGTGCTGACAACCCTACCCTAAATCGCAATGACGAATCCTTCCATTATAAATATAGGACACACTTTTTCAGCGAAATATTGGATGCCTCAGTATCCACTTCATAGTGATCTAACGTTTTGAGGTCCTCTTCTTGTATGGTTATCTGGCTCCATTCCGTTTCTAGTTCATGGTTTCTCGTTTGATATTTAAGGCCTCCTATGGGGACAAATTCAAAGGAGTGTTGTCAAGATCCGCTTTGCAGATGGTGTTGCAAAGCGCAAAGTTTTGCTTGATGTTAAAATAGTCTCACAACTCAATAAATTGTGACTTACATAGTTTTTTTACGTTCAAAACACCCCTAAACCCTCTATGTCGCAGTAGAACTATCCTTTCAATCGCGAAATTAATGTGGGGCGTTCGGTGCTTCGTCACAACATTTGGCGACGTCTTTACGACATCGTTACGACACTTTTACGACAACTTTACGACATCCTATGTCCATGTCGTTTCGGTGTCTTTGCGATATCATTAAGACATCGTCAAATCATGCGACTTATTTACGATATCGTAAGAACACTTTGACGACATGGACATAGATTGTCGTAAAGTCGTCGTAACGATGCCGTAACGATGTCGTAAAGATGTCGACAAATTTTGTACTCACTGGGTTATGTTTATGTTTCTAACTTCCGTGTTAAACCATTTGATGAGCCCAAAGGAGTACGTGAGAACAAGGATGGCATAGGTGTTGATTGCACTGATTTTGTTTGCCAAGATAAGAGAAATCTTCATAATCAATCTGAGTCTAGTATTTTTTGATTTTCAAGATTTTGCTTATTTATTATTGTCGCGTTTCTCTGCCAAAAAATAAATGCGCATCAAATCTCTGTTGATATGGTATTTCCATTATAATCGCTTTCTTGGTTGCTGAATCTGTGCTTCTGCTTTTAATTGTATAAGGCCATCTATCTCTGAAGGATGTGGTGGAGCTGGATCATCAACGGGTCTTCTGAGATGTGTAGATAGTCTTGATGTCCTTCACCTTAGCGATAAGATCTCTTAGTTCGACTTTATTCATTTGGGGATACTTTGCAGCAAATTTGGTCCTAAAATCGTTATTTATACATCAAAATTCGAAACATTAACATGCAAATTAACAATTCTAGAAATTAAAATATATAAATCGCAACGTCTCAAGTTTAAATTCAGCTCGCTCAAATTTTATTTAATTAAGGTTTTCTATTCCAAACAATTCAGTTTCAAATTTTTTAGTTTCGAATAATCTTTTAAAAGTAGGACGCAATTCTCTGGAAATACATGTCATTGATATAAAGGGTTTTTCAATAGGCACGCTACAAAAGTAGACCGATAGTGACAGCAAACGACGCCCTTTTTTTCCCGCTCTTTTGACATTTCTCTTCAGTAAGGTTTGCCATTTCATCATGGAAAGGTATACGATGCAACAACGAGTCAAAATTATTAAAATTTACTACCGAAATTCGGAGTCAGTGGCCACAACTTCGAGAACGCTACGTCCAATTTATGGTCGTCATAATCGTCCTGCCAGACCAACAATTGTGCGTCCGGATGCAATAAGGGCACATAAAATTTTTTCGTGCGAAAACGAAGTCCCCTGGAGGCTTTAGAAAAAATTTTCGAATTTTAATTTTCAAA
>NC_046661.1:91843946-91847094 GCF_010883055.1 Belonocnema kinseyi
AACAAATATTTCATATGTAGCAATATTTGACGGTTCATTTAAGAATAATTAATTGAAACCAAATATTTTTAAATTAACAATTTGAAACTGAATTGTTTAATACAGAAAGCCTTGAATCGTTAAAATTTGGAAGAGCTTTTAAACTTCGAACGTTTTAATTTTGATGGTTCTTTTTAAAAAAATTTTTACATTTGTAAGTGAAATTGTTGAATTTAGTTGTTCAAATAGCAAATGAAAACTTATTAATTGTATAGAAAAAATTGAATTATTTAAAAACGCATTTAGATGTTTTAAAAAGATTCAAAATTAATTTAAAGCTTGAAATGATTTCAAATAACTTAAAAGTTTCAAAAGAATAAAAACTTCTTGGTACGATTCGTAGGAAAATTGAAAATAGTTTTACAGTTCGGAATATTATTTAAAAATAATATTGAAAAAGATTTTAAGATTTCCAAGATTGTTAAAAAAGAATGTGGAAGATTTTAAGAATTTTCTTTAATTTTCCAGGGGTTCCTAAATGTTATAGGGAACTTTCTTTTCATTTTAAAAGATATTTAAAAATTCTAAAAAAAATTTTAAATAAGTTTAACGTTGAATAAATTTAAAACAACTCTGACTCTTTGAACTCATTATTTTTTTAAAATTCTAAATTTTGCAGTTTATGTGCATTTCATGTGAAGTTGTTTAATTGAAAAGTGTTAGAGCCTTTCATTTTTTACGTTTAAATTACTGAGCAATTGAATACAACATTTTTTAATTAAAAAACTCTTACAATTCAATTTCAAAAGTTTAAAATGTAAGAGTTTAATTTTGAGTGCTTTAATTGGTAGATTATTTTTGTTACTGCCAATGGAAAAATTTTTAGCTTTAGAGTTCGAATTTTTTAATTTTATTGATCGTGAAAAATGTTTGCGAACCTGAAAAAAACCGGGAATTTTTGTCTTGGATTAAAACGGCTACCCTTGCATAATTTTCAGTATCAGAATCAGTACCTGATTGAGGATTTTCATCGAATTTTCCTGGCGAAAATTAAGATGATTCGAAAATAAATGTTAAGTTTCGGAAAATTAAATATATATTAGGGGTTTAATTGTTACAAGTATTTACGGCAGGAAAATGGAAGAAAAGATGATGTTAATATACAAGAACCACAATAGCCAAGTGCAGGAAAGAAAGTAAGGTGACAGAATTAGAAAAATTGGATTTTGACGTACTTACGTTGAGCATTCACAGGAAAAAATATAATTTTTTCATAAATATTTATGCAGAGCTCCCAACGAAAGCTTCTTACTTCACTACACATGCGTCGCACTCAGCATCTGGTTAGTTACTATTCGCGCGCAGTTTAAGATGCTGAAAAATATTATTTTTATTGCTTATTATAAATAAAGACATTTCGACTTATAAAAATGTCCATTACATCGATATCAAGGAATCTTGATAATAGTAAAAATGAATCAAGTACATATTCTGTGAATAAAAATTATCCTTTAGATTATGTACAGAATATATATTTAATTAATTTTTATTTTTTTTATCAAGATTCATGAATTTCTATCTAATGGCATTTTTAAAAGTAGAAATGCCATTACTTATGATAAAGAATAGAAATAATGTATTTTAGCATTTTAAACTGAGCGCAAAAAGCAACCAATTAGACGTCGAGTGTGACGCATGCGCAGTTGAGTAAGGATCTCTTGTTGGGAGCACTTGATCGATTGGTATTTTGATTCTACTACTTGATTCTGAAATTCATGTTATGAAAAGGTTTCCTTCATGTATTTTGATAATGAATTTACTATTTTAAAAAATCTGAAATGCACTTTTGATTTTATCACATATTCTATTATGATAAGATCACTATTTTTGGAGATTACCTATTTTGACTATTATTAGTTAACATATTTTATAACAGATTTTATCATTTTAACTCTACATTAGATTAATAAAAAAATTAATATAAATGGATAAAATAGTACAAAACAATATGATAAATACGTTGATAAAATTATTGACTTTTCACTTATAAAATGATTTTACCTAAAACTGTGTTGATATCATTCGGAAATTCATTTTCAAGTGGATCCAAATTTTCTGCTTCGTCCAAATTCATCAATTGAACGGGTTGGATAGTATTAACTTCCGGATCACTTAAATTTCCTTCTATAATAATTTAATTCGTATTGATTAAAAAAATACAATTTAATTGATGATCACTTTATTTGAGGTTAGGTTTCAATTAGCCCCAGAGCTTAATTACTTACTTTCATTTTCCTCACGCACGTTTCGAGGTATACTGGTTAGTGTGCGGTGCCTCCGAACACGTGGCGTACTTGCCTTTGGCATTTTCAATCATTTAGAAAATATTATAAAGGAATAATATTTCAATTTCACTGCACTATCAAAAAACAATAATCAGCACTAATTGTATGAGCGCATAGGGATGGCGTTACGGTAGGAAATCGGTCTGGCCTGGTCTGGTCCAAAGCTGGATCACAGAATTCTACCGATCAGGGCCAGATCGGGAATCCCGGTCGGGGCCATATCGGTATTAAGTATGAAATCGGGCGATTTCTGCCGGCCCATAAACCGCAGCAAACCGTATTTTTTTTGGGATGTAATGTTGACTCATGGAGTTCGTGTGGATTGCTCCCTGACCAATAACGCATATTTTGCTTATTGACGAAGCCATTCAGCCAGAAACGAGCCTCATCGCTGAAGATGATTTTTCGATGAAAATCCGGATCGTTTTCAAGTTGTTGCTCAGCCCAATTCACGAACATACGTCGCTTCTGGTGGTCAAGCGGCTTCAGTTTTTGCGTCAATTTGATCTTGTAAGGATGTAGGCCAAGATCTTTTCGCATAATACGCCACAACGACATCACAGATAAGCCCAACGCTTGAGAACGACGTGTGAGAGACTGACTTGGGTCTTCCTCAATTGAATCGCTAGCGGCAGCAATATCTCGACACTACGGGCATTTCTTTGTCTCACTGTCACTGGAACATTTTGCACTGTACCTGTGGATTCAAATTTTTCCACTGGACGCTCAATTGTGGGTCCGGATGCAATAAGGGCACATAAAATTTTTTCGTGCGAAAACGAAGTCCCCTGGAGGCTTTAGAAAAAATTTTCGAATTTTAATTT
>NC_046661.1:91847194-91885874 GCF_010883055.1 Belonocnema kinseyi
GTTCCCTTTTAATACCTAAATTACATATTCATTTTAAAAATAATTTATTTATATTTACTGTTAATAAAATACAAATATTTTTTATACAAAATACTCAACTTTGAACGGTTTTAATTTTTAGTTTTAAAGTCTTCAAGACTGCATTTTGAAATTCTCTAAATTAAAAATAAAAACCTAAAATGAAAAATTTCTAAAGTAAACGATTTTTAAATTACGCATTGTGAGCTGAATGATGTCATCATTGAAATCGATAACAATGCAATTTATTATTTTGAAAAAATTTTTAATCGTACTCAGGCGGATTTGTTTTTTAAATATGTACAAAATTTCCGGTAAAAAATAAAATCACTTTCCTTTCCCAGATTTTCTCAATTTCAACAAATACCCAGCCATTTTCCGGTTTTCCAGTCCAGCGGCCAGCCTGATAGTTTTATAATTTATTTATTTTACTTTTTTTAGAAGCAGAAGCCCCGATCAGTGATAATTCCATGAGCGATGAAAATACAGAAACAACAGAGGAAGCGGCTCTAAGTCATATTGGAACAATTATTGGAAATTCCAAAGATTGGGGTAGCCATCGAAAGCAGAGGACCCTAAACTAAAAAACACTTTTTTTAAAGATTCTAGTTAAACATTATTATATTTATACTTTATAAATCGCTTTTTATTCACGAAATGCATAAAATGTATTATTATGAGACCGATCGGGCACCGACCGGGCACCGATCGGGTTTCCCGATCGGGAGTCCCGACATGGCCCTGACCTGCGCGTGTGTTTCATCCGCGGTCTGGCCCCGACCAGGAATCCCTATATGGGCCCGACCCGGCCCGGTCTGGCCCCGCCCGGGGCCAGATCAAAATTTCTGCACGGGTTACTGTGAATGGGAATCGCTACCGCTCAATGATAACCGAATATTTTTGGCCTGAATTGGATGATATGGACTTGGACAATATGTGGTTTCAACAGGATGGCGCCACAAGCCACACAGCGAATGTCACAATTGATTTTTTGAAAACCATGTTTGGTTAGTGTGTTATCTCACGAAATGGCCCAGTCAATTGGCCGCCTCGGTCGTGCGATTTTCCGCCGTTACACTATTTCCTGTGGGGCTACGTCAAGTCTATGGTCTATGCCAAGAAGCCAGCGACGATTGATGAACTTCGTACGAATATCGAACGTGAAATTGCAGCAGTATCGGCCGAATTATGCTTAAAAACCGTCGAAAATTTGGTTCCGCGTCTGGACTTCTGCAAGCGTGCCCGTAGTGGCCATGCAAAAGAAATCGAGTTCCATATGTAATGGCATCGAATGTACTTTCACATGAATAAAGAATTTCATTTACATCCAAAACCGTTTTTGTTTTATTTAAAAAAACTTTTGTAGCGCTCTTATAGAAAAACCCTCTACTTGTCCTGAGTAGATATGTCCAAAGGTGCTTCGAAGCATCTCACATTTTTTCAAAGTGTAAATGATTCTCTCGAAATAACTGTCTAATTTTGCCTTGCAGATAGACCTATCTTTTTAAGGCAATATATGTTTCGCGAAGGTATGCCCAATCGTACTTCGAAACCTCTAATACTTTTTATTAACAGAACCCAAATTTTTGTAGAAAAGGAAGTATTTTTCTTTTTGAAGGATTGACCCACTTTGCCTTTTGAAGGTGCGCTTGAGCTTTCTTGTTTGATTAAATCTTTTTTGAATGGCATTTCATCGTCGAAGTGACGTCGGGGAAGACATGTCCCTGAAGAACGGATGTCCTGACATGACTAGTCCTCAAAAGAGTTATCCAGCAGGGGCTTATTCTGTGTGACATGTCGCCGCATTAGAGAAACTACATAATATTAATAACAATAATAATATTTTTTGATAAAAATATATTTTCTAGAACTTAGAACAGTTTTTCGAATCTTGAATACGCCGTCATAGCAGATACTAAAATGTGTCAAATATAACTTAGCTCTCGTCGTAAAATGTATAAGATTTTACATAACTTTGATTGTTTCACTTACTCTTATCAAATGTCAATATGTTAGAAGGACAAGCTTGGCGCCTGCTGTCTACGAGATGAACGTGATCTTGTCTATCTTCTACTGAAACGGTAAATATTATTGATAGAAAGATATTTGATAAAGGAAAACAAAAAAATTACTAAACTAAAAGTGACTGAACCATCAGAATTATTTTTAAATGAAGTACTTTATCATTCTGGATAAAACAGTCTGGAAACGGGATCATAACTTATGTTCCCTCAAATTTTGCCATTTTTGCCTGTTTTTACGAGCAAAAAAGTGGAGTTCAGTTTTGTCAAAATAAATTTTGTCCGTTTTAGTTTGCGTTAATGATATCAGAGGATCAAATCGAGTCTACAAAAATCTGCGTTGATCTAACAAAAAAAAAATTTTAGACCTATCATTTTGGGAAATGAAAAGTTTCAAAAATTGATTTTTTGGTGCATTTTTGACTAAAAACAGAGAATTTGTTTTTTCTTAATTTCTCGTTTCCTGTGCATCCCACGACAAAATGACGTAAGATTAAATGAAAGTGAAGTCAATTTGGTGTAAGTTAAGTAATTATAATTGATTAGAAAAATTGTATGTATCTCTTTCCAGTAAACAAATAGTTTTTTAATAAATGTTTATCACAATATTTTGTCATTTAAATCTATAGTTACCTTAAATACACTTGTAATTTAAAGTGATTTCTGTAAATGGCACATAATATTCTGTGTCAAATTTTCTGAATTAAAAATAATTAATTGATTATTCAAAAGTGTTTACAAATGGAATAACGCACAATTATTAAAAAACTTGTTTTCTGATGAAAGGTATATGTCAGATTTTCAATTAATTATCATTAATTGTTTACTAGAAAAGCACTCAGAAAGTACTCATAAGTGATTATGACAATATATTGTTATAAATAATTATTTAAAAACTATTTGTTCACTGAAAAGAAATACCTCTCTCATTTTTAATTAATTATAATTCCTTTTTTGTCAGAAAGTACCCGAAAAGTACTCAGAAGTGGTTATGAAAATATTTTGTTATAAACAATGATTAATAAAACATATTTTTGTATTGATAAGACATATCTTACATTTTTAGACAATTACAATCACTTTTTTCCAAGAGAAGAAAACGAGACATTTTCAATAACAAAAATTATCTGGTTTTAGTCACAAATGCAACAATAAAAAAATTAATTTTTGAAACCTTGCAATGCCCAAAAAGTTGATCCAAAATACCTTCTTTCAGATCTACGCTTTTTTTGGTAGACTCTCTTTTATCCCCTGACAATATTAACGCAAACTGAAACGGAAAAAATTTATTTTGGAAAAATTGAACTCCATTTTTTTGCCCCTAAAAATAGGCAAAATTATCAAATTTTGAGAGGTCGTAACTTATGACCTATTATAGATAGGATATTGTTCTTTTTTTAATTACAGAGAATTAAGTCAACTTTCACTCAACTGTTGAACACTTTCCCGTGAAGTGATTAGTTCCGAAGGTAAATAGTGTTTTTTGAAATTTAGTGATTTTTCGCTGAAAATTCCAAAAAATAATAGCGATTTTTCTATGTATCATAACTCAAAACCAATGGAAGAGAGAGGATTATTTTCATTAGAAAACTTTCTCATAATTGTGTTTTTTCTTTTTTCTGTTGGAAAATTTGCCATAAATAACAATGGGAATCATTCGTCCAAGCAAATGTAGCTTTTGGAACTGTGAAAAAAATCCCAGTTTGGCAATTGATTTGTTCTAGCATTTTTTATATGTACCTTGACGGAACTTTCTCATTAAAACATTGGAAGTAGGATTTTTTTGGGAATCTCACTTTTCATTTCGACATGATGTCTGGACATGTAATTTTGTTAAATCAGCACAATTTTAATACATGTATGCGTAAAAGATTTTTAGAATGATTACTTTCTCGTCTGAATCTAATTATTAAGACTCGTATTATATCTTTTAAATCTATTTAAATATCACTTTTCAAGAAGCATAACACATTTAGTGTTTGGTGACATCATTTAGAATTAAATGCGCAACAAAATATTTTTCCTTGAATATGACTCCCTTTAAATGTAAATATTTCAGGCCGCAAACTTGATACTTTTATTGCAAGAGATAACGAATATAGTACGGACTATATAAGCTAATGAAGTAGAAGAATCTCATCAGTCACGCTGTTAATAAAATTCCTAATTATTAAATTGATCACTGTTTCCTGTAATTAAAAAGTATGAAGATTGTCTGGACATTATCCTTTGCAGTTATCCTCGAGTCTATTGGTGAATACAATTATAAAATTTAGAATAAAATAAATTTGATAACACAAAAATAATTATAATTATAGATGCATTATATGACATACTTCCAATTGCAACTAAATGAATGGCTTATCATCAAAACAAAAAAAGAAAATGAATTTTGCCGTTTTGTTTGCGAAATGTTAACTGCATATAAAAAATGTTCCCGAAAATAGAAAGAAAAATCAATTTCGTAGAAAATATCAGTTTACAGGTTTATACCGCGGAGCCTTCAAACTTTTTTAAATTATGGAATTTGAATCGTATAATATAATTTTTGCTTTTCTAAAATTATATTCAAAATCTGTATTTTTTTTAATACAGTTAACCTTCTCAATAGTGTCGCTCCCAATAGTGCCGTTTGTTCAAGACCACCTTCCCCTGTAAAAAACCGTAAAAAAATATTTGTATCCTCCCTCCCTCCCTTCCCAGTGATAGTACTTAATTTTGAGTATCTAAAAATTTTTTGCTATTCATTGCTAGTAAAATTAGGCAGGGTGTCCGAGAACTTTTTTTTCTTCATCATTGATATTCCAAAACCAGCATTTTAATCTTGTAATATTTTTAACATAGAATCATTTTTAGACGAAACAAAACTGTATTTCAGATACAAAATTTACATTTTTAACTAAAAAGATAAATTCTTAATAAAAAAGTGTCACAGTTTATATTTTAATAAAAAAAGATGAAATTTATTTAAAAAAAAAAGAATTTTATTACCAAAAAGTCAAATTTTTAGCAAATGAATTTTTTTTACTTAAAAAGGGAGTAAAAGTTCATCTACATTGTTAAACCTTCAAGCCAAAAGACGTATTTTCTTCACAAAAATTAAATTTTCATACCAAAATTTAACTTTTCAACAAGAAATTTTAACTAAAAAAAGGCTTATTCACTAAATAGTTAAATTTTCAACTAAAAAACTCAAGCCTTCAATCAGAAAAATAAGTTTTTTACAATGAAGTTTTAACTTTTACCCAAATTGTTGAATTATCAATTAGAAAATATTATTTATTAAGAAAATAGTTACTTTTTACCAAAGAGATAAATTTTCAACTAAAAATATAAACATCCAAGAAAAAAATGATTTCCTAACCAAGTGATTCAACCAAATATTTTAAACAAAATATTTGAATACTCAAGGAAAGAAGTAGAATTGTTAAACAAAAAGTTGAATTTCCATTAAAAAAAAAGATATTTCCACTAAAACAGCTGAATTCTTAAATTAAAAAGATAAATTTTAAAGAAAATAGTTGAAATTACAATTAAAACAGATTATACGAAAAAAATTGATTTTTGTGTCGAAAAAGACAAATTTTTAACAAAACAGTTGAATTCTATGCCAAATAGTTGCAAATAAAACTAAATTTTTAATTCATAAAGACGAATTTTACAACAAAAGAGGATAAATAAAAAAAAAATAGTTGAATTGTCTACCAAATAGTTGCATTTTTATCCAAGAAACATTACATTGGTACTAAAACAGATGATTACTTAATAAAAAACGACAAACTTCTTTGCTAAAATATAAACTTCAATCCACAAAAGTTTTTAGTTTATTTAAACACCAGAATATAAATTTTAAACAAAAGGTATGACTTTCAACAAATCAGTTTATTTTCAACCAACCAGTTGCATTTTTATCCAACAAAGGCTTAATTTGTCTTAAGACAGTTTCGTTTTTAATTTTCAAAAAGGATTTAAATTTTCACCCAGGAAAGATTTTAGATCTCTTTCTAACGCCGTAATATTGAATTTAAACAAAAAGCAGATTTTCTACGAAATAATTAAGTTTTTAACAAAACAGGTTGCATTTTTAAATCAGAAAGACAAATTTTCAAAAATAGAGTTGAATTTTCTTCCAAAAATATTTCAATTAACTCTTCAACACAAAAGTAGACATTAAAAAAAATCCTAGGAAATAGTTTCATTTTTATCAAAACAGTTGCACTTTTCCAAGAAAGATGCAATATTTATACTGAAAAAGATGAAGTTTCAAATCAAAAAGACAAATTTCCAGAAAAATACTAATCAAAAAAATATTTCATTTGATTTATCAACAACAAAATATGAACTTGAAATAAAAGATTCATGTTTTATGAAAAGAGCTGAATTCTTAACACAAAAAGACGAAAAAAATCAAATAAAAGAATTGAATTTGCAACCAAAAATGATGTCTTATTAAGAAAATGGTTAAATTTGTAACCAAATAATAAAATTTATGACTAAAAAGATATTCTTCAGGAGAAAGTTTTTGCGAATTTGAAAAAATTAGGTCCATGATTGAAGGACCCCGTCACCCTGCAGTAACAAATTGTAACAAAATGTCTCGACCCCCCCCCCCCCCCCCCCCCCCCCCCCCCCCCCTTTAAACTGTTTCGTGGTTTAAGTAAAGTCCCTGATACGAATTTACATTAAGATTTTTTCTCTATCTCTATAGCTCTCGAAATTAATTTCCGTCTTTCTAAAAGTCTTTAATTAGATATACTGTTATCCAATCTTCACTCCATAAATAATTTTACCTTCTTACAAGCAACAGAAAATTTATTATAAACTGTTTGATTTGCGCAAAATGAATTAATTCTAAACGCTTTAAGCAGTTGAGTGTCAGATAAAATAACAAATTTTTAACAAAAAAGAAAAGAAAATCTATAAATGAATTGTACGCACACTAAAAACGCAAAAAATACATTTTTCTGAAGTTTGCAACACTGCTGATTAGAGTAAATAAGGTGCATGGTGATTTATTTATAGGATTTATTTAACTTAAAAAAAACATCAATTTTAAAGTTACACTGACTGATTGAAGAAGAGAAATAATTAACTTTTCAAAATGAGTTTTTAATTTTTTGGTCCTTTTTTAGATCTGAGACTCTTACATTGTATACTTCTTTCCTGGGTTGTAGATTCATTATTTTTATTGTTTGCTTTATTTTTTATTGATATCTAGAGACATTCTATTATATAGTGTAATTTGTTTTTTCCTTCTGAAAAAATTTGCTAGGTGTGCCAGCGCAGCAATCAAGACAACTAAGAAAATTAAAATAAGATTTCAGTGGAGATAACTATATCTATTTTTTTCGGTATTTGTTAAAGTTACTGTCGAGAAATAAATATTCCTAACCCGTTTCCAACGTTTTTAGTATTGATTTTTCTCACAGCTTCTATTTTCAAAGAAAAACTGGACCAACTACTCTGGAAAATAGTTTTAATATCAATAAAAAGTGCCGAGTATAAGGTTTCATTAAAAACCGTAATATTTTTCATTATGAAGCTGCCCATTACGGAGCTCATGTTTACAACTTAACTTAGCCTTTTCTCTCGAATTTTTTAACGTTGACATTTTCCGCATACCAACAGTTTGTTTCTGGACTATAATTGTAAATCAACTTAAAATTACAGATATGCCTCAAATATTTTAAGAGATTTGTTGCATTATAGAGTGATTCATTGGCTGATGATTGTCAAATGATTGGCAAATGATTTCGAATGGAAAAAATTCCGTCGAGTGTCGGTTATATGGTGTGCGATCCATTCTTCGAAATATTGTCAGTAAATGGTGTGTAAAGGCACCGCGAGATTCAAGAATCGTGAAAAAGTATGATAAAAAAAATTATCTGAAATATGATGAGACAAATTGCATTGCTTTATTCAGAAAATTTAATAGTCTTTTTTGTAAAATTGCAGCACTAAAAACTCAAGTATTTGCTTTAATTATTTGAGTAATATTTACGCTCGAAGGTAACATTAAATTGGTGACATATATTTTATGGGTTCGCTGACAATATTTTAATTAACTCAAAATATACTAACCTACGATTGTGCACTTTTTGAAAAATGTAATCCTCTGTTTCTTGTTGCAGAATTAACTTCACTGTTCGAACGTTTGCCTAACGAAAAATCTATTCCTGACGTTCCTCATCGTGAACGTTCTGCTTATTCGTTTGACATACGATCTCCTGAAAGGACTGTTTCTCTTGCCAGACTAAATTCTTCTGCCGGATCTCCTCCTGCCAGATCTTCTCTTCATGTCAGATCTAGGTCTCCTCGAGCCAGAAATCCTCCTCTTCTCGTACTTGGATTTAAACATGAAGAACTGAGATTTGTACGACTTGTTTTTAAGAAAAACCCGGCCCGGATATTCGAACTTCGAAAATATAGTTTTCCTCCCGATAAACTAATTCTATTGAAAGTCAAAAATCATGCGGTTATGCCCATGCCACCTGAAGAACAAATTGTATTATCAAAGCCTAATGGTGATGTCTGTGCAATATTCGAGAAAACAAGAAAGAACGTCTTTTTTCGTGGAATATATAAGTCTCATCTTAATAGGTCAACACGGGCGAAGATAAACATGGAGAGCAGCGCAGTTGAAAAATTGACCCCAGAAGAAATCGCGGAATGTCCAGTAGGCAACATTAATCCAATCAAAAACAATTTCAAAATAGTGTTTGATAAACAATTCTCCACGATGTAAATTCTATTGGCGTTTAAAATTTTGTGTTAAAATTTGTTTAGGATAAGCAACTATAAAATAAGCTTAGGTAAATGGAAACGAGGTGTTGTTTGTTGTCACAACAGTGTTTGAAAAATTTTCTGCTGCAAGTGTTTAATTGAAAAGTGAGTAATAGTTATAGATTTTTCAAATAGGCTCTTCAATATAACTCAAATTTAATGCATAATTCTAATGTTACCTACCTGCTTAATACAAACAGAAAGAAACGGTGGCAGGAATTTGTCCGAGTATTTACAAACAATAGGGTTACTTAAAAATTACGATTTTTTCAGATCACAAGCTAACTATTTCAATTCTTGAAGCTTTCTGCTGTCATTGCGTCTGTGTTTATACATTTGTATTGAATAATTGATAAAAATTTACAGGAAACGGTTACACTGAAAATAAAAGAGCCAACTTAAAAATGCAAACGATAAAAATATTGTTTTTTCTTAATTATGTGAGTTATTATACTGAAAAATAATCACTTTAAAAATTTTCAAATACCTGATTATAACTTTAATACGATGCCAGTATTCATTAATGATGATATCCCGTCACTGTAGGAAAACTAAAATGGCGTCTCTCACCCAAATTGGGATATTTGATTCGCTGAATCTAAGTCAGAGGAAAAATTCATTCGCCCAAAAAGTTCTTCGGAACAGAATGACATATTCTTTATTATAGAGTAAAATTCGTTTTTTTATGTCTATGAACAGAGGAATCTACTCTATAATCAAACGCTTAAATTTAATTTCAAATCATGTTTAAATATTGTTCCCGTCTGAAATATTTCACTTTTAACCAATTTAAGAACTGTTTCATCTGTAAACGTCTCGCGCTGGGCGCTCGATTGAAGTGTGTTCAAAATGCCAAATTTTCTATATTATGCTAAATGAATGCGTTATTATTTGTGTACAACAAATCGAGGCTGCTTGTTTATAAATTGCAAAACATATTAGAAATTTGATTCCTTATCATTATTTTATTTAAGTTACCCTATGACATATGCGTCTTATCAAGTCACTTTTATTGCATCTTTTGTCGTGTTGCTTAAGCTGTGGATTTTCGATTTTTCATAAGAATTTTTGATAGATAAAAGCTGCCAGCGTTGGTTAAAGGGGGCTGCTAAAAAATCCTGACCTTTTTGGTTTAATTTTTTGGAAGTAGAAAGTAATTTTATGGGAAGAAATCACCCGAAAGGCTTGTCCAAAGGTGCTTCGAAGAATCTCATAATCTCATCATTTACAGCAAAGATGGGAAGTGGTTTTCTGGAAAGACATGTCCTGGAAAAGGTTTTCTAATGGTGTCTTCAAGCATCTAAGATTTTTTTGAGGTAGAAGTAATTTCCCGGGAAGAATTACCAAGTCTCACCAGAACCCGAATTAATTTGGGAAGTAATGTCCTGGGAAGTATTTTTTTTTTTTTTTTTTGAAGAGATGTTCCAGTTGACCTGTAAAAGGTAGACTTGACCTTTCTTGCATAGAAGAGATCTTTTTCCGAATAGCATTTCCTTTTGGAAATAATTTCCAGGAAATTAATCATTTATTATGAAAAGATATCTTTGTGAGTTTCCTGTGATAGTGATTGAAAATCGAGATTTAAGCAGTTTTATTATTTTCTAGATAACTTCTTTTTCTTTGAGTGATTGCCAAAGCATTATATAAAAAGCATGAAAAAAAATCTACCTACACAATTTTTTTACAAAAAATTTGTAGAATTAAAAGTTGCAAATATTATATTCCGAGACTATAAAATATAGATCTATCTCCACAGTTATAATTAACAATTTCAAAAATCCACAACTAGCACATTGATTAAACACATTTTTTAATAATTTAAATTTGAAAAAAAATTATGTGTAAAAAACAGCATTTATTTTTGTGAGCCTGATACCAATTGAGTATCACAAAAAAATCATTTTTCTGGGTTCACGAAACTTTAAGAGTTCTTTTATACTGAATGAGAGAGGGAAAAGGGAAAGGGAAAGAGGAAATCACTATACTCATTTTCTTATCTATTAAAAAATTGCAAATTACGTGCTTTGATAAGATTCGCTATTTTTAATAACATATAGTAGAATTTTCAACTCATAAAAATAAATTTTGGATCAAAAATAAAACAGTTCAATTTTCAAGCAAAAGGATGAGGTTTTAAACAAGGAGATAAAATTTCTACTAGAAAAACCAATTTTCAACAAAATACAATAATTGCCAACTAAGTATTTAAAGTTCTGAATAAAAAAGGCGAATTTGTTACTGAAAGAAAAATATTCTTTAAGAAAATTGTTAGATTTTGAAATAAATAATGACATTTTATCCAAAAATGGAAGAGTGAAATTTTCAGATAAAAAATTGGATTTTCAACAATATAGTTTCATTTCTTACAAAATAAGTGAATTTTGAACGTTTTAGCCAAAAATGAAATAGTCAAATTTTATACAAAAAAATTAGTTTTAACCAAAAAATAAATTTTTTTATAGAATGCTTGCATTTAGAGATACAGAAGTTAACTTTCAACTAAAGCAATGAATATTTAACCGAAAAAGTAACTTTTCAACGCAGCATATCTTTCAACCAAAAATGTGAATTTTCAACGTAAAAATAAATGATTGATATTCCAACAAAGAGGAATGTTAATAATAAATAAAAAACAGTTAAATTTGAATAAATCTACAATTTCAAAAATATATATTTTTAAGCAAAAATAAAATAGTTTAATTTTCAGTTTAAAAAATCATTTTGAACCAAAAAAAGGTGATTTGAACAAAGTTTTTAAATTTTCAACAGCAGTTTATGAATTTTGAAAAAAAAAATATTAAAATAGTTAAGTTGTCATGAAATGCAGTGAACTTGCAACTAAAAAAATATATTTGTATGAAAACATGAACTAGTTTAGTTTTAAGTTTATAAGATAATTTTGAAAAGACAAAAAATTGAATGAAATACATAAATTTTCAACCAAAACTAATGTATTTTCAACTAAAATATTAAATATTGTCTAAAAAAATAATTTTAACGCAATAATTAAATTTTTCACGCAGTAGTTACATTTTTAAACAAAAAACTGAATTTTAACCAAAATAAATGAAATTGCAAACAAGAAAAATAGTTTACAAATCTTATGCATTTTCATTATTTTGAGATTACGTCGTTTTGCATCTCTGCCTTTCCGATAATCTGGATTATAGAAAAAAAGCCTGGAGAACCTAAAACTGGTAAAATCGACAATTTTCTAAGTATCACATGCCCTTAAGCATAATAATTAATTTCCAACCAAAAGAGATGATCTTTCAATAAAATACATAAATGCATGTATGCAAAAGGTGAATTTTTTAACTATAACATTTTAAATGAAAATTTGTTCAATTCCACCAAAAAGGATCAATTCTCAACAAACCACGTAATTTGTTAAATAAAAATGATCAGTTTTCAATCGTAAATAAAAAGTAAAACAAATCGTGTAAATGCTTATGTTTGGAAAAAAGCTTAATTAAATAATCTCAGCTAAATTTTCAGCATATTCAAATTTTTCGGAAAAAAGAATCTTCTCAATTCGCTCCTCTGAGAAGTGAGAAGATCTTTTTTTAGAAAAATTAAATTTTAAAATTGTTTAAAAATTATTTTCTATCCTGTCAAAAATGACTTTAATTATTTTCTGTTATTTAAAAAGTTAACTTGATCAATGGTTCTGATTTATATTTTCATAGATTGTGGAATAAAGTCTATACTGATTAAAGGTGAATTCCTTCGATAATAATGCAGATTCCTTTAAGTTAATGGTTAAAGGACGAGTATTTAGGCTTTCAGAAGTTTAAAAAAATGTGTCGACTGTTCTCTAAGAGATAAGCTCCATCTTTTTTATCTTCTACTAAAACTGCAACAACCAAAAAATTGCCATTTAAGGATATGTGATGAGTGGGTCACGTGACCAGATACCGTCCTTAACAACACTTTTTTTATTTCCTAACTTATTTTCACATGAAGTGCCACTTCGATTTTAAAATTTCGAATAATATATAAGAAGTACTTAGAAATGAGGGTCTGGTCCTAAATTTTTATAATTATAAAAAAAGTTTTTTTTTCTAATTAATTTTTTCTTTTTTCATAATTATTCAAATTTGGGACCAAAGCCAACCTTGCTTAGTGCTTTTAATTGATTATTTGAAATTTTCAACTCGATATCGCGCTTAGTGTGAAAATAAGTTAGGAAATAAAAAAAGTTTTGGTAAGGTAGGAATCTGGTCACGTGAAGCACTCGTTACATGGCCACAAACACAATTTTATTTTTTATTATTTAAGAAAATTAAAAAATTGAAACAATTTCTATGCAAATTATTCCATTATTTAACTGTCAAAATTCAGTTGGTTTTTTTTATTATACTGAGTTTTCGGCATTAAACACACCCGAAATATTGACTTTCTAAATTTTAAGAAATTTAGATTAATCCGAAAAAGTTTATAATTTGCGAATTATTTTTAGACAGAGAATACAAATCTATTTGTCGATTAAGAAGAATGATAAAAACTTGCACTAGAGATATAGGGAAGCTGAATAAGAATAAAAAATATTGCATCCAAAAAATTATTCTGTTCCGAGAAAACAAAGATTTAGTGTGACGTTCTGTAAAACAAAGAAACGCATATGCTTATTTGTAAATAAACACTAATAATTTTCAGAATTATTGGTCCCCATCGTAAGGCAAAATTTTAAGTGAAAAAAAGGTTACAAAGTGGCTTTTTGTAGAAAATGAAGATTCCATATTTTTTGTTTTAATTCCATTCGTTCTTTGGTACTACGGAAAGTAAAAAATAGTTTGTTAGGGCTGTTTCTTTAAAAAAATTCTATTGTTTTACGTTGTTTCGAAAGTTTTAGGATGATGAATATTGTCAAAAAAGATTTTTTTAAGTTGAGGGGTTAGGCAATAAAAAAGAAGAAAAATAAAAGGTGACTGATAAGTACAGAGTCAGTTATCTGATTTTTAATTACCCCTTGAAATTCTAAAGAAAAACTATAAAATATTTTGAAATATATGAAAATCCATGTAAATATGAATTTTCCTTAAAATATAAAACATTACATAAATGGTGACATCATTTCTAATTAAATTTGCAACCACATTTCTTTCCTTGAATCTCTTATCAAATTCAAATATAGCAGCCGGCCAAAATTGATATTTTTATTTGCAAGAGATAACAATTATAGTACAGACTATATAAGCTAATGCAGCAGGAAAATATTCATCAGCTACGCTTTTAATAAAATTCTTTATTAAGAAATTAATCATTTTCTTTCCTAATTCGTGAAGATGAAGATTTTCTGGACCTTATCCTTGGCGGTTATTCTTGATTACATTGGTAAATATAATCATAAAATTCAGAATAAAATTAATGTGATTAATAAAAAGTAATTATATTTATAGGTGGACAATATCATATATCTATGATTTCGTGTAAATTAATTTCTTTAAGATCTACTCCATCGCACCGCTAGGAATCGAATTACAAAACTTCCGATTGCTTGTCGGATGATTTTTTGACAAGCTATTAGAGATATCAAAAGCAGAATAGTTTTATAAAAATACACGTGATCTCAAGCATGTTGTACTTAACATCCTTGCAGACGAGATTGAAAATATTTTAATTTTTTTATTTTTAAATTAAATTTTTTTCAAAAAATATGTACTCCATCACTCAATTTGCAATCGAACCACAGAACTTCCGATTGCCGGTTAGGTGTTTTCCGTTAAGCTTTACAGAGATTGAAAGAAGAATCTTTTTCCGAAATACGCGCTATCTTAAGTAAGGTGTTACATTTATGTTAGGAGTGAATTTAAAGAATCTGTATTATCATCAGAGATGGTTACCATCAATCAGTATAGATATCAGTCCACAAACCGTGGAAATAGAAATCAATTAAGTTAACTCTTCAAATAACAGAAAATACTTCACGTCTTTACAGACCAGATTGAAAAAATTTTTTTTTTAATTCTTCAATTAAATTTTTTCTGCAAAAAGATCTACTCCATCGCTCCACTGGGGATTGATACAAAGAACTTCCGATTGCCAATCTATTGCCGTTCTTTTAGGCTTTTATCTTATTATAATAACTATTACATATTAGCTATTACATTAGCTCTAATAGATCTTTTATAGAAAACATTGAAATAAAGAAAATACAGATTCTTTTAAGTTATAGAATAAATCATTTTTAAGAAAAAACAAGAAAATTTAGAAACAGTTCATTTTTAAAACAAAATTTTAATAATTTTCAACTAGATAAGGTGAATTTTTCAACCAAGAATGGAATAGTTGAAATTTCAGACTAAAGGTCATTTTACTAGGAATTATATGAAAAGTTCTGACAGAAAAACTACGTGGGAATTCTCGATTTAGTTTGAAATTAAAATTAAAACTTAATAATAACGGCGTTGAAAAAATTTAAATACTACATCTGCATTCAGAACTAATGACATACAATCATATGATTGTGTTCTTTAAGAAAAATTTAATCCTTTGGTTTTTCTTGCAGAATTAAGTTTACAGTTTGACTGCTTGCCTAACGGCGCCCCCATCCCTGGTTTTCCTCGTTGCGGATTTTTTAATGATTCTCCTAACAGACTTTCTCTTGAAAGAACTCTTCCTCTTGCCAGACCGCATTCTCCTGCCAGGTCTCCCCCTCCTGCCAAGGCTCCGCTTCACGCCAGGTCCAGATCTCCTCGTGCCAGGCCTCTTCCTTATCGCATACTTGGATTTGCACATGAAAAACTTGGATGTATTCGACTTATTCCTAGAACGAATTTGGCTCGGACATTCGAACTTCGAAGATACACTTTTCCTTCCCATAAACCAATTCTATTAAAAGGAAAAAGTAATGCCGTTGTGTCCATGCCATCCCAAGAACAGATTGTATTATCAACGCTAAATGGTGATGTCTGTGCCATATTTGATAAAATGAAGAAACAGACATTTTTTCGTGGAATATATAAGTCTAATCTCGGTAGGTCAACACGGGCAAAAATAAACATGTACAGCGGTGCGGTTGAAAAATTGACCCGAGAAGAAATTGCGGAATGTCCAGTAGGCAACAATGTCTCAATAAAAAAAAATTTTAAAGTATTCTTGGCAACGCAATCATCCACCCCGTGAATTCGAATCAAATATTTGTACAAGGAATTTATCAGAAATTTCGTAGATATCTTGTGAAATAAGACGGTTTAAAATAAGTTTGATTTTAGATGTGCTGTTCATGTTAATCTCATTTGTCAATCTTTTTAAATATGAAATAATAATTTCGTTTATAATACGGAATTCTATACTATTTATGTTCCTCTCAGAATATTGTTTCCGTCTAATATATTCCATTTTTGACCAATTTAATTAAAAATATCTTCATCAAGATGAAAGAGAATTTTCTAATATTTAGCAATATTTAATTGTTAATTTAAAACGAGCAACTTTGAGTCAAATTTAAAAAAAAAAAACAATTTGAAACTGAACTTTTTAAAATTTTTGAATATAAAAGAGTTTTAATTCATAATTAGAAATTTCGAATGTAAATTTATAAATAAAAATTAGGCAGTTATTAATTTCAAACGATTTAAAAGTAAAAATTATTGTACATATACAAACATGCAGATTTATTTTTTAATCTACATAATAAAGAATGGCCGCGTAGTGCAGATTCATATTTTTAGGCAGAAACATTTAAACTGTTTTTTTTGTAAACGTTTCTACATTTTCTGTTCTCTTCTCTTTCCCAGTAGATCCCCTCACTTACCTCGTTTCCCAATCTGAATCTCGCTATTCTGGTCCACCTTCTCTCTCCCCAATCCTTTTCCAAATACTTTGACACTCCTTCCTTTTTTATCATCTTATACCATTTATTGTATTTTGATTCCTTAATCATCCACGATATTTCTATTAATTGTCTTTCCCTCTCCCTTTTTCCAGTTCTTTATAGTTTACTCCAGTCCTGTCTTCTATTTCTCCATCATTAAAGAACCCCCTCCTTTCTTCTTCTTATCTCGTTAATTCGATCGCCCTCCCTCTCCTCGCTTCTACCTCCAACAAACACTTTCTCGCCATCTCCCCTCCATTTCCCTCCCTCAGCTTCGTCTTAAATTTCCATGCCCTCTTTCCCGCTCTAATACTTAACTTATCCTTTTGTGCTTCTTCTCTCACCATGTGTCCTGGAGACCTCTAGTCTGCCCCTAGTGTCCTAGTGGAAAGAAAGGCAAGATATTAAAATTTTACAAGAAAGGTATATAACCTTTCTTGTAAAATTTTAATATCTTGCCTTTCTTTCCACCCCCATATCTCTGCTTCATAATCTAATACTGGTCATACGATCATATTAAATAACCACATTCTCCTTCTCCAATTTTTTAACCTTCTTTTTCCTATTTCTCACATCTGTTTCATTACCCCTGCTGCTTTTTTTATACTTTCTCTTATATGAGTTATATGATCGCCATTCTTTTGCAAGATATATTCCGAATATTTATACTCTTTTACTTCTTCTAACTTTATTCCCTTCCATCACCCTGTCCATTCTTTCTTCTTTCCCCCTCCTGTTCTAAACCTCATTATCTTTGTCTTTCTTACATTTACATTCAGATTTTTCCCACCTAAGTATTTTTCTAATCCTGTAATTAATCCCGCCATCCCTTCTTCATCCTCTGCCATCAACACTATTTCGTCTGCGTGTGCCAGTGTATATAACTTGTTCTTCCCTATCCTAACTCTGCCCCAACCTTTTCTTCTCATTTCTTCTTTCAAGTCTGATATTAATAAATTAAATAAAACTGGGCTCAAAGGACATCCTTGTCTCACACCTCTCACCAAACAGAAACTATCTCCTACTTGCTCTCCTACCTTTACCCTGCTTTTTGTCTCTCTAAAAATGTCTGATACTCTCTTTATTAATCCCTCTCTTATCCCCTTTTTTACCATCACTTTTTCTATTTCGCTTCAGTCTAGTGAGTCAAACGCCAACATTAAGTCAACGAACATTGCTATCATTGCCCCTTTTTCCCTTTTAAATCTCTTATTTACTAGGTAGTTCAAAACATAGAACTTGTCCATTACCACCATTCGTCTTCTAAACCCTGTCTGATTCGGTGACTCGATCTTTTTTTCTTCAACTTCTATCTTCAATCTCTCCGAAAAATAGTTACATATACTTTATACAGTGTTAGCATCAACGTCGCCCCCCTATAATCTTCAAACGTCCTCTCCTTTTCTTTTCTTTACTATTGGTATAACTACTCCTACTTTGGCCACCCCTCTCTTCTCCATACTCTATTACACATTATATATGCCCATTCCTCTAGTTCCTCCCCTCCTTTCCATCCTTCATTGTTCCTAAAACCTATACTTTTTCTTCCCTTGATATTTTTTCTTCCTCATCTGTTTCTCTACCATATTTCCCTCCGTTTACATTTTTTCTCTATACTCCTTCTAGCAAATCCAAAAAATATTTCTTCCATTCCCTATTTAGTACCTTATCTTTGGACTTTCTTCCCCTCTCTTCTTCTCATTCCCTTCCTCCTTTGTCACCTGTTCTCGCATTAGAACACCCACCTATTATCAGCCTACTCTCTTCTTTATTTTCTTCAATCATTTCTTTCATCTCCTCTGCTTTCTCTTGCATATCACCGTTCAGATAAACCCTCACTAACTTCCACTTCTCTCCTCCCATTATTACCTCTTCTACTATTAACCCTTCTTTTTGTTCTTTCCTGTCTTTCTTATCTTTCCCTGTTATACATTGATTCCTTACTCCCATCGCCATTCCGCTTATTGCTCTGCCCTTTTTATTCTTCCTCTTTGCATTTTGCACTTACCATTTGTAACCTCTTGGTAACCTTCCCCTTACTCTTTCCCATCCCATTTCATCCAGCCACGTCTCCATCATTATGACTACAATCCATTGTGTCAAATGTCTCATAAACTCCCTATCCTTTCTCTTCAATCCTGGTATATTCCAGTAACAAATCTTCCATTCTTCCCTACTTTCGTTTCTCGTCTTTCTTCCTTCCTACTATTTCTTATTTTCCTATCTCCTGTTTCTTCCTCTCCTAGTTTCTCTGCACCTCATTTCTCATTATTTGTTCCCTTTCTTCATCCCAATCCCACCACACTCTGTCTATCTGTATTCTCCTATACTCAATCATGCTACATATGGCCTTTTGTGTTTGCTAATTGCTTTTTTTTGGTGATCTTGTGAAGTTGGCTATTGTGATTATTTTTAATTTGAACATTATTTTGTAATTTATCTAGATGCATCTAAAATGGGGACACTAAATCTGGTAGTTGTTTTTTTTTTCGAAATTTGGGTTATTACTTTTGAGATAAAGACATATATCTCTCCGATTTTTGGAAAGCTAAGTAATGTAGTAATTTTAATTTTGTTTAATTTTTGGGCATTTTTAGTCAAAAACGGCTGCGATAGGGCCTGTTAACAGCGTAATAACTTTTTAGAGATCAGGCTTTCTACTACGTTCTTAGAAAGGTGTTTACTGCAGTTAGGTTTTATTTGGAATTTGTTTTCACTGTTTTAGTCGAAGGTAGATAAGACAGAGTTTATCTCTTAGCTAACAAGCGGAAAACTTGTCCCTCTATGATACTGATATTTGATAAGAGTCGGTTAAAAAACAAATTGGACTGCGAATTTGCTTAAAACTGATGTCACTATCCACGTAAACGTTTACATGTTTCAGGGAGAGCAGTTTTCTATCTGAAAAAATCATATAGAGTCCACTATGATGGCCTATTTAATAATCAAAAAAACTAATATAAGTTCTACAGAATAAGTTAGCGGAATTGGAAAGATAGACTTAATCCTACCATGCTTTAGATTTTCAATCACTATCACAGAAAATCAAAAAGATATATTTTTATCGCAAAAATAATAATAATATTAATATTATTAATATTCTGTAGTAGCTCTGAGGCCTTGCCATCTCACACCGAATCAGCCTTTGCAATACAATTCTTTTTAGGACAAGTCTTCTGAATAAACCTTCTTTCGGATAGCGAATTATAATAGTGGGCAAAAGTTGTGTTTTCCCAACATTAGGAAGCCCTCCAAATTTTAACCAGATTAAACAATATTTTTTGTGCTTTGAAAACTCTTCAAAATTCCGTTTTGAGCCAATAATAATAACAAAATGTGAATTTTGAAAATCAATTACGAATCGCAAATTTTGATATTTTTATTGTGAATTGGCGCCGTAATGCTAAAGCAAAATACTAATTATTCCATTATTTTACAATTTGGCCTTGGCACACCAAGTAGGGGAAAAGAAAAAACTAGCTAAAAATTTATATGCACTAAGGATTAAGCAAATACATTTAGAACTTTTATTTTATACTATTGATCTTTACGCAGAAATATTAAACATTTTATATTCTCATTTCACTTGTGCAGTACTTCGCTCCCTTTTTGGTGACCCAGAGTAGACCACGGGAGGTAACTGTATTTTCGTTTATTTCCCTAGCCCCATGCATCCACCCCACCATAACGCAGAACTATGTGAACTATATGAATTGCTTTTTCTCTTAAATTTTGGAATTTTTACCCTTTATTACAAAACATACCTGATGAAACCATCTCGAATGACCTTCACATATTTTTTTAGAAAACGTCGCAAAGACTTTGATCGTGCATGCTAATGCCTCGGTGTGGCAAGGAAATGGCACGAAATCCCATTCAGCAATCTGTTTAAAATCTTTAATTCTAGAATGCCTTTCTTTAAGATAATTTATTAACAGATTACGAGTACTGGAGGTCACGCAATTTCACAGTTTGAGCAGTCAATCATTTTGACGTAATCTTTAGCTTTGAAGCTAAGCTCAGCTTTGAAGTTAAGCTTAGCTTTGAATCTAAGCTTAGGAATTGTGAAGGTGCGCAATATATTCGCGGCGTCCTGTCTGGCAAAAATTATATTTTTAAGTGCATCTAGTGTTACCTTAGACCTAAGACCCCTTAAATTGCTGATAAGCACTTTCTCTAGGGAAGCGAAAAAAGCATTAGCGTAATGGTATCATCGCCCGCTTTTAATTACTTCTTTAATAAGTACCTTGATTTTCGAATTTTTTCGAAAATATGTCTGGCACCGTCTTTGATTGTGCCTTTGAGTTTCATACGAAACTACCTCGGAGCATATACCCTGAGGATGAATTTCATATTTATTTCAAGTTCAAAGAATGGTTTCGACTTCGCAATATATTCTCTCATAATTCTATTTGTGAAAATATTCCATTATTTTATATCATGTAAAATTTCTCAAATATATTTCGAATCTGTACTCAATATTTTTAAATTTGCATAAGTTATCGTAGATAATTCTGAATCTACATATTGCTTGGAAGAAAACTACAGGAAACTGTTTAAATCCAAAAAGCATAGACTCAATAGGCGCTAAAAATGATTGGAGACCAGACGCTACTCCATCTACTTCATGGAAAAAACTTCGCAATGAAAGTTCATTTTATTGAAGTAGATAAATTATCTATTCAACGGACCTATCAAGTTTTTTTTTTAATTTTGCGTATAACCCTTAATCCTGTGTTAACAGCCGTCCCGTCTGATCCAGCAACAAGAAGTTTATTTCACCCTCCATTAACTTTATTTTTCTCAAACTCGATTAAACTTTTACGAATATTTTCTGCGCTTCCAGAACTTGGAGTCGCATGACCTAAATACTGAGAGCCGGGTTCTCCGACAAAATAAACATGCTGCTCAATGCAAATTGTAAGATAAAACTTCTTTTGGTCTTGAATATCAGTTACATTTTTATCCTTTTGACCATGAAAGTACAGACCTAGAGTTGGCGGCTTCTTACTTTATATATAATTAGAGAAGGTGCAAGGTTGTTTGCATCTTTGAATGCAGTTGATAAAATAAGTGTCCTAGCACGAGAGCTGACACCAAACCTTTGGGATACGATAGAAGCATCTTCAAGAAGAATCCGGGATTCATTGAAAGAGCTCATTTGTTATTTTTTTGGAGAAACATACTCTCCTTCTTTGTCATTAGTTTCTAGTTCAAATTGTGATGAAACTTTTTTTTAACTTCTAATACAAAGGAAGAACGACGTGAAGCCTCAATGTTATCAAGAGAATATTTATTTTTTGCTTTACAAGTTCAAGATTGTCACAGTCACAACTTCTCATTCTTTTTTGCTGTTTTTTTTTTTTAATTTAGAAACGTTCAATAAAGCAATTTTCCCTAATTTTAGACCTGTCTGATAAAAAAAGCCGGTTCAAGTACGAGCACTTTTATTTTGAATGTTGAAATTTTAAATAAATCTTGACCAATTCTTAGTATCTGAATAATTCTTGTTATGATTATTATTCATTTCAACTACCCGAGTATGTGACACAGTTTGGATAGACGTTTTTATATAAATTGTATCTACTTTCTTAGCCACATTGTCGATAATTATTGAAAAAATAAATTTTTATTTCCGCTGGAATCTGTTTCTAGTTTGAACCTTTTCTGTTGACAGCGCAAGATTACATCTTCAATGGAACGTAAATGACTTTCTACTAAATCTTTCGGTTCCTAGAAAAGTGGACATGTGATAGCCCGCAGTGGAGAAAATGTTGTAGGTTTTGATATCGAAAACAAAATTTCAAAGTTAACGGTATCTATTAGAATCTATTGTTTTAATCTTGTGAAATATAAGACTTGAAGCGAATAAGTTGTTTGATTTTCACGCGAGAAGTGTCAGATGAGTAATTAAATGTGTGGATGAGCACCCCAAGACCACATATACTAATATAAATTAACATAAAATTTATTAAAGCGTTCGTCCAACTGTTCCTGTACCGACGTTTTTAGCTAGTTTTCTCTTTACCCTCAATACTCTTTCCTAAGCCACATTTATAAATAAATGAATAAGGAAGGTTATGTATTAGCATTACATCACTAATTAACAATGAAAATATCGAAATTGCAGACTTATAATCGATTAAAAAAATTCACATTTTGTCATTATTATTGGCTAAAAATGGAATTGCTAATATTTTTCAAAGAACATAAGATATTGTCCAATCAAGCAAAACTTTTGAGGGATTATTATTGCTTAAAAACAATTTTTGACCATTATTCAAATAATTTTGAATGAATCTGTTATATCAAAAGAGATATTACCTTATCGACAGTAGACAACCCTATAAACCATGAAGGCAGAAAATCTACACAATATCGATCAAATTAAGAGTCTTTAATAACAGAAAATGCCTAACGTCTTAATCAGGCTAGATGTAAAATAATATTTCTGAATTAAAATTAAAACTATTTCTTCAAAAAAATATCCTACTCCTTCTGCACTCCATTAAAAATCGAACCACAAAACTTCTGATTTTCTGTCAGGTGCTTTTCCAATTAAGCTATCAGAGGGAAGCTTTTAGAGAGGAAGCTATGGAGAGTAGTCTACTGTCGGTAAGTTACCATCGCTGATGATATAACAGATTCATTAAAAATAATTACTTGTACCATTAAAATCTAGCTAAAAAATAGGGATATTTTCCTGAACATCGCATAAATCAAACATCGCATAAATGGTGTCATCAGTTTTATTGAAATTTTCAAAGGAATTGTTTCCCTTGAAACTAAATCTTATCAAATGTAAATATCTCGAACACGCATAGCTAATTTCTTACTGGCAAGATAAAACGACAACTGTATAGACTAGAAAAGCTTATGAATCAGTAGAATATTCATCAGTTACGTGGCTAAAAGAAATTTGCATTGATAAATAAATAAGTTTGTCCTGTAATTAAAAATGATGAGGATTGTCTGGACCTTATCCTTAGCGATTATCCTCGATTATATTGGTGAATATAATAACGACATTTAGAATAAAATAATTATGATAAAAAAAATTACATAAAATTATAAATATATTATTTGATATATCTATAACTTTGAGTAACATTTTTTGAACTATACGCGAAAAAATCGAGATCACACAGGAAAAGTGTTTACTCAGGACCAACTTATTTTTAGGAGCAACAAAAAATCTAGTTTAAAATGGTGAATTTTCGCATAAAAATGAATTTTCAGCTAAACAAAAAAACATTTTCAACCAAAACAATTAAGGTTTTCAAAATATGGATTTTTAACTTTTCTGAATTATTTTTAATTTTATTATATTAAATGCATATTATATTTATTTTTGTACTTAGGTCTAAGTATGCTTATTCAGATATTGCCGAATAAAGTACAAATCTTATTTTCAATAATTACTTTCATTTTTTTACTTACCATTAAATATTATTGCCAGCTACCATGAAAAATGTATACTTTGAACAAATTTATGTCAATTGGAATTCGTAATATGCATTAATATTGAAATGAAAGTATCTTCACTATCTTTTTTTATAATTAAAAAAAATGCGCATCCTAGTCGACAAAATATTTTTTATTTAACTTTTTATTACCACATGTGCCGTTTTTGTATCAAATTAGTTTATTTTTAATGTTATTTTTCACGATTAAAGCCAAAAATAGCATAAGGACGTGAACAACTGTTTTGTATTCATTTTTTTAGTACCTCGTATCGTTTTTCATAAAATTAATTTGTTTCTTTTTGAACCTTATTTTTCACAATTATAAAAAAACTGTACGTCTTATCAAAAAAAACTTTTGATGACAAACACTGAAATTCAAGTCGCAATTTTATCTTTGGTATACTAATCTAAAATAATTATTTTTATATCTGAATTGTGAAAAAATTGCTCTCATTCTTCGTCAGGATACAAGCACAGATCATTCAGATTTCCTGGTATGATGCTCTCTTACCTGCTAAGCTACGGAATGCTTCGTGCAAATTATTTAACGATTTTTTTCTGGTCAAAATCAAAGCATCCAAAAATATAACACATTCGAATGTTTAAAAAATTAATCTTAGACGTATAAGGAATTACGTCGAAATTCAACTTGTAGACGTTTAGAAGCAATTGACCTCGCCTCTCCGTAGCTTACTTGGCAAGAGCATTAGACCGGCAATCTGAAAGAGCTGGGTTCCTTATCTTTTTTTGTCTTTTTTATTTTTATTATTTTCAAATCACAATAAATAACATTTATACAAACTAATCACCAACGTTTCGGTATTCATACAGCCCCCTTATCAAGACACAAAATTTGAGCAGACAGGAACAGCAACGAAACCAGGATTCCCTCTCCCTGATACCTGAGAACAAAATGAGGGTATAAATGCAAACGAATTGTAAACATACCTAAAATACCCGATAAGGGTCAAAAGGCAAACCCACGTAAGTTATCTTACAAATCTTGAAGGTGATCTTGCAGACATCACCCTTTTCGAAATTTTGAAAATTTGAAAGTTTCCATATATAAGATCTAAAATAGATTCCAAAATAACTTTTTACAAGATCACTTGCAAGATTTGTAAGATGGCCTCACCGGATATTTCAGACATGTTTGTAATTTATTTGAATTTCGCTCCACACTTGATTCTCCGATTTCAGAGAGAGAGCGAGAGAGTGCATCCTGGTTTCGTAGCGGTTCCTGCTTCATAATATTTTCTTTTACCTTGATGAGTGAGCTGTATGACTGCCGAAAAGTTAGTGATTATTTTTTACAAATGTTTTTTATTTTAATTTGATAATAAAAATAAAAAAGGCAATAATAAAAAAGGAGAAGGAAAGCCATGTGGTTGGTTAGCTTCTCGTTTTTCTTTCCTCTTTTTTATTTTTTTCCGAAAGTGATCATTTTTTCTTTTCTTTTTAGAAAAGAATGATTATCTGTTTATAAAATTTCAATTAGAACATTTTATGATTTTTGTCCAAATTTGGTCCTTAGGTTCTTGGATTTATTTTCGAAAATTCTGTATATTAAAATAAAAAATATTTGAGCAGCCAGGAACAGCAACGAAACTACGATGCTCTCTTCGTGACGGCCGAGAATAAAAACAAAGCTCAAGTTTCAGGTGGGGCGCATCATGGTTTCGTTGCTGTTCCTGCCTGCTTCAATATTTTTTTATTTTTTTATTTTATTATTTTATTTATTTTTGCTTTGATAAGAATGCCGTATGCTTTCCGAAACGTTGGTAATTATTATTTACAAATGTTTTTTTATTGTCATTAGATAATAATAAAAATAAAAAAGACGAAAACTGTTGAAAACTATGCTAACAAGTACAATGACAATTGCAACCACATTCACAACTCATGATTTTTTGTTGCAGCATTAAGTACACAGTTCGAATGTTTGCCTAATGGCGACCCTATTCCTAATGTTCCTCGTAGCGGATCTTCTGCTTTTTCTCTTGATAGAAATTCCCGAGAAAGAACTCCTTCTCTTGCCAGACTTACTTTTTCTGCCGGATCTCCTTCTGCTGCTGAGCCTTCTTCTCGTGTCAGATCCAGATCTCCTCTTGCCAGGAGTCCTTCTTTGCGCATATTTGGATTTACACTTGAAGAACTTAAATATGTCCGACTTATTCTCAAAACGAATAAGAACCGAATTTTCAAATTTAAAAGATATATTTTTCCTCTGAATAATGAAATTTTATTAAAAATTAAAAATAATGCCGCTATGCCCGTGCCACCCGAAGAACAGATTGTATTATCAACGCTAAATGGTGACGTCTGGGCAATATTTGAAAAGACAGACAAACATCAGTTTTTTCGTGGAATATATCTGCATGTTCATGGTAAGCTAAAACGGGCGAAAATAAACATGGGCAGTGGCGCGTTAGAAGAATTGACCACAACAGAAGTCGCGGAATTTCCAGTAGGCAACAATATTTCAATCAAAAAGAATTTCAATATGGCGTTCATACAAGAATTCTTCCCACTGTAAATTCAATTTAAAAAATCTTGTTAGGGTAGCGGATGGAATGAGTAATGGCAGTGAATTTATTTTTGTCCAGGAATTCATCACAAATTTTATACATATCATGTAATATAGTGCGATTTAAAATAAGATTGATGTCAACTGTTTTGTTGATGTTTAGTTTGCTATAATCTTTGGAAAATATAAAATGATTTAGTTTACAATGCATAGTTCTAAAATGTTTGACCTGAAATATATAGAATTTTAAGTGTTGAATTTAAAGTGTTAAAAACTAGGAAATTCAAAACTGAATTTTTTGATAAATTATGTCTTGAATTTTGAGTGTTAAATTAAAATTTTTAATGTAACGATTTCAATTTTTCCATTAAGAAAATTTCTTATTTACATTCATAAATTTAAAAAGATTTAAAATAAGAGTGAAAATTAGTAAACCTATTTAATAATTAAATAAATATGGTCTTATTTCTGTACACGTCACCGACTCTATTCATTTGTACATTGCAAAATAAATTAAAAATTTAATTCTGCTCCATTTTTTTTATTTAAGCTATCCTATGATACATGCATCTTATCAAAAGGTCTTGTGAACCAAATTAAAACATTTTCCTGTGATGAAAAAATGTTTTTCTTAACATTTTTTTGCAACTTGTGTCGTTTGGCTCTGAATGTGAATTTTGGATTTTTCATTTGTATTTTTTGAAGATAAAACCACCTTCGATGCTTGAAGAGGGCATCTAAAAAGTATGCCTAAGCATAATCCAATCATTTAGTTCTTTCAAAGCTTATCTTGACTACAGAAAACTAAAAACTAGTGCTAGTACAGAACACGCACAGTGAAACAAATTAATTATTAAATTTACATGAGTACATTGTTGAGGGTTCGATTATATTGACTAGAGATAGATAGACAAGATAGACTACTTTAACTTTTATCATAATCATTTTATTTTTGAAATTATTCTCGAGTGAACCTGATTTATCTTCATAGTCACGAACGAAGTCCAATGATGGATCAGCTTTCGATGTTATAAGTGAATTTATTAAAATGTTTGAAATATTTTGGGATCAGGTTGTAGATACACAATTAAGTACATGGTTTGGTTTTGAGTTGTACACAATGTCCAGGCCAGGATCTTTTCAGATGCTTGCCCTTTCCAAAATCGCTGAAACATATGAAGCTGTGATGTAAGTCAGTTCCATTTCAGAATTATTGCTTGCTCTTGCTTTCTCCAGTTGGAGCCACGTAGTGTCCAAATAGATTTTTTAGTTTTTCCCCAAACACCCAACCAGTAGGAATTCATTTCTTCCACTTTTCTTGTACTTGTACTTGTACTTTTCTTGTACTAATGTACTATTAGAAGTCTATGATCTTATCCAAAATTGCTGGTGTCAATGTCCTGATTCACCGGGGGTTACTGGTTGTATTAACATGGCGTATCAGCTTTCTGGTTCTATTTCCTTTTTTAAATTGCATCAATCGACATAATTTGCACTTGCTTACTAATTTACGTTGCTGAAATCTATATAAAATCTGATCATTCACGGTGGATCTCGATTCCTTTTTGGCGCGAAGACTGCAATTTTCGAGGGGCTTTTTATTTTTAAAATCTGATTAGGAATCAATCCAGAATCTCACTGTAAAATTTCTGAATTCTTGTAAGTCTCGAGATGAAACAAAATGTTCAAAAAGTCAGCATCAAGATTCAAGAGATCCCAGAGATCGCTACGATTCTGAGACATGATTTTCATAACCAATTGAAATTTTTCATAATGTTTCTCTAATATCACTCGATCAATAAAAAAACAATTGAGTTGGACGAAGTCAGAGTTTAGAGCGCTGACACTTTATATATCCTTCCAAAAGAAAAATCTGAGATTTTCTCGAACTTCTTCTTGAACGAATTAGAGAACGAAATTGCAACATTTTCACCTGCGTATTTAAAATATATATTGGAGCTAAATGACGTAGAGAATGATTTGCGCTTGAAAAATCCTAGTCACGAGATGATACAAAATCTGGAAACTTTTGCACATGAGTTAATGTTAATGAGTGAGTTTTATTTATTTATCAATTACTAAATCTACATATAGGTAGTACTTCTTAAATGAAATTTGTTCGGATATTATTAATTTTTTCCTTTGCTTATGAGTCATGAAAAATA
This sequence comes from Belonocnema kinseyi, assembly GCF_010883055.1. Taxonomy (NCBI): domain Eukaryota; kingdom Metazoa; phylum Arthropoda; class Insecta; order Hymenoptera; family Cynipidae; genus Belonocnema; species Belonocnema kinseyi. The sequence continues at coordinate 91,875,994 of NC_046661.1, forward strand.
ATGTGAAATTCAAATTAGAAATATTTTTAATAGAAAAACTAAGACCGTAACGTCCCGAGTTGAAATTTAGAACTCTGAAATTTTATATATTTAATATTTTTTATGTCAAACAATTTAGTTTCAAATTTGTTATTTTTCATATTATTTGAATTAAAGATATACCCTTAAAATCAAGGCTCAAAATTTACATGATAAAGACAGTTCAAATTTAACTTATTTTACATCTCATATTCTTTTGTAATTAGAAGTCATTTCCTGAAAAGACTTGTCCCGGGAATACCTGCGCAAAGTACTTTGCAGTATCTTGTCTTTTTCGAAAGCAGGAAGTAATTATTTGGAAAAACTTGTTCCGGAAAGACCTATCCAATAGAGCATCGAAGCATTGAACAATTTTTAAAAGTAAAAATTAATGTTTAGCAAGATTTATCCCGATAATACATAAAATGGTGTCGGGAAGCATCCAATAATTTTATGGTGGTGGCAAGTGATTTTTCGGGAAGATTTGTCTGCGTTAGATTTGTTTATTGGTGCCTCGAAGCATCTTATTTTTTTTACGTTTAAAAGAGATTTTCTGGTAAGATGTATCCCGAAAAGACCTGTTCAATGTTGTCTTACACCAACTTCTAGTTTTAGGATGGAAAGTGATTTCCAGGGAAGAGATGTCTTCGGAAGACCTGTCCAAGGGTGCCTCGAAGCATCTCATATTTGTGTGAAGTAGTACCTCAAAGCATCTCATATTTTTGGAAGCGTGAAATGATTTCCTAGACAGACTATTCTAATGTTGCCTTCCAGAAAGTCCTATTTTCTTAAATGTAGGTTGTAATTTACTGGGAATACTTGTCCTAAGAAAACCTGCTTAATGGTGCTTTAAAGCTTCTTCGATCTTTTTGGAAGTGAGTTCTAGAAAAACTTTTACTGAGAAGACTTTTCCTGCAAATACTCATGTCAAGACCTTACAGAAACAACAAAATATAAATAAATTAATATTATGATTTTTGTAATAAAAAATATCTTCAGGAGTTTCTGTTATAGTGATTGAAAATCGATTTTTGATAAGAATGCATTCTAGATAACTTCTTTTTCTCTGAGCAATCTCTAAAACATCAGATAAAAACATAAAAGGATAAAATCGATATTTTTAATTCTTTTAATATATTTTGTAAATTTATCTCAGTTTTTTGGAACTTCAAATGGCCCGTTATAGAAGACAATATATAAACTCGCCCCTCTTAGAGGGGCAAGCTTGCCGCCTGTTATGTATGAGATAAGCTCCACCTTATCTGTTTTTCACTTAAACAGCGAAAACAGATTTCAAATAAAAAATAACTACACCAATCGCTTTGAAAAATTGAAAATGATCACACCAGCCAACTTCACAAGATTCTAGGAAATGTTCGAATCGCTACAAAAATAATCAGCGAACCCAAAAATTCACACTTAGCACTGTTAGCCAACTACATCTTAGCTTATATTAAATTTAGAAAAGAACGAATTGGCATGGTTGGTCTGCTCAAGTAGATGTTTGGTTCATATTTAGTTTTTATGTTTTTAAGATTATAAAATTAAGTTAGTTCATGTGCCTGCAAAAGGGGATTCCTAAAGTTGAAACAAATTTATAAAAATCAAATTTTCTCGAAAATAGCCTAATAAATTTTAATGGTTCAATTATATATTACACAATATATCACACGGGTTCTGCAAAATGTAGAGTCAATTCTGTCAATTAGAAAGACACCACATTTTTTGAGAATTCGAACAAAATACTTTTATTAAAAACTTTTTGGTAGCGCTGCAGTTTTTTCCTGGATTTCAAAGTGCACAAGTCCATTTAAACGCGCTTCTTCTGAATATGGTTACAATACTAAATAAACAGTCGCGAACAATACAACGGTCCAAGGATAACCCAAAGGAAAAACTCCCAAGCCATTCGATGTCCCCTATCATAGCCCTCCTTCCCCAACCCGCTATCTCCTATGCGGGGCTCAGAAAGATTAGACCGTTTTTTCCTAGCTTCTTTTAAAAACAATATGCAGCCAAAAATCAGCACAATAACAAGAGCATTTGTCAGCAGTCGAGACGTTCATTTAATGTAGCGGCGGAAGGGGAACGGGGAAACAGTTCATTTAACCGAAAAATGAAGGATCATATTTAGGCAGATGAAGTAAAAAGATTGTTTTTATAGATAAAGTTCATTACCCTTGGATGAAGCCCCTAGGACAAAGTCATGCACCCCATCGCGAGAAGAAAGTAAGGGAACCTACCTACAACACCACTCAGGCAAACACCATAATGCCGAAAATGAAGAAGCTGAGGACCTGCACTGCTAAAGCTGAAACCTCAGCCCCTAACGAGGATGATGACCTGAACAGACTGGCTCTTGAGCCCATCAAAACAAGGCATTTGAAAAGGCTGGATCAACCACAAGCGGATTTAATAAAACCGTCTGATGTTTCGAACTGCAACGAAGTCATAGAGTATCACAAAAAAAACGAAAAGCCGGACACCCTTGGCGTAAAAACTAAGGGTCTCATCCAAACCAGAAATGGAGATCTCCTGATTGAGGTGGGGCAGTCAATGGAGATCCGAGGTATCCTCTGTCATTAAGGAGGTTTTCGATGCAGGGTCTCCGTAAGAAAACAATTCGTTGTCTCAGCTACAGACGTGAAGTTCCACATGATGAAAAAGTCCTTCAAAGAGTGTTTGAAGGTCTATATTGAGTAAAACGAGTAGTTCAAGGCGAGGATGCTTCGTACAGGATACTTGAAGTTAAATCGGTGTACTGTACAGGAAGGAAGAAGACGAAGGTGAAGAAATGCTATCGCTGTTAGTTAATTGGCTATATGGCAATAAACTGCGAGCGTTGCGTTCTAAACAGAGAGTGTTGGTGATGCTGTAAAGAGGGTCACAGAGCTGCGATGTAAAAAAGCAAACTCTGTCCTGAAAAATAATAAGAACTCCAGATTATCACACCAATGGTCTTCCGTTTTAGCTTTCTTTTAGGCCCGTCAGTACATCTATGTAGCTTGAACCCTCAACCGCTTTTACCAAAACCTCTTTGGGCCGAGCACACCTGTTTCTTCGTTCTTTTCTTCGTTTTTGGCCTGGTAGTGTTTTCTTCAAGGGGACTCAAGGTGGCTTAATCTGTCTCTTATTATAATAAGGTATAATGGAACAAAACAGAAAAGTAAAAATACCAGCTAAAAAAACCAAGAATAAAATCAAAGCGGAAGAAGAAAAAAATTAAAACGCTTTTCCAGGAAATAAAGAATTATTTTGTTGTCAGTTGCACAAGGGCAACGAGAAAGGAAGCAGCTGCAATAATTATAGAGGTATCAGTTTACCTTGTTCCACTAACAAAATATATTTCGAAATACTCATTTATGTGATAATGAAAATAACAGAAGCAAAGATCTGGAAATTTTAGTTTGGATTTATGCAAGACTGAATTTGTGCATATCAGATATTTATCTTGAGAAAAGTTACAGAAAAAAGTTTGCCGGTAAACAAAAAAATTTCATGTTTCTTCGCCGACCTAGAAAAACGTTTGCAAAGGTGTATTGAAGTAAGCTTCGAGAAGTTCTGAAATAGTAACCTTAACGTTCCAAAGTCGATTGAAAATTGACTTTAGAGGACGATACTTTTGATTTGAAGATAACTTTCTTTTCTCTGAGGAATTTCAAAAAAAGAGTGGGCAAAAATATCAAAGGACGAAATCTGCCATGTAGATATCCGCTTTTCCTAAAGCGTCAACGATTACATTAATGATGACATCAGTTTAAATTTAATACGTAAACAAATTGTTTTTCTTGAAACTGACTCTTACCAAATGTAGATATCTCGGCAGTTCAAAGCTGATTGCTTCATTGCAAGAGATAATGACTATGACATATGCTACATAAGCTTATAAAACAGTCGATTATTCATCATTTATGTTGATCTTTTAAATTTTTAATAATACATTTATAAGTTTTTCCAATAATATTGAAAGATGATGATTTGCTGGACCTTATCTTTTGCTGTTATTCTCGATTCCGTTGGTAAATATAATAATAAAATTTAGAAACAAATGTGATAAAAAAATGTATTTAAAATTATAGACGCAGTATACAGGTATAATTTTAATTAAACATATTTGACACTTGTGCAAATGTGATTATTAAAATTTAGACATACGTAGATGATAACTCTCTAACTGTTCCAACAGTGTCAATAAATAATTAAAATAAAGATATTTTTCTGATTTTGTTATCAACATTATTGTAATAATAAAAGAATAAAGAAACTCATAAAGACTGGTCTACATATGAAAGAATAATGGGTAGAATGTAAGAAATAAGAATTTGATAGATGAAGATTGGATTACATATGGATCTGTTTTGCTATGAAGATATTCGAAATATGTATTCTTTCATAACGTTAGCAGGCAAACGATAAAATTTTTCATTAAAATCAGATCAAATAATTGAATGAATGGGGTATCTTAATTAATTGAATGGGATTTCCATTATGAGTCCAAGCTGAGGAGGATAGTGGAATATGGTTTCGAACTTTGATTTAGATATCCTATAAAATATAATTAAACTGTAATTTGAATTTCTGTATTTTTTGTTTAGAATCTAACATTATCTGTTTATATATATCATTAGTCAGAACCGTTTTTTAACGACTTCATTATTTGATATTTAATTATTTCGTTGGTCTTATATTGCGGTCAGCGTACCTCATACCATGGGGCATAGTGTCCTTCAGATTACTTCCAGTTTACTTAACAAATATGAACATTTGAGAATAAAAAGTATACAGGGTAATAATTCTGGAAAGTGTAAGGTAACAAAACAAAATTACTCAAGACATGATCAACACTAAATAAGTATTTTCTTATCAATCAAAGTAAACTATGTCGCAAAATCCAGTCATAAATTCCTACTTCATGAAAATTCTATTAAGCGTGTAAATATCTGCGATTGTCTTCAAGAGATATCTTTTTTACTGATAGGTACGAAAGGCTCGAAAATTGAAAACAGGCATTGATCAACATTATCTGAAATGTAACTTATTCGTCCTATTTAAATCTTATTTGTAAATTGTTTAACCTATGGCCACCCTAATACATGAAGAGTATTGTTTGACGTTTTTTGAAATTAGAAATTATAATTAGGAATTGAAATAAATTTGCAACTTTTTAAATTTGATTTTCGTCAGTATCTATATAAATTTATTATTAACGAGATCGAATTTCATTGTACAAAAGAGAAACAGTGGTCAGAACAATATTCAAATTGAAATAGTTGTGTCATTCTAAGAAGGTTGAATTAAATTTACCTTGATACAACATCGACTTCTAGAAGATTTTCAGCTTTTCAGAACTAACAGAAAACTTATTATAAAATATCAATTTTTGCAAAATATATAAATTTTCAAAAAGAGCAAACTTTTCATACAAAACGATGAACGATTGAACAAGAAATGGAGTTATTAAATTATCAATTTCAATAAATTAATTTCTAACAACAATGAAAAATGTATATTTAACACTGGAGCCCAATTTTTATCAAAGTAGTTGAATTTTCAACAACAAAAAATTGAGTATTTACGAGAAATGCAATAGCTGAAATTTCTAACAGAAAGATGAATTTTGAAATTAAAATTATTGAAATTAGAAACCTGTTAGCAACTATGTAGACAAGTACATTAAAAATTAACAGCACATTTAGAACTAATAATATACCATCCTATTATTCTTTACTTTAAGAAAAGTAAATTCCTTTTTTTATGTTGCAGAATTAGGTTCACAGTTTGACTGTTTGCCCAATGGCGACCCTATACCTGGTATACCTCGTGGGGAGAGTTCAGCATATTCTCTTAACAAAAATTTGTATGAAAGGCCTCTTCCTCCTGCTACAACTCATTCTTCTTCCAGGACTAATCCTTCTACCAGAACTCATTCTTCTGTCAGGTCTAATCCTCCTGCCGGGCCTTCTTTTCGTGCCCGATCCAGGTCTCCTCTTGTCAGGAGTCCTTCTTTGCGCATTCTTGGATATACAATTGATCAACTTAAATTTGTTCGACTTATTCTTAAGAAGAATCTTACCCGGATATACGAACTTCGAAGATATACTTTTCCTCCTTCGAATCCAATTCTTTTGAGAACCAAAGATCATGCCGCAATTCCTGTGTCTTCCGAAGAAAAGATTTTATTATCAACGCCCAATGGTGAGGCCTCGGCAATATTAGAAAAAACAAATAGACAGGTATTTCTTCGTGGATTATACAAGCTAGTTCTTGGCAAGGCTAAAAGGGCAAAAATCAACATTTACAGCGGCGTGGTTGAAGAATTGACCAAAAAAGAAATTGCGGAATTTCCAATAGGCAACAATTATTCAGTTAAAAAGAGTTTTACACTAGTGGACCAACGACAATTCCAGAAACCGTGAATTCGATTTCAACAATATTTTTAGGGTGGCCAATAGACTGAGAAAGGAGAGTTAATTTTCCTTTGACCAGGAATTTGTCACAAACTCCATACATATTAAGTCACATAATGCGATTTGAAACAAGTTTAATTTTAACGTGTTTATTAATGTTAATTTCTTTTAAAAATATTTTGAATACGAATCTAGTGATTTATAATGCATAATTCTGAATTTTTTGGTTTGAAAACTTCAAATTTCAAGTATTTATTTTTTAACGTACTTTTTGATTTTAGTAAATCTTAAAACGCAGTTTTGCAGGCTCAAACAATAATGAATTAGAAGGATTTAAAATTTCTCATAACAAACGTATTAAGTTTATCAACTGAAAATGTAAGTTGATTTATGATTTTTTAAATTAAAATGTAGTTCAAGTATTAAAAGTTGCACAATAATTGAATTTACCAGACAATTATCAATTTGTTTAATATTAAAACGCTTTTATTTAATTTTAAATCCTGTTTAACTGTATATTGATTTATTTTTCTGCTCGCATAATTAAGAATGGCCACGTAGCGCATATTTATATATTTAATCAGAAAAATTTGAACCGTTAAATTTTTAAACGTTTATGATTACAAATTTTACATTATAGGGGCTTTCGCCAAGCGAGAATTTTTTCCCTCGATTAAAACGGTTTTTTTATATATGCGCCGTAATCAGAAAGTAATCTAAGCCACATTTGACACATTTTTTTAGATGAGATTTTTGATCATAGTTTAAAGACTAAAAATTAGGTAAAAATAAAATTACTTTGCCTAAAATCATACAAATTTTTTTCAATGCCTAAAATCTATTGAAATAAATAAAAAAGTTATAGGAACTTTTTTTAATTTTCCTAAAATTTTACAAATCTTTTAATATCTTTTGAAATTTTTGAAACCTTTTAAAGCTTTCGAAAGTTCTAGAGAATCTTTCACAATACCCTCAAATATTTTAAACCCTTCGAAATCTCTTTCAATGACTAAAACCCATTAAGAATTTCTTTGGAATCTTTTAAAATTACCTAAAATATTTTAAATGCTCTTAAGTTTTTAGAAATTTGTTAAAGATCTTAAAAATTCCAAGGAATTAAAAAAAATTCTTTAAAATATTTCAAACCCTTTTATCATTTTGTCCGTCAATTCTGAGAATCAATTAAATAAATACTTTAAAAAATATTTTTAAAAAACATTTATTTAAGTAGAAGTAAGTGCATTTAGAAGAATTTAAGCGAATTAAATTTTTTTTTAAACGCAGAAAATTTAAGAATTTAGGATAAATTAATAATAATTTAGGGTGAATGTCGAAAAAATAACTTTAAATCGCTTCAAGTCTTTAAAACCCGAAAAAATACCTCACTTCTCTTGAACACATTATTCAGAATCCGTTAAATTTGCAAATTCGTATAACTTTCATAAGTGAAATGAATCGAAAAATATTATTTTAAATAGGAATAAAATAATAAATTATGTATGTTATTTAGAGTTTATGTTTTTTTTTAATCAGAGGTTCTCAAAAATGTAACCTTCGATGTTGGTTCATTTGAGCTTTAGTCTTTTGAATCGGATTTTCATTTTTTATGCCTTTCTCTTGCCGCCATAGATCTTTTTTATTTTTTTAACCTTTCCCTTTTTTCACACATTTCTTGGTGCACTCGATTTTTGACTTACTTTTGGCTATTTCGCTGTTTATTTTTCTACAAAACGCTAAAACACAGTCAAAAGTGTAAAGTTCTTATGATTCATAGGTAATTTTAAAATAATTGTTTTGTAAGGAATTTCTCGACAAAATTTTTAAAAAAGATCACTAAACATTTTGAATTATTTCCTAAAATTTTTAAAAAGTGTATAAAAGATTGTAAAGAAAAATTTTGTAATCTGGCCATATTGCATAATTTTATAAAAAAATTTGAGTAATTTAATAGATATTCAGAAGTTTCAAAACGATAAAAAAATAATTAAAACTGTAAAGATCTTTTAAAGAATTTTGTAAAGTTTTACAAAACTAAAAGACATTTTTTCAGCTTCCTATGAAAAATTAGAATGATTTTTTATTTTAAAAAATTAATGTTAAGAGATTATTTTTTAAAAAGTTTTAAGGGTTTCAAAAGTTAATAAAAAAGCTAAAGGATTTTAAGGTAATTATTTGAATCTTGCAGGATAAATAAAAAATGTTTGAAAAAGTTAAATAATTTTTAGAGATTAAAAGATTTAGATGGTCTGGCCAGATTAAAAAAGAAAGAATTTTTCTTATATTCGTGTGCAAATTGTTAATAATTTTTCATTCTGAAAAATGAACTTTAAAATAAAATTAAAAATGGTTCTAAGCATACGAAACGATTTTCTACACTTTCTTAAAAGAGTTTAAAAAATTTTTAAACAGAAGCTTTAAATTTGGTAAGATTACAAGATGAAAACAAACAAAATCTCGAGTAAATTCAAGAAGCATTTAGTAGAATTTAAAAGATTAAAAATGAATTTTAAATTTGAAAAGATTTTTAGAAATGCAGATTTTTAAAGACTTCAGAACTAAACATTAGGAGCTTTAAAATAATTTGGAAAGTTTTTAAGACAATAAAGGACTTTTCTAAAAATTTTTAGGGAAATTTAAGTAATTTTTTTAAAATTTGGAATGATATTTAAAAATTTGGAGAAAAATTCGAGCCAGTTAAAATTATTTTTACGAATTTCAGACGTTCCAAATAGATTAGAAATATTTTATAACTAAGAAACATGTTTGAAAATTTATCTAATATTTCTTCCCAAACTCTAAAAGTACTAATTATCTTTTAAAGACTCGAATTTTTCATATTATTTTGAAAACCCCATAAAATGGAAAAAATTCTTTAAAATCTTCTAGTTTATTTTCTGACACGTCGGGAATACTCAAGAGTCTTTTTTTATTTGCTCAAAGAATCGTATGAAAATTATATTTATTTAAATTAAAAAACAAACAGATAATACTTTTTTTTGTTCTCAATTCTCAGAATTAAATTTCAACGTGGATTTATCACAACACATTAACAAATAATTTTCAATCCATTTGAGTGTTGCAAAAAATTAAAAAAAATTCGTTAATGATCTTTAGAGTGACTATGCAAATGTTAAAATATTGTAGATTATTTAAATAGACTATTTGATTAAAAAATATTACATTCAAGAGTTCTTTACTTAATTAAAAAAAAAAACAATATTTGATCATTTATCATATTCCGTTTTTGTAATATGGGGCCTCAAATGCCCCAACTCAAAAAGTCATGTTTTTCGATTGTCTCTAAATTCTGGGAATATGTTCGCCTACCCAACAGTAGTTAATCCACAAACTTAAAGACCAGGATTACCAACCCTCCCCAAGTGAGGGGGGTTGAATTTTCAACCCCAATGCCTGCAGGGGTAGTTTCAAACGCCTGTAACTTCCTTTCTAATTACG
>NC_046661.1:91885974-91909012 GCF_010883055.1 Belonocnema kinseyi
TGCTGCCGCATAACGCCCGAGTGTGAGCGCGAGGACTCCCTCTACAACCGGCTCTGTAACTCAATGAATTTCAATTTGTCCATTTTCTTATTAGATATTTTTAATAGTAAAAAAGTTAAGCTTTCTTTTGAGACTATTTAAAAAAAATCGTAGATGCCTAAATTGCGGAAAAAGTTAAGTAAACAATTGATTTATTGAAAAAATTGTTTAAACAATTTTTTTGTTATAAATAATATAATAGGATGAAAGCTTGTAAAAAGCACTTTCCAAAACCCTCATAAAATTTTAAATCGCGTAATTAGAAAGGAAGTTACAGGCGTTTGAAACTACCCCTGCAGGCATTGGGGTTGAAAATTCAACCCCCCCTCACTTGGGGAGGGTTGGTAATCCTGATCTATAAGTTTGTGGATTAACTACTGTTGGGTAGGCGAACACATTCCCAGAATTTATAGACAATCGAAAAACATGACTTTTTGAGTTGGGGCAGTTGAGGAATAATGCCCCATATATAGATATAATAATTATATTTATTACATAGTAGCATTATATAAATGAATTATATTTCTTTTTATATTGATAAATTATATTTATTTACGTGAAATTTAAAATTGCCGAAAATAATCAATAAATTATGAATTAATGAAAAATTTAATTGTTTGCCTTATTTATAATTTCAAAAATAGCTCTAAAATTAACAATAAATTAACTATGTTCAGCAGTTCTAAATTTCGGGAATTGAAATATTTTTGAATATTTAACAATTTGTTTATTTGATAAGTGATTCTATTTTTTGTTAAGTAAACATCTTTTCGTTATTTGCTTGGAAAATTTTATTATTCGGTAATAATATGTATTTATTTTCGGCATTTGTTTTCCATTCATGTGTTTATTTGTTTTCTTTTTTTATATAAGTTCTGAAGATCCATGCAATTGTTGTTTTTTAATTCTGTCAATTATGGCGCTTTTTCCTACATTAAACAAAATAATAAGTAAGTACATACGACTCATTTACTACCTGACTCTACAATATAAAAAATAACTATTTTAAAAGGTTTTTTATATTTATTTTGTAACATTTATGCATTTTTCCGATGGGGCTGAATGGTTTTGCAGAATAAAATTACTACTAGCGCCGCCACACGGCCACTTTAAACACTCATGAAACATTTTTTACATTGAACTATACAGTGGAAACACCCCCATCGTTTTGTTCCATGCAATTGGTTTTATTGTATGGCCCTCAGCGTTCAGACATCTTGTCAGCTGACATTACAGCATATGGAACGCTGCTCAAGTGGATTGTTGTTACTTCAATTTAAAACGAAACAACAAATTTTCCTAAATTTTAAACTAAAATAGATTGAAAAGTCATTTGTTGAATTATTTTCTGCCGCTCTGATCCAAAATTTAATATCTTATTCATTAACGCCTGTCGTGAAATATGACATGTATTGCTAGTTACGTTGATGGATACTAAAAAATATGCGGAAGGTTTTTATTTATCGATATAACCTCAAAAATATTTTTGAAGGCTGTCATATTTGCATGTATAGTGTCTGTTGCATGAAAATTAAACTATTTTTTATAAATCTTTTATGTTTCGAGTCTAACTTTAAGATTGTTGAAACATGATTTTTAACGTAGTTCATTATTTACAATAAAATACCCTAATTTTTACTATTTAACTTGTTATGATGTACTAAAATGAATATCTGTCCCAAGTTTTACAATAATAAGACCAGTAGTTTTAATAATATAACCTACTCATATATAAAAAATTCAGTTTACATTTTTTAGTTTTTAAATTCTCCAAGTTGAAAATGTGCTTTTGAAAATCGAGGCTTAGAATAGATAATTTTGTAGGTAAAAGTGTTTAGGATTAGTTAACTGAATGATCTCATAATTAAAAAAGATAACAAGTGAACAACAAGCAAACTCCGGGTTTCCCTGTTTTTCAGCTCAGCAGGACTCTGGAAACGAAATAAAAAATTACAAAATTACTCCTGTGACTGGTTTGACTTAAAATTTCTAAAGGCTTATGAATAACAGGTGCGCACGCTTATTTATTTTTGTATTAACGAATTGAAGCATTGTATTTAAAACACGAAATACTTTCAAACACTTTGTGATGAAAAGTTGGTGGCCTAGTGGACCTTCAAAAATTTCTTCTGGGATCAATATTTCAACCGCCCCAATGCTAAGTTTGTGTTTGCCCATTTCAGCCTCAAAAAACAGGTTTATATATTCCACGAATACACATTTTTTGTTTATTGATTTTTTTCATATAGCACAAAGGCATAATTGGACTTTGATAATTCAATACGTTCTTTGGCTGACATGGGCTATAGGGTATTAGATTTAGTTCTTAATCTAATTGGTTATTCCTAAAGAAAAACGTATCTTCAAAGTTCAAATATCCGGTGCTGACTATGGTGGAGAATAAGTCGAATAAATTTAAGTGGTTTAAGTTTAAATCCAATTACACAAGAAAAAGTTTCCCTGGCAGGAGGAAACCTGGACCTGGCACGAAGAGTAGGTTCATCAGCGGAAGAAGGCCCGGCAGAAGAATGAGGTCTGGGAAGAGGAAGAGTCCTTTCTCGAAAATGTATGCCAGAAGACCCAAAAGAAGAGGAAAAGAAAAAAAAAAAGAACGAGGAGGAGAAGGAGGAGGAATAAAAGAGAAAGAAGAAGAGAAAATTGAAAAGACGAAAGAAAAAGAAAAGGAAAAAGAATACATGGAAGAAACCGATCCGCAACGATAAACACCAGGATTATGGATTATTGATAACACTCGCTCTATGAATCTAGTTCTACCCGATGAAATAGAGAAAGAAGAACAAGAAGGAAAGATAGAAGAAAAAGGTACGCAAAAAGGAAACCAGAATAATGGTCGACATTAAACAAATATTTGGACTGTGAACTTAACTCGGCAACAAGAAGTAATAGAAGAAGAAGGTACAAATGGTAAAGAAACAGAAGAAGAAGAGGAAAATGAACCATATGTAGAGGAGAGGTTCATAAGTCTATTATGTTATATTTTTGCTGAAAAATTAATCTTTTTTCATTAGAAGTTTTGGTTGACACTTAATTATTTTAGGGAAATTCCAAAAATTTAGTTACAAAGGCAATCTTTTTGATTGCAGTTTCAATTGTTTTTTTTAACAATTCGCCTTGTTAGCTGCAAAATGGAAGAATTTCGTTGAATTTTTTACTCCTTCTTGTAAAATCTTTCTGTGTTGAACAGTTTCGTTCAACTTTTTTTCTCTTTACTGAAGGATCTTTCTCGTTTGAAACTTTAACTGTTTTTCAAAAATTCATATCTTTAGTTTAAAAAGTCATCCCTTACGGTAGAAATTTCATTTTTCTTGGGAAAAACCTTAACTTTTCAATTCAAACAATTTTTGCCCTTTTAGTTCAATTTATCTGCGAAGAGTTTCAATAAATAAGCTAGGGGTGGGTTTTTTACCATTTTCAATTATTACTGTGAAGATGGAATTATCTACTTAATTTTTAAAAAGGTCACTGGTGTGATTATTTTTAATTTATACATTTTTTTGTTGTTTTAGTTAAATACAGCTAACATGGACATTATCTCTTATATTTAAGACGGCAAGATTGTACTCCTAAAATATTTACATTTTATAAGAGTCAGTTATAACAAAACTGATAACCGGTTTTTATTAAAACTGAGACGTCAATTTTCAAAATTTGAGTTTAAAGCATCATTCGTCTCATAATATATATTTCTATTCAAAGAACAATTAAAATAAATTAGAAATATAAAAGGAATAAAAAATAGAAGAGACATGGTCATAAGTGTGATTAACCGCGGATCTACAGATAGACCCTCTGAATCCGAAAATTAAGTTTTCACGATGGCTTCTGTCTGTATGTCCATCCGTCCATCCGTAAACACGATAACTCTCGAAAAAATAAACAGATCGAACTGAACTTTGGCAAACTTTTTTTATATCATAAAAGAAAAGACATGTTCATTAACCAGCCATTTTAGACAAAAATTCGAAAAGTTAAAGCAGTTTCAAAACTTTTAGGACTATTTTTTTATTTGACAGATTTATGTATGGATGTTCATATTACTTATAAGTCAAAACAATTAAGCCTGATTACTTTTTTTATAAAAGAAAAATTCTCAGAGTTATAGCATTCTCAACATTTTTGTTATCAATCAAAAATAAAAATATAAGCTAACAAAAGCACTATAAAAAAATCAAGAGTGAAAGACATTGCTTTTTAAAAGCCCTACAAGATTATCATCGCAACTTTTTAGATTTTATTGTAAAACCAGGAATTTAAATTCTAATTTGCAAAAAAATAATGAAAAATAAAAAACTCTATTTTGTGCTCCAACAATGCAAGATCCAAAAAAGATGATTTAACTAAAATTGTGATCCCAAAAAAGGTCTACAAATTCGTTAACTATCACTTCTTTACTGGAGAAGTACGTTTTGTTTTATTCGACAAAAATATAATTCAAAATAAGAGAATAAATAAATACAAAATTTGTGGGGAAATGACAAAAACTAAAACATTAAAATTTTGTAACTAAATTCGCAAAAAATCGAAAATTCCAATATTAAGCAATATTCTTCGTGATTCCTGACCATTTCAAGAAAAGGTTCTTTTCCATTTGCAACTCTATGTGCTGTACCCAGAATAATCCTGTTGTGAAGACATTCGAGACTCAATATTCCGCGACCCCCTTGACGGCGTGAGATGTACAGTCGCGGAACGGAAGACTTAAGATGCCTGCTTTTGTTCGTATGCATAACCTTTCTTGTCCCGATATCAAGGGATCTGAGCTCGTTCTTCGTCCATGGAACTACTCCAAATGAATAGTGTAGTACCGGGACGGGAAGCATGTATGTTGCAGATACTTTGTTCCTCGCCGACAGTTCGGAAGACCAAATCTGTCGGATGAGACGTTTGTATCTGCTTCGGAGAGTATCCTTTATAGATGTCCCATCCTAAATGCGGCTCTGTGGCACGCCCAGGTATGTATAAGTCTCTCCAGCGCAAAGGTGTCGTATGGCGCTTCTATCAACGAGCTCAGGATCTTCAGGGATGCCGTTCAGTTTTCCTCACTTCAAATAAACCTTGGCGCCAAATAAACAAATAAACCTTTAAATTCCATTTAAATTTCCTTAGTATATCGTTCGACAATCCCCGGAGCTAGATGGAGTTGCTCTCTGTTTTTAGCAAAGATCTTAAGCTCGTCCATGTAAAATACATGAGTGACCCTGTACTTTCGATCTGCAGGTTTGCCGCACAAGTACCCGTCGGAATGGCGAAGTGCTAGAGATAGTGGCAATAATGTAAGGCGAAAGAGGAGTGGGCTCATGGTGTAGCCCTGAAAGATACCTCTCTGAAACGAGACCTTGTTAGTTGTCACACGATTTTTGCACAACTATTTGCGGATGAACCTTTAAGATTTCCAAAAGACAGATGATAAGTCTATGGGAGGTCGAATCGAAAGTTACATGAAATTCTATTGCAGCTTCTATCGTCTTCCAAAGATTCAGTTTCTTTTTTATTTTTAATGTATTTTTATAACAAGAACTTATAACAAATTTGTAGATTCTTTTAGTGTGAACAACTTTCGCGAATTAATTTTTTTCGTGCCTTGCGTCGTTTTTCGAAAATTATTTTTATTTTTAATATTATTTCTCAAGATTGAAACAAAAACTATACCTTCTATCGAAAATTTAATAATTACAAATTTGCAGCTCTTTTTGTGGAGAGAAACTTTTGGCTTTTCATTTGTTATAGTTTGCCTCGTTTGTCCAACAATTTTATTTTTTTATTTTTAATGTTTATTACGAATAAGATAAAAACTACGCATCCTATACAAAAGAGACTAATCACAAATTTGTACATTTTTTTTGAGTGCACAATTTTTGCTGAATCATCATTTGTCGCATCTTGCATAGTTTGACCGCAAAATAAAAATTTAGATTTTCTAATATTTTTTGTGCAGTCAAAATGTGAATGTTATATTTCTCAAGAAAATTCAAAAAGTTGTTCTGAAAATATTGTAGGGGTTTTAAATTTCAATGTCTTTGATATATTTACTTTTTCATATGAAGCCTTGTTTGTCTTAACATTTTTATTTTCAATTAATTTTTTCTTTCTCATAGAGAAAGCTTTGTAATAGTAACAGTTTTGAACATGTGTAAATTCATTTAATAAAACCATCTTGAATTACAAATGTTCTAATGCAATATTTTAAGCCATTTTTCAAATCTTGAAACTGACTGAAGGATTTCTAAAAATGTTCATTGAATTTTTGTCATCACCCAATAATATTTCAAAAATCGTTTTTTTATAGTACAATTTTTTTCATTAACATAATTGAAAATTGATGTAGGAACAAAAAAGACTGCTTAGTTCGAGACGAATCGATAGACTTATAATATTAATACATTTTATTAAACAGTAAGGAGTCTATGGTAATACATAATACTGGAAAAATTCTTCCTTTCCTTTTCCAGCCCGAAAAGTTTACATTTCCAATTAAAAAATATTATTTTTCTGATTTGACATTGTATTTAAAAAATTTTTATAATATTTTGCAATTTATTAAGTATTTTTTTCAAATTTCTATTCTTAAATTTATAAATATGAAAACGTTAGCTCGTCTATTATTTCAAAAATCAGAAGTGCTTCCTCATAAACAATTTACGTCAACCGAAATATACAAATTTTCAACTAACGCAAATCAACTTTCAATCAGAAATAGAAAAGTTGAGTTTCAATTTAAAAATAAATAGTTGAGCAAAAAAAGAAGAATTTTCAACTAAAGAATTATATTCATAACCAAAAAGATCAATTTTAAAACTAAAATGAATAATTAACAAAAAAAAATTAATTTTGAACAAAAGAGTGGAATTTTTAAGCAATTAATTGAATTTTCAAATAAAAAGATGAATTCTTAACAGAAAATATAATAGTAGATATGTCAACCAAAAAATACGTTTACTTCAAATCATAAACGGTTTACGTCAACTAAAGAGGATTAACTTTTAACTAAGGAAGATTAATTTTTAACCAGAAATAGAATAGTTAAATTTCCAGTTTGAATAATAATGGATGCTTAAACAAAGCAAAAATACTTTTAAACTAAGAGGTCAAATTTCCAACGAAAAGGCTGGACTTTAAAACTAAAATTATAAAAGTTAGAAGGAGTTGACAACTATCGTGACAATTGCATTTCCAATTATAACTAATGAAATGCGAACATATAATTCTGTACTTTAAAAAAATGTATTTCTCTGTTTCTTTTTGCATAATTAGGTTCACAGTTTGACAGTTTGTCTAATGACGAGCCTGCCCGAAGTGTATCACGTGGCGAAAGATCAGCTTCTTCTCTTGACAGACATTTTCCTGAAAGAACTCTTCCTCCTGTCAGACCACATTCTTCTGCCAGTTCTCCTCCTCCTGCCGAGTCTACTCTTCGTGCCAGGTCCAGGTCTCCTCATGCCAGCTATAGGTATCCTCGTGCCACAAATCTTTCTTCTTTGATATTTGGATTTAAACTTAAAGAACTTAGATTTGTTCGACTTATTCTTAAAACCAATTGGGCTCGGAAATTCGAACTTCGAAAGTATACTTTTCCGCCGGATGTACCAATTCTGTTTAGAACCAAAAATAAAGCCGTCATGCCCGTCCCACCCGAAGAACAGATTATATTATCAACGCTCAATGATGAGATTTTGGCAACATTAGAAAAAACGAATAGACACGTATATCTTCGTGGAATATACGCGTCTGTTCTCAGTAAGTCAAAACGGGCGAAAATGAACATGGACAGTGGCGTGGTTGAAGAATTGACGACATAAGAAGTCGCAGAATTTTCAGTAGGCAACAAGCTTTTGGACTGCGATTCTTCAAAAGATAAATTTGATTTGAACAATCTTTTAAGGGTGGCCGATAGACCGAAAAATGACGTATTCCTTTTTCTACAGGAATTTGTCACCTATAACATTTTATATAATACGATTCAAAGTAAGTTCGATCCTTTCAAAAATCAAGGTTACACCCATAGACGCAAATACAAATTGAAGTTAAAAGTTACAATAGATGTCCCTCTAGCAGTATAGTTTTTATTCAGATAAATATTCGCTACGCTAAAGGAGCGTCTGATACCTTAGATTAACGTTTTACAGTGAAACAAACGGCTTTTGTGTTAAAGCAGCCACCTTGAGCTTACAAGCTGAATTTAGAGGCTTCAGTAAGAAGACTGGATAGTTTCGTGGAAACACCTGAGGCAGCACTTTATGTCCGAGGTGACATTTTGGATTGACAAGGTTCTTCTCTAGAGTTTTGGAGGCAAAAAGGATCAAGCTCATTACTCGATTTCTCTTCGGATGTGATATTAACACTCATCATTCGGCTTGGGGTTATAAGGCCGTCAAGGTATCGTATGCATCGTTAAATCGATAGATCTGAGGTTTAAAGATGTGGAAACCCTAAATAAAAAAACTAGGATATTTACAGGGAGAATCTCAGCATTTTTCTGGACACTATTCCCGACAGAACCAAGTCTATAAAACGAATATAACTTGCTGCCTACATCTTATCAAAAGATCTGATAAAGCATATAAGGACAATTGCCATGTTCGTATTGAGAAAAAGGTCAGGGATGTACCCTGGTGGAATCCTAGACTTGAGGACCTTCGAAAGGATACTGGACGCTCTTTAAGAGGGCTAAAATGAATGGGACTTAGCTCACTTGTTCAATAATCATATGCGTATCTAAACAACTTAAAATATTTGAAGCTACAAGAGATGATAAAATAGTCCCCACAATTATTTAAGAATAATTTAAGTCTTTGGTGTTTACATTGTGCGGCATCTTTCGAGCATACTTAGCAATGAAATACACCCTGACGGCATGAAGAAAAATCAAAGCAATACTTATTCCCAAGGCGGGTCAGAATATCTATTACGAAGCAAACATGTTTAGACCGATTATCTTGAACTTTTTCATGTTAAAAACACTAGAAAAATTAGAGGAAGAATCAATTAAAGACGACAACAAAACTTTTCATTTGACTTGATGTACTTTGTAGGTGACTTGTGTAATTATTTACAATATAAAAATATAATGGTTGTTTTACATACATACAATAAATGTTAACTTTTACTATCACAAAAAAATTATTTTAAGTTAAAGAGTTACATTCAATTTACAAGAACGAGTTTTCAAACAAATATTCAATTTTCAACTAAGGAAGATAAATTTTTAACAAAAAATAAAGCAGTTAATGTGTGTTAAAAAACTACTGTTTGACCGTAAAAGTAAACTGATCTTTAACTAAAATGATTAATCTCTAATTTAGAAAATTTTATATATAAAAAATGAGTTGAACTCTTAACGAGTCTTTTGCATTTTGAACCAAAGAATATAACATTTCTACCAGAAGGGATGACCTTCATAAGCAAACATTCAAGCTTTTCACAAGAGAGTTGAATTTTCAAGCATTAAAGATACGCCAGACAAAAGTGAAAAATATTTTAACTGAATATGAATTATTTTTTCTCTTTTAATTTCGTTCCTAATTTTAATTTCTTTTTTTATTCGTTTATGTTTTTTATTCTTCTTTTTTTGTTGCTTATCGCTGCTTTTACTAATAATCACATTTATACTCTAAATTAGATTTAATGACGATTTAGTGTGCGAATATATTTATGTTATACTAGTAATATTTCAATTGAATTCCATGAATTTCGTTAATTCTTTCTATTCTGTGAATTTTATGTATTGAATTCCACAAATTTTTTGAATTCCGTGAATTCATTCAATTCGGTGAATTCATTGTATTGCGTGGGTTAGCAGAATTCCTTTAATACGTTGACTTCTGTGAATTCCTTGAATTCCATGTATCACCTGAATTTGTTAAATACCATATATGTCGAAAATACGTTGATTTCTGTGAGTTCCTTGAATTCTGTGATTTGCTATAATTCCATGATTTCGTTGAATTGCATGCATTCGTTGGATTTCGTGCAATTGTTAGTTTCTATGAATTCGATAAATTACACCAATTCCCTAAACTCTGTGAATTAGCTGAATTTTGTAAATTCCCTCAATTCCGTAAATACCACTAATTCCGTGAATTCCATTAATTCTGTGCAATCCTTGAATCCCGTGAATTACTTAAATTCCACGATTTCCTGGAATTCCATCATTCGTAGAATTCAATTAATTTAATTATTTCGCAAATTCCTTGAAAGTCGTGTATGCCTGGTTCATTGGGTTCATCTCACCCGGTTCGAGGATTGACTCCACTAGCACTAGCCGGATGTCCACGCGAACTGACTCATCCTCGAGAAATTGTTCATAATAATATAAAAATATTGTCTAATCAACTAATACCGCCTGAGGTCATTTGTAGATAGTTGTTTTACTGACTTTGGTAACACAGCCACACAAAAATAAAAAAATGTGCGAAGCAAAAATAGCGACCTACAAAGTGTTACATTATTTCTCAAGATTAGCCAAAATTGTAAATTTTTGAATTTCCTGCTCATGATTTTTTTAATTCGAACTTGAATTTTTAGTCGACTGTGAATTTTGATTAGTTGACTATTTGGAATTTAAAAATGTTTCTTTAATCTGCTGCGTTGCTATTTTCATGAGTTTCACGTCAAAAGATATTTCCTGAAGTTTAGGTGGCGAAACAAAATTTTGGTCCAAAGTTAATAATAACAAAAAAATTATAATGTTTTAACATTACTCACATTTTTCTCTTAAACAGCTGAATACATATTAGAAACTGCGAAGATAAAATTTTTATTTATAAAACTCAATTAAAGACATATGGTGTTTACTTTTGGAGAGAAACGCTACAAAAAATACAATTTGATTCTTATCATAGACATTAATAAAAGATTTTTGAAAGTTTTGGTGACCAAAAAAATGTATCGTGAAAGTTAATAACAATTAAATTTTAATATCTATGATGAGAATTATATCGTATTTTTTCAGCTGTTCTCAACATGAGATGAATAATTTTTTATAAGTAGAAAAAATCTCAAATTTTTCACAAACGACTAAAAATTCAAGGTCGAAAAAAAACGGGTAACCAGAAAATTCAAAATTTTTTTATTTCGAATATGCTCGACCAATACTACAAAATTGTGGAAATCGCTTTTTTGACTCCATACCTTTTTTATTTTTGTGTCACTGCGTTATTAAAGTGTCAATAAAAATTTTCACAAAACGATGCTCTTTTTAAAAAAATGTTTTCTACTTTTTTTCTTACATGAAGAATTTGGAAAAATCTTTTTCAAAAATCAGCCTCAACCGATCTATGGTCCAAGTTAAATGTAAATTGAACTTGATCTCTTAAAATAAAAAGAAATAGCAAATATCGAATTATAATAGATATGTGTGTGTGTTTTTTATGTAAACATCAGTGTTCCCTAAAGCGTCAAAGATTACATGAATGATGACATCAGTTTTAATTTAATCCTTGAACAACTTTTTTTCTTAAAACTGACTCTTATCAAATGTAAATATTCCGTATGTACGAAACAGATTCTTTTGTGGCAAGCAATAATGACTAAAGCATAGACTACATGAGCTAGTGAAACAGTAAAATATTCATTAGCTACGCTCTTAATTAAATTTTGTATTAGTAAACTAAAAAGTTTCTTCTATAACTTAAAAAGATGAGGATTATCTGGATCCTATCTTTGGCTGTTATTCTGGATTCTGTTGGTAAGCATAATAATAATAATAATAATATTCATAAAAAATATAAATAAAAGAATTTATTCGAAATAATATACGTATTATGTAATATATCTATAATTTAGAGTTAAATTTGATAAAGCTTTTGCAACTCTGATCGTTAAAATTTCGACATGCATAGATGGTAACCCTTCGAACTATTGAAGACGGACGCTAATAAAAAATAATTTTCACAGAGAGTATGCCGCAAATCATAATTAATAATGCATTTTCTATGTAATTAAGTGTAAGTAAAGTTGAAATTGCTCAAAGCTCAAATTATTTTCTTTTATGTACTTTGCGTCGTTTCGTTTGAAATTTGAATGTTGTGGTGTAAAATTTCAGACAATTTTAATACATCATCAGTCTTAAATGAGAAGAATATAATGGGTTATAATAAATTTTTATCTCTTTTTTAAGCAAACAACTTTTGTCTGATCATTTTTTTGTACTTTTTGTTATTTTTATATCAATTTTTCAATTTTTTTATGTCGTTTCTTATGATCGAAACCACAACTACGCGTCCTATCAAAAAGTAATTTTTCACCAATTTGAAGATCTTTTCTGGAAGCACATTTTTTCATATTTTTCGTATCATTCATTGTTTGTTAAACAAATGGAATTTTTTAGTTTTCATTTTTTTGTGCAATCAAAATTTGAATTTTACATTTTTCCAGGAAATTCAAAAAGTTCTTCAGGCCAGAGCTCAATGTTTATTTAAGTAGTTGAATTTTAAACTTTAAAAAATTCATTATCAATGATACGTGTAAGAGGATACTTTAAACTAAAAATATTTTTGCTTTAAATCTTAGACGGTTTACGTCAACCGAAGAAGATGAATTTTTAACTAAAAAAGATCAATTCTCAAACAGAAATGGAATAGTTGAATCTCAAGTTAAAATAATAAATGCGTAAGGTCCGTGTTCAAAGGCAATGATATATAACACCCAAAGTTGAGAATGTAGGAAATGAGACAATCAATTGTGTTTGTATATTCAGCTTGAGTAATAGTTTTGAAAAAAATTATTCAAGTAAAAAATGTGTAAAATTATTCTTATTTTTTGTGCTCACCATATCTACACGGATTGAAATGTCGTGTTTCGAATTTGAAACATTCAATAAAAACTACTAAAGAACGTTTGTATACATTATAACTGAGTTTTCCAATTTTCCTACATCTGTACCAAGCCAGGAGAATCTAGGCTGGAAGCTCTGATTATAAAATAGCGGTTTCACTTACCTGCCCAATTGCCCATTTGACATCGCCCGAATTACCGTCTTCTTTAATCACGCTTTGCCGACTAACCAACCATCTTCGAAGCTCGTTGATTTATTTCAGAGGCGCGGGATAGGGTTGTCCTTATCCGAGTCTCGCTGGTTCTGGTAATGCTCCAAAATTTGTCAAGTCACTTTATATATTACGCTCTTAGCTTACATGAGACAGGATGCAGGGATGGGATCACACAATTGAGAGAGAGTATCGTCTATCGCAATTAAACAGTCAGTTTTACTTCAACAAAATTCAATTCTACTAGAATATTTATTTTTAAATCAACAAATAATAATCTCACAAATTGAACTGCGTGTACAGAAATGGTCGGAATTTCTCGTGAAAACACAGCAGTGCCAATATAGCCGCCCGACACCCCCGCGTCCGTACTAACGCCGGGTAGCGTTCATTTTGCGTACGCAGACTTCCACGTTATTCTAGGTTCTTTTGGGAAGCCCGCCTTAAGCTTCTGAAGTCCAAATCTCAGTCAAACGTGCCCTAACTTTGCGTGTCGCTGAGGTCTCGAGTCTCGCCTACAACTTTTAGTCGAATAAAACACTGCACTACCACGAGCCCTGCCATCGTCTTACCGCGCGAGAACCGCAATTCAAATCTGAGAAAACTCGCGAAAGCAAACTAATAGGTCATCCACATACCTTGCAGATAGCGGACCAACTCCTCTTTATTTCCTTCGTTTATAAACATCTTCGTCGGTCTACCCGTGTGCTAACCTTTGTCTTGTCTACCGGAAAGCTCCGAAAGCCGTCGAGCCCAGATTATCAAGTGTCGACATTTTTTCTCTAGGCTGCCGTCTTCTCTTTAACTTTTATGATTTCTGCGTCAGATCCGTTGATTGGCTGGTTGCAACGGGACAGGTTCAATCAGATGCGTCCGCTAATGCGCATCTCCGTTCGAGCATTCGCCGCGTCGATCAGTTTCGTTCTACGGACTACTGGGGTTACTATTGGCTGCCTGACTGCTAGTAACAAGATAGCCGCCTTGAGTCTCGGCCGATGATTGGTCGTTTCCCAACGCGACGATACAGGGTCGATTCGATTTTACCCGATGGTCCGTCTGGTGCTGCCACTTGCCGTTCACCGCGGAACTACTGCGTCATGTTGCTCGCGCTTAACTGGTTATTTTGATATCCCCCTCTCTTGGTTAAACATGGCCGTTGGCCGTGATGGTGCCAGACTGGTGCTACCTTTCGTAGTTGCGTGGCATTGCCACGCCGTGTTGGTGTTGACCGGCTCTTCATGTCACGGTGGTTGACGACAACTGACTTCGCTGGCATTTGACCAATGTTTACTACCTGTCAGCTTTCTCGTGTTAAAAGTTGACTTTAAGTTATTTTCCGTTATTAATGAATATTCATGAAAAAAATGGACAGAGATTGGGATATGCTGTAGGTATGGTGCAAATTTTGGACGAACTCGTCTATAAATTAGAAAAAAAAATCAATTTAAACAATAACAGTTGCACATTCTTTGCAAATCAACAAGTAAGTATCAGCACACACGTAACCTGTCCTTATTTTTGGATAATTTTCTGCCATTTCCTGTGGCGAAAGAAAGAAAATTTCAACGTTGATAAAGTGGAGATCACGTGACCTATATTTCCTATATTTCAAAGATATAAATCAATATGTGATTGCGTTTGGCCATGGCGAACACAAAAAAAAAATTGTAACGTAGCTTGGTCACTGGATCTCTAGTTTATTGACGTTAAAAGTTTCTTTGTCTCTGCGCTAGAAATTGCTAAAGATCCTTCAACAATAATGACAGGTTACGTGTGTGCAGATATTTATTCATTTGCAACGAATTTGCAAATTTTATTGTTTATATTGATTTTTTAGAATATTTACACTATAAATAAATCAACTTTATTTGAAATAATCAATAAATAATTTCCTTCAGACTTGGTGAACACCAAATAAAATTTTCATAACCCTTAAAGAAAATAAAGAAAAGAATTTAAAGCAAAAAGTTATACTTTTGGCATAGAAGATGAATTCTTAAACTAAGATGATGAACATTGGAAACAGTTGACAGTTAGACTGATAAGTGTATTGCCAATTACAAGATATTCACAACTAATGACATACGAACATATCATTCTATAATTTAAGAAAACTATATTTCTCTGTTTCTTGTTGCAGAATATGGTTCACAGTTTGACCACTTGCCTAATGGTGAACCAGTTCCTATTGTTTCTCGTCGCGGTCCTCCTGCTTCATTTCTTATCAGACATTCTTCAGAAGAAACTCCTCTTGCCACTCCTAGTTCATCTGCTGGGCCTCGTCCTCCTGCCGAGCCTACTCTTCGTGCCAGGGCCAGGTCTCTTCATGCCAGGTCGAAGTGCCCTCGTACCAAGAATACTACTTCTCTCATTCTTGGATTTAAACTTGAAGAACTCAGATTTGTTCGACTTATTCTTAAAACCAATTCAGCCCGGAAATTTGAACTTCGAAGATATAGATTTCCTCCAGAAATACCAATTCTATTGAGAACAACAAAAAATGCCGTCATGCCCATGCCGCCCGAAGAGCAGATTGTATTATCAACGCCCAATGGTGATATTTGGGCAATAGTAGAAAAAACAAGTAGCCACGTATATCTTCGGGGAATATACAAGCGTGTTCTCAGTAAGTCAAAAAGGGCAAAAATGAACATGGACAGCGGCGCGGTTGAAGAGTTGACTACGAAAGAAGTCATAGAATTTCCAATCGGTAACAATTATCCAATCAAAAAGAGTTTCACGGTAGTGTTCGGACCACAATTCATCACACCGTAAATTTGATTTAGAAAATCTTTTTAGCGCGACCGATGGATCGTAAAATGAGTGTATTTCTTTTTTGACAGAATTTGTCACAAATTTCATATGTATCAGGTGACGATTTAAAATAATTTCGATTACAAATTGTTTGCTAATGTTAAGTTCACTCATTAATCTTTCTTAGTATGAAATCATTAGTATAAAATGCGTAATACCAAACTCTTTTACTAAAAAAATTATGAATTTTATTTGTTCATTTTTAAGCGTATATTTCCAATTTGATAAATCTTAAAAAGCAGTTTGGCATACCCAAACAAGATAACAATTTAGAAGCGTCTGACATTTTTTATTAAAAAATTTTAAGTTGATCAACTTTGAATGTAAGTTAATTTATGATTTCCAAAATGGAACCTCAATTTTGACATTTGTGATTAACAAATAATTCAATCCGCGAGACGATTACGAACTGTACAAGAATACAATGCTTTTGATTAACTTTAAAACCTGTTCAAATATTGCTTCTGTCTGAATAGTCCATTTTTAACACACTTAGTTTTTAGAGTATCAAATTTAAACTTTGAACGTTACAAGTTTAATTGCTCCATTTAAAACATTTTTGAGCGCATCTGGTAACAAAACACACGTATGCCTATGGATTTTGGGGCGCTGAATTCAAATTCGGTATCAAAAATCACTCATCACGTCATGGTTGAACTATAACCTCAAAAAATGACGAAAAATCATGCACTGAGGCAAATAAATTTCAAAATAATGCCAGTGATGCAAATTTTCACTTCAAAAACATGTGGACAACTGTGAAGGATCAACCCTTGCCTGATATCAACTTATTTAACATAACTTTACCCAACAGAACCTGACCTCACCTAACCTGAATTAACAGAAATTTATTGAACTACACGTAAAGCTCTGGAAGCATATTTTCCCAGTAGCAAATGTGTGCTACATCGAATGGGTCAACTCGAGCCGAACCTAAAAATAAATCTAAGCTAGCATAACCTAACCTAACCTCACGAAACACAATTAAACTGATTGTGGTGTCCCGTTGTGTTTGCGAAACCGTTTGAATCAGCTTGGGCTTTACCTTCAAAGAGGTTTAACCTATCCTAACCTAACAAAACCTGATCTAACCTAACCTAGCCGAATGAAATTCAACCACATGTGTAGCTATGTAAGCGTACGATTCTCAGTCTTAAATGTGTGCTATATTTAATAGGTTAACTCGATCTTAATCTACAAATGAATCTAACTTAACAGAACCTAACGAAATTTTGCTTAACGCAACACAACCTAACTTAAGTGTTCCCGTTGTAACACAATAAAATTCATTTCATTGTACTACAGGTGGTTAAAAATGTAGACGCACATTACTTATTTGAAGAAACTTAGAACTACAAGTAGAATTGAACCGATTTCAATTAACCTGACAATCTTTGTATCAATTAAAATGTAGAACTCTAACTTAAACATGCAAATGAATAAGAGTTTCATTCAAAAAATTTTCTTTCTGCTTTTCTTAAACTTAAGAGATATATTTATACTATTTTTCGTGTTTACATTTTATCTTGCTTTTTATCGTAATTGAATTTATTTATGGACCTACTTCAGTCTATTTTCTGCCTGCTATAACGTGTCCTTTTTTCTTCGAAGGAACGATGCAAAGGGTTACGCTTACGTTTAAGATCTACATTCGTTTCCCTTTTCAACATCCAGCAAAAATCAGCCATCATGACTTCGTCCCATCTACCCTGATATTGTTGTTTCATCACTTTTATGTCTTGATGAAAACGTTCCCCTTTTTCTTCGCTGAAATCACCAACATTTTCTGGAAACTTATCCAGATGGGAATCTAGAAAGTGAAGTATTAAATTATTCAAGCAGCCTAACTTTTTGTAGTTTCTTATCATTTTCGCAACAATATTCTCGTAGTCTGCACTTTTTTTGTTACCGAGGAAATTTACGTTTACTGCTTTAAAACTTTCCCAAGCGTCTATTTCAATTTTCGTCATGTGGCTCACGAAATTAGTATCTCTTGTCAATATTCGAATTTGTGGTCCATCAAAGACTCCTTCTTTCAATTTAGCGTCTAAAACATTAGGAAATTTAAGGGATATACACTTATAGCATTGTCAATCTTTGTCTAACGCCTTGACAAATTGCTTCATAAGCCCAAGCTTTATGTGGAGGGATGGTAGTAAAATTTTTTCTGGATCAACGAGGCTTTGGTTGAGGATATTATGAGAACCTGGTTTAAATGAATCTCATAAGGCCAATGTTTTTTGCTGTAATGATTGGCTCGATCTCTGCTATTCCACAGGCATATAAAGCATGGCTCTCTCGTGAAACCCGATTGTTGGCATAATATCATTGTCATGATTTTGAGATCACCACATATTTGCCATTTGTGATTCGTGTAATTAACTTCTTCAAGAAGCATTTTAACATTGTTATATTCTTATTTGATGACCGTTGAGTGAGCTATAGGGATAGGAGCGTAAGTATTCGTGTTGTGCAGTAAAACAGCCTTAATTCTGCGTTTTGACGAATCAATGAAAAGTCGCCATTCTTCGTCTCTGTACACATTTTTCTTCAAGTGGTTCATTAGTCCGTTAACGTCAGTGCAGTACACTAAAGACGTCTCTTCGTCTTTAACGAAAAACTTTCTGAATTCTTTACCCCTGTCGCAATAGAATGAAACTTTTGTCTTTGGCTCTAGAAGATTTCTTCTTTTTAGAAGTGAAGCGGCAAATTCAGCGCCGTCCTTCGGTAATCCAAGATCTCTAATAAAATCATTCAATTGTAGTTGCGACACTAATATTGGATCCTTCAATTTCATTTTATGCACACCATATTCGTCATTTTTTTCGTCATTTTCATCGGAATCATCAGAACTATTTTCTGTTCGATCACTGGTTTCACTACCGTCTCCATGACGTTGACTTTCAACCTCCATTCTATCATCTTCTAAAGTGCTTAAATCAGTCTGGCGTGCATTTTTATTAATTTCAATTGCTCTTGTGACTGTGCACACATTAATGTACGAAATGTTATTTTTATTTTTGGCGTTGAACCCTTTGAAGGAATTCATGAAAAAGTAGCAGTCCTTCGCAATAACGGGTTTTTTCCATAAGGTTGGTGTAGAGTACTTGCGGTACTTTTCGATGTTTGAATTTTTTAGACGATAAAACATAAGTATGCAGGAATTGCAAATGACGTGAGGAACCCATTTTGTTTCTTGGTGCAGCAATTTACGGTCAAAATACTTTTCGTAAAGACTTTTCACTTCCTCGTCGATTGATTTTCGCAATCTGCTCACTTCATATTTACTGCAAATGTAACAGAATGAATCTGAGCTATTCTTGCAGGCATGCGATTGAGAAATGCTCGCGGTTTTTTGTCCTTGTAGCATGAAACTCTACACCAACCAAGTGATCCATTGGTCAAGAGCTACGGTTGCATGATGACGACGTCGGATAGCCCGGTTTCCCTTACTGACCAGACACCGATACTGGGGTATTTCCCTGAATCGTAATACACTTTTTACCTGTGTCTGCCATGACGGCATGAACGCCGTTTACCTAGGGACTCAGCTAATGTGGATCCGTTGCCCACCGTCACCACGTGGAGGTGCCCTGATTACAGACACATGCGAATAATGCTAGCAACATGCGGTTACGAAACTCCAGACATTTACTGCTATTAATGTCAAAATATTAAAGTACGCAAGAATAGGGTTGCCAGCGTTAACGGTTAAGTTAGGTTAGGTTTTGTTAGGTTATGATAGGTTAAACCTCTATGTAGGTTAAGCCCAAGCTAAATGAAACGGCACCGCAAACACAACGGGACAACATAATCAGTTTAATTTTGTTTCGTGAGGTTAGTTTAGGTTAGAATAGGCTAGGTTAGATTTATTTGTAGGTTAGGCTCGAGTTGACCCATTCGATGTAGCACACATTTGCTACTGGGAAAATATGCTTCCAGAGCTTTACGTGTAGTTCAATAAGTTTCTGTTAATTCAGGTTAGGTGAGGTCAGGTTCTGTTGGGTAAAGTTATGTTAAATAAGTTGATATCAGGCAATGGTTGATCCTTCACAGTTGTCGACATGTTTTTGAAGTGAAAATTTGCATCACTGGCATTATTTAGAAATTTATTTGCCCCAGTGCACGATTTTTCGTCATTTTTTGAGGTTATGGCTCAACTATGACGTGATGGGTGATAGTTGATAACGAATTTAAATTCAGCGCCCCAAAATCCATAGGAGTACGTGTGTCTTGTTACCAGGTACGCAAACTTTTTTTTGTGTGGCTGTGTTATTAAGTAAAAGTTTTGAAGTTTTATGTATAAATAACAACTGAACAATTTTAAATTTGAGACTATTCAAAATTAAAATAAATAAAAATATGTACATTTTTTTGATTATTCTTCAGTTTGCAGAGATAAGAATGGCCGCGTAGCGCAGAATTATATATTTAACCAGAGATCTTTAAAATGTTTCATTTACAAACGTTTACCGTTTAAAATTGTACACTCCCAGCGGGCACAAAGTTTGGCGACGTCTTTACATCTTTACGACACGGAAACGACATGGACATAGGACGTGGTAAAATTGTCGTAAAGATGTCGTAACGTTGTCGTAAAGATGTTGCAAAATTTTGTGCCCACTGGGCTTCAACGGCTCTCGTCAAGCGTTTTTTCCCCTTGATATTTTATATTATAAATAACTTAATTATATGCAGTGAATGTGTTATTATTTCTCTATGGCTGAACGAGGCTGCTCATTCATAAAGTACAAAATATATAACAAACTTCACTTTTTACCATTATTTTATTTCATTTACCCTGGAAAATTTATACACTTTTTTACAGAAATAGAGAATTTTCATTTTCATCATGTTTGATATATGCGTTGTATCAAAAAATAATCTAAGACAAATTTAAATATCTTCCATAGATAAGAAATTTTCCTTCTTATCATTTTTTTCCGCTTTGCGTTTCATCTGCTTGCAAATACGAAATTTTGATTCTTAATCACAATTTTTGTTGGATAAGCCCACCATTGTTGGTTTGAAAATGCTAGTAAAAGAACTTGACCATTTTGTTGAGCCCCTAAAAAGTATGCCAAAGCACAATCCAATCCTATAATGATTTTCAAATTTATTCTGACTTCAGACTAATAAAAACTACAACCACAGAAAAACACAAATAAATCATTAAATTTTTGTTAGCACAATATTGATGTTTTGAAAATATTTACTGAGGATACTTATTGTCAAATACTGATGATTTCCTCTAATTGATTCGACCAATAAAGTGCCTGGAGATAAAAAAATTAATAAACAACAATTTTTATACAAAAAGGATCCACAAATTTGTTACCAAGCATTTTCCGATTAGATACGTAGTTTTTGTTTTCATTTTGATGTAGCGCTAGTCAAACATCACTTTCTCTAACCTAATGTTTCGATAGTGTGGCGTGGATAGCTGTAAATCTGACTTAAGGAAAACATATAAGAGGTATTTTAAATAAGCAAAGTAGTTGATTTTTAAGAAGTAATAAGCATTACTTAAATTTATTAGTTATGGCGAGGAAAAACCTCACAAACAACATGTTACAATAAAACTTAAACGCAGGTTCATGAGAATAAGATTACACTTTTATAGGGCGAGAACAAAAATCTATATTTATATTTAAAAGGAAAGAATTATAAAACAAACGAAATCCGGCCACGTCTGGCTTATAAATTTAAACGACACACAATTTAAACAATAAGGCAATTAGCAAGAGGACCAGCGCTAGATTCCGCCCTGGAGCGTTAAGCAATCAAATATCTCTGCGTCTACTGACGCCATTAGGAGAATGCAAAATGAAACACTTCTAAACACATTAAGAATAAAGAAAATATACAAGCCGCCCACCTCACGATCACCTTAAGTCCAGAGATACGAGATCAAACAATACAAGATAATTTATGTCTTGAATACGAACACGGACATAGGCCAAAAGAACAGGAACACTTCCACTCTGTGGCTAAACTGCAAAGTTAGCAAAAACAAAAGTTCAGTGCACGTTTAACCGAATAATGGCTACCACTCGCTTCTCTCGACGGCACGCAGGCCGCCCAATTCCTGACCTTCCCCTTGCGCAGGGAATCCAGATGTATCTTCTGCGTTGTCGCATTATCTTGGCGAATGGAGGAGATTACGAGATACTCATGCCTGAGAGATGTTGACAGTGGTGCTGCGGCAAATCCAAGGCGGTGAGATTTGAATCGCACAAGGTACAAGATCTAGATTGCGGAATTCTCGTACACACTCCACCCTCGGTGAACAACCGGGGTACGTTCCAGGGGACCACCCGTGTGCACTTGGGTGCACTCCGAGCTGTTCCACGATGTTAGGTGAGTGTTGGGCTTCACTCGGGTGAACCGTTCAGTGGTCACTCGGGTGAAGAGTGGGGGTCACTCGACGGGTGACTATTTCACTCACTGAAACTAGGTAGGTGGAAGTGAGTGAACAGTGGAATTGGCGGGTAGAAGCGGCGGGAGTCGCAAGTTTAGTAGTAGACCACTTCACCCTAGTAAACTCCGCCCACTTCTTTACTTCACCCACCAATTCACACGGTCGGTCGCCTGGAACGCACCTCTACGGTTGCACCTACAACTGTGCGACGTCAACTCCTCCTTTCATTCTCGTCATCCCTACCGCTGTTCCTTGATCACAGTTTCTGCTCCAGGCGAACCACACCATCCTTTATTTCTCTCTCGTCCCGGTGAATCGGTAAAATGAAAAATAGAAGCCCACGAAAATTAGCAAGAGTGGGTTTTACTTCTTCTCTATTTAAGAAGCGTGTGACAGCTTCCCAGCAGAATTTGGCATTATTTTCGCGTAAGCCGACCGAGTTTTTGCGCCGATTCATAACCATGGATGAAACCTGGATCCACTACTACACTCCTGAGTCAACGCAACAGGCAAAACAGTGGGTTCCACCGGGCCAAAGTGCTCCGAAGCGTCCAAAAACGCAACAATGGGTCGGAAAGGTTATGACCTCCGTATTTTTGGATGCACATGGCATAATATTCGTGAACTATCTTGAAAACGGTAAAACCATAACCGGAGGATACTATTCATTATTATTGGACCGATTGAAAATCGAAATCGCCGAAAAACGACCGCATTTGAAGAAGAAAAAACCGCTTTATCATCACGACAATGCGCCTGT
>NC_046661.1:91909112-91935636 GCF_010883055.1 Belonocnema kinseyi
AGGCGTATTTTGGAGACATTCCGATCGAGTACTTTTCGGACGGTATCAAAAAGTTAGAAAATCGTTGGACTCGCTGTATCGACCTAAAAGGAGAGTATGTTGCAAAACAAAACCAACTTTGGCCAAAAAACGTCTCCGTGTTTCATTTTTCAGGGACTTATCAGACTGCCTAGTACGTCACTAAATAAATACGTGAAAGTTGTTTCTCCAACCAATATCTATAAATTTGTTATGAGACATTTTTGGATACGGCTAGTATTTTTGTTTTAATGGTGGAAAATCATATTGAAAATAAGAAAATTAAATATTTGGCTGATTGCATGAGCAAGCAGTGAAAAAGAGACGATACTTAGACCAACCGCAACCAGACATCCAATAGAGAAAAAGTGATCCTTGAAAAGTAGGAGAAACATCAACTGCCGGAGGTTTCTCAAGCCCAAAGATGTGGATCAACTGGATGATGCCGTTCGTAGAGATTTTTTGAAGAGTCCGACCTATGGAATATCAATTGTGGTGTCTAGATGCAGCGAAAGCTTTGGCCAACACCAATCCTGAAGAAAGCCCAATGGCTGACTGGAAGACCGAAAAGCGCATACATCAGAACGGAGGGTTTGTCATTACGCACTCAATAGGTAAAACTGCTGCGATCATCAGGATGCACATTTTGGACAGAATAGATATACTATCTAACGCTACAAAAATTCTAGCGTGCCTCTTGCTATCACAATCTTATAATTAAGGAGAGCTTGCAGCAAGCACAAGTGAATCGGTGCATTTTCGTTTCCTTAAAAAAAAATCGTACAAAATAAGGTGTAGAATTTTAGTTAGCGAATTTTTGTGTAGGTGGAAAAGTGTTTGCAAAAATTATTTGTATAATGATTCATTATGAGGAATAATATAAACTGGTCCGAGAAATCGCAAAAGGATGGAGTAGTGGTAGGATGAATAAAAATGTATTTTCAGGAAAATTAATCGTCCTTGTTGTGAAAGAGTTGAAAGTAGCCTTTACAGACTGAATTCTGTTAATTCGTTGATTTCTGTGAATTCTAGGATTTCCGCAAAGTCTCTGAAGCCCCTATGAATTGACTGAATTCGGTGAATTCAATGTATTTCTTCCATTCCGGGAATTCTTTGAGTTCTTTAAATCCGCTTATTTCTGTGAATTCCTTGGATTCTGTAAATTCCGTCAATTCCTTAAATTCCGTGAATTTGAGGTGTTTGCATAAAATCTGCGAATTTGATGTGTTACTTGAATTCCGTAAATTGAATGTATTACTTGAATGCCGTGAATTTATGTATCACTTGAATTTCGTGAATTTCGTGTATTACATAAATTCCTTGAATATCGTAAATTTGTTGATACTGTTTAATTCCTTGAATTTTCGAACCAGAAATAGTCGAAGTTTAAACCAATCAGATTAATTTTCAAGTAACACTATGACATAAAATTTATCACCAGAAAATGATATATTCGTTATAAATTATGTTTTGATAGTAAGCATAGTTTCTGTTTTTATTGTACAAATAACATTAAAATAAATAATTTGTCTTTAAAACACGGCACAACTTACACTGAAATGTATATTAACAAAATTTTTTGCATAAATTATAATATTATTTAAAAATTTGTTTTCAAATTTTTTACTTTTGTTTAAAATCTGTATTTTCCGTTAGAAAGTAAAGTATACATTTAACCTTTTTTAAATGAAAATTAAATTATTTCTGGTTAAGTAGTATACTATATTGTACTTTTCGTGGAGACTTAATTTTACAGGTAAAATATTTATTTTGTCAACAACAGATTATGACAACAAATAAACGTAAGCGACGAATTGCGTATTTCTATCTACATAGAACTTCTCATTCCTCAAATAAAGTCTTTACGGCATCGTTACGACATCTTTGCGACAACTTCACGACATCCTATGTCCATGTCGTTAAGGTATCTTTACGATGTCGTAACTAAGTCGTATGATCTGACGATGTCTTTACGATATCACAAAGACACCGAAAAGACATGGACATAGGTTGTCGTAAAGTTGTCGTAACGATGTCGTAAAGACGTCGCCAAACTTTGTGCTCACTGGGTTCTGTATACGCTTCAGCGTCGTGACAGATGCTTTGTTGTTTTCTCTAAAATTCCACCTTTAAAGTTCATGAAAGCAACAGCTAAATTTGTTTTTAATAATAAATATTAAAATGATAACATCAAAATGGGTTCAAGAGAAAAGAATTTTTCCCTAATCTGGTGGCTACAAGCAAAAGGAAAAATGCGAACCAGAGCTAAGATTTTAAATATAGTTATAAAGAACCCAGATCCTAATCCCCCCCCCCCCCCCCCCCCCCCCCCCCGCACCCCAAAAAAGGTGTCAAACACACGAGAAGAAACGTCGATAGAAAAAGGTAAGAAAGATACAAATCTTTTGTATTGAGTTTTTTCCGTACCACAAAAAATAACTCCAAATTAGTAGTTACCAAAGATTGTGAAGAAATAGATTTTTCTTTCGCGCAATTTTCAGAATATGGTTAAGGACAAAATTTTTGCAAACATATTAATGAATTTTTTTCTCAAAAAGTATGATCTTTCCGAGAAAGTGCAAAAGAAGAAAAAGTTCTTAGAATCACTCAAAGAATACGTGAGAATTTTTCCAGAAAGTTTAACATTATTTTTTTGATTTTGCAATTTCTCGATTTTTGAAAAACTAAAAAATTGCTCCAAAAATTCTTTAAAAATTCAGGTGAATTTTAAGTTCTACTTTAACAACTTTTTATTTCTGATAACTTTTACCATGAGCTTATAGCAAAATTTATCAGAAATAAAAAGTTGTTAAAATCGAACAAAAAATTCACCTGAATTTGTTTAGAATTTTTGGAGAAATTTTTTAATTTTTCAAAAGTCGACAAACTGCAAAATCAAAAAAATAATTTAAAACTTTCTGGAAAAATTCTTACGTATTCTTTGAGTGATTCGAAAAACTTTTTCTTCTTTTGCACTTTCTCGGAAAGATCATACTTTATGAGACACAAATTCATAAATGTCTTCCCAAAAATGTCATTAACGAGCCAGTTTGAACACACTATGATAAAAAATTGATCTCGGAACCATGTATTCTAAAAGCTTAGGCATTTATTCCACCGGTTATTGAGGTTCCAAGTAGATTGCAAACTGAGAACCAGTTTTAAAACTCGACTTTATAAAAAAAAATTTTTAATCGTGTTTTTTTTTGTTTAAACGATATTTTTACATAATTAACAATTTTTTATTACACTTTTGTGCCCACCATCGGAAAGAAGAGAACTTAAGCTTCAAAAATATATGTCTAAATTTTTTATACCTTGAATTGCATGAGTTATAGTTGCAGAAAGAGTGGTGTATCCAAAGGGGCATTCTCGGCGTTAACGGGTTAAAAGCCTTCAAAACAAAATAATTAAAAATTGAAAACTTTTGAATTTAAACAATTGTAAATTCAAAGCGATCAAGATTTGACAATTTTATATTGAAAACTAAATTGAATCTTTCCAAATTGAAGCATCTGAAATTCTAGAATTAAACATTGTTATTACACAACAAAATTATAATTTGACCTTCACGCGAATTGTTATAAAATCAAAGAATGAATTTAATTATACTAAACAAACTGTTTAGCTAAATAAATGATTTTAAATGGGAAATATTAAAAATGAAAAAAAATCTACTCCAGAACCTTGAAACTTAAAGAATTCGAATTTCATTTTAAACAGACAAAATTTATATTCACCAAGAATCGTGATATTAAAACTTTTTTATTTCATCAAAACCTTTAAAATTTCAATTAATTGTGTTTAATTTAAATCGTTTTTAAAGATTCCAAATTATTAAAAATAATTCTGAAAAATGACAAAAAATTCTAAAAAAGTTTATTTATGATTATGTAATTACAAAATATGCTTAAGTGTTTCAAAGGATTTTAATGAATTTAAATATAATTTAACGGGATTTAACAATTCTTTTGAATTAAAAAAGATTAAAGTTTACAAATGAACTTCAAAGGATTTCAAGTAATTTTAAAGAATTTTAAAAGATTTTAGTAGAATTGCAAAAAGTACAAGAATTGTCAAGAGATTTTAAAGACTTTGAAATACGTTTTATGAGTTCAAGAGATTTTTAGTCATTTTGAGGGATTTTCTGGCATTTCAATCGCTTTAATATAGTTTAAAATTTCTAATAATTTTTACAAAATTTAAAAGAGTTGAAGGATCTTCACGTAATTTGAAAATATTTTTATGTATTTGAAGAGATTTTTAAGAGTTTCAAGGGATTTAACAGGAGTTATTTGATTAAAAATTTTTCAAAGTTTATAATTGATTATTTAAAAGAGTTCAATATATTTTCAATGAATGCAAGGGATTTTAAGTAGTTTTGAAGAATTTTAAAGAAATTTTGGTAGAATGTAAATGATTATTAAGATTTTAAAGTAATTCTAAAATATGAATAATGTCCTTGAATTCTTTAAAGTCTGTTAAATTTGGTGAAATCTTCGGAAATTTGTGGAAATCCTTCAAAGTCTATAAAATTTCTACAAATATATATTTAATTTTTTAAAATCTCTTAAAATATCTCGAAATATTTTTGGATTAAGTTGAAATCTTTATTAAGCACATAAAAAAACAATAATAATTTGTAATATTTCTAAAATCTAAAATCTTAGTAAATGTATTATTATAAGCGTAGCAATATTTTTTATAGAATGGGTCACAAGAATTTGCAGATTCCCAGTGGGCAGAACATTTTACGACGTATTTACGACATTGTTACGACATATTTACGACAACTTTACGACATATTATGTCCATATCGTCAAGGTGCCTTTACGATATCGTAAATAAGTCGTATGATTTGACGATGTCTTTAAGCTATCGCAAAGACACCGAAACGACATGGACATAGGAGGTCGAAAAGTTGTCGTAACGATATCGTAACAATGTCGTAAATACGTGGCCAAATCTTGTGCCCACTGGGTGGCCTTGCGCAGCTGTAAATTATATTTCAGATTTTCTTTTTGCATACTTCAAGCTAGGCTTGCCGAGAGGCTTTAAGCGTTAGGAATGCGAACAAATATTAGAGTATAATAGTAATAATACAATAATAGAGAAGATTAATTTTTTTGTGCCGAAAAATTGGTTATGATTTTATAGAATTTTTAAAATTTTTCATCAAATAATTTTATTCTGCACAGGAAGGTAGAGTGTGGACCGATAAATTAGAAACAAAAAATAAGCCTCTATATTGACGCCCCAAATAGAAGATTCGGAAATTTGTGCCCATAAGAACGCTAAAGTAGGGGCAAAAATCGTATGGAAATCTCTTCTACTTTACAACCCTAGCCGCTACAAATATTAGCGTGAAGAGTCTCAAAGTATCACAGCTTATGTTGAATGGAGTAAAAAAATTGTTAACCACATTTTTTTCACTTTGCTAATTCAGAAAAGACACCCAGTGAGCACAAAGTTCGGCGACGTCTTTACGACATCGTTACAACATCGTTACGACAACTTTACGACATCCTATGTCCATGTCGTTAAGGTGTCTTTACGATGTCGTAACTACCCAGTTGGCACGAAGTTTGGCAAACTATCTTTACACAATTTTGAAAATATTTTTAAAAATTAAATAAAAATTTTCCAAGAAGAAATATATTACAAAAATAATGGTTTGTCGAGATATTAGAGAAATAATATTTCTTGTGAATTATTTCTCCTTTTAGGAATAATTATAGTTGCAAACATAACTTCTTAGTTTATTTTAAAACCTAACATTACTGGCCCAACTATCATTCATTATTGAAAATACTGAAAATCATTCAACTCAAAGTTATTAAGCTATCGATCGTAAATTTCTTTGCAAGCCATGTAAATACAAGTTTTTCTCAAATAGCAAAAGGTTATATCAATGATTAAATCACTTTCAACTAAATTTTCAAACAGATTGTTTTCCTCAAAACTGATTCTTATCAAATGTAAATATCTTAGAAGTGTAAAGTTAAGTCAATTGTAGTGAGAGATAACGACTATAGTATAAACCATATGAGCTAACAACTGAGTAGAACATTAGTCAGTTACGTGGCTAGTAAAATTCATCAGTAATAAATTAATCCGCTTTTTATTAATTTTAATTAATTTTATTAATTAATTAAATTAATTACCTTCTATAATTAGAAAAGATGAGGATTTTCTGGACGTTTTCCTTCGTGGTTATCTTCGATTCTATTGGTGAATATAATCATAAAATTTAGAAAAAAATAAATGTAATAAAACGATGTTACTTGAAATTACAGATGTATTGCTTGTACAAACTTTAAAAAAATTTAAAGATGAATATAGAGAGATTTCCGTTTTTTTCCTACACAATTTACATCAAAGCAATAATAGTAAATAATAATAATAATAATAAAAACATAAAATTTGCCTGTATGTGAAAAGGTTAATAGATAGAAAGTAAGAAATAAGAATTTGATACACAAATTTGATCCTGGACAATATTGATTTTTTTTATGGTATCTAAAATTTTTATACTTTTTCAACATTGACAAGTAAACAATAAAGAGGTTGATTATAATAAAGTCGAAAATATGGAGGAAAGATATTTTGTATTTATTTTTATAGGACTTACATTATTATAAAAAGCAGCACACTAATGATATTGAAAATTACTTTAAATTGTAGAAACTTGACGACGGCCCGAGAAATTATTATTTGCCTTTTGCATTTTTAACATTTTCAACATTTTTAACAAGAATAAAATTATCAAATTTTGACAAAAAAGTGCATGGTTAACGCAAGTTTAAGCGCCTGTGGAGCATTAGTAACAAATTTGTAGATCTCTTTTAAGTGACTAACTTTTCTAAAATGGAAACTTTGTATTTTCAATAAAATTTTTTAGGACTAAAACAAAAAATATGCGTCTTGTCCAATAAATGACTTCCAGAAGTTGTTCTTTCAATCGCATTAATGCGATTTTTCTATTTTCTTGAAAAAACCCACTTTAAAATTTTTTGTCAATTTTTCTTTAATTTTTTCCTTAATCAGGAAGATATCTTCTGAGTTTGATGCTAGCTGAATAATACTTTTTCTCCGAAAGAATGACAGATGCGAAAAAATATTAAGATGGAAGTTTGCACGTCGTACAATGTTCTGAGAAAAATGTCCCTTGTTAATTTGCGATATCATTAATTGTTTACAAGGAAAATATAAAAATTACATTTTTCATGAAAAAAAAATCTCCTGGCCTTAAAAACAGTTTAGCTATCATGCTGCTCATAAAATTCCTTTCTTCTATCAGCAGAAACTTGTCCAAAATAATGGAAGAATAAAAAAGATGGGGTGTTACAAAAAAAGACTTTTTTATGTTATCTAAATTTGAATGAAAAAAAATTATTTTTGGAAAACGCGACCCTTTATGTTTTTGTATATTTTCTAAAAACTTCTGCTTTGGAAAGGAAGGCATTTTATCAGCATCATACGGCTAAACTATTTTTCCTGCCAGGAGAAATTTTTTACTGAAAATGTAATTTTTAAGTTTTTCTCGTAAACGATGGAAGTTATCGTAAAAGAAGAAAAGACATGTTTCAAAGAACTTTTTTCGAGAAAAAGTAAAAAAATCGATTTCAAGAAAAAAAATCATCTGCTGACCACAAAAGTTACCCATCTTGCCCCAAAGTCACAAGACATATTCTTTATCAAAGTACAAATTTAAAAAAAAAATGAAAATAATCTAAGTCTGGATTTTTTGAAAAAATCTGCTTTTAATTTTTTGGAGAAACCGCATTTGAACGCTGTGCAGCTCTAGTGCTACCCTTTTTCGCAACTGAGATTCATTGGCAGGGACATAAGAATGCTTCAGCTTGAAACGGCGAATTAATTTGCGCGACGGCCGTTGTTTGCCATCGATATACCTTTTTTGATGACCGAGATCAAATTTGACGACCGAATCAACGTTTTCGGACTTAAAAAAATAAATTACTTTTTTGCTTTTAATGTATTATCGAGAAATCTACATTTTTCTTCACTGTTGTTTTAAAGTCTCTATTTTGAAAAAACAATATTTTAAAACGACTAGAGAAATCTCTACCCTTTTTAATACAAATTACAATTTTTAATATTAAATCCATGTCTGGCTCGATTATATTAATCAGAGCTATTTTTAATAAATATAATGAATTCTCTGTCAAAAATGTATGCCACTAATTAACTTTCTTTAAAAACAAAAAGAAAACAAAAACGCGGCGAAAATAAGCATATTTTTATCATGGTTTTAAGTATAGTTCTAAACCTAAGGCAGATCTAGTTTTTTCTTCCGGTCACTCCGACCAAGTCCTAAGAAAAGACCACGGTTTTCGGGAAGTATGCTATGTGGAAAAGCTAAAGTGTCAG
Organism: Belonocnema kinseyi; assembly: GCF_010883055.1. NCBI lineage: Eukaryota > Metazoa > Arthropoda > Insecta > Hymenoptera > Cynipidae > Belonocnema > Belonocnema kinseyi. The sequence goes on from NC_046661.1 coordinate 91,917,522, forward strand.
TCTAAAACTTCTTTGACTTGCAAATTTTACGGAGAATTCAACGTAGAAATGTACTATTTTCAGATATGTTAACTAATATATTACCACTTAAAACCCCAGTCAAACTTATGATATTTGGAGTGCCGGTCTACCATTTCGCCACTTCGTGCTGAAAACTAAAACTAGAAAGAGTAGGTACAATTTTAAAGATGTATTTTAATTTTTCCATAAAATTGTTTTTACAATTATTTTGTGAATTATAAAACAATGATTGAATGACACGAATAATAGGCGATTGGAATTTAAATACAAATTCTAACTTAACTTTTCGATCAGATTTTTAGAAAGTTAGTATTTTATGTAAAAATAAATAAAAATTTTTGCTTCAAAAACAAGTCCATTTAAGTTTCTAATCTTTAGTTAAAACCCTTTGTTTTAAATAAAGACTTATGCTTATTATCCAATAAATAATTTAAACTAATTAAATCGTTAAACCACTTTTATGCACAAATTAAAACGCATCTTTGAATTCGTACCTATTATTTCTATTTCGGATTTTTGTCACCAGGTGATGTGTCGCAATTTAACAATTCCCAATACAAACCTATTATTCTGTACTTAAAAAAAAGTTTATTTTTATTTTTTTTCTTGCAGAATTAGGTTCACAGTTCGACTGTTTGCCTAACGGTGAGCCTATTCCTGTTGTTTCTCGTCGCGGCCCTTCTGCTTTTCATCTTGTCAAACATTCTCCAGAAAGAATTCCTCTTTCCAGACCTACTTCTTCTGTCAGATCTCCTCCTCCTGCCGAGCCTTCTCTTCGTGTAAGGTCCAGGTCTCCTCGTGTCAGGTCCAGGTCTCCTCATGCCAGGTCCAGGTCTCCTCATGCCGGGATCGCTTCTTCTCTCATACTTGGATTTACACTTGAACAACTCAGATTTGTTAAACTTATTCTTAACAAGAATCCGACACGAACGTTCTATCTAAGAAGATATACTTTTCCTCCCGATAAGCCAATTCTATTAAAGACCAAACGTAATGAAGCTCTACACATGCCAACCGACGAAAAAATTGTATTATCAACGCCCACTGGTGACGTTTGTGCAATATTTGAAAAAACAAACAAACATACGATTTTTCGAGGAATATATAAATCCAAATCACGTGGACTTACACGGGCAAAAATAAACATGGACAGCGGCGCGGTTCAAGAACTGACCGAAGAGGAGATCGCGGAATGTCCAGTAGGAAACCATACTCCAATCAGAAAGATTTTTACGTTCGTGTTTGAACCACAATTCTTTCCAGTGTAAATTCAATTTTTTTTTAGATTTTTATTATGGCTGATCGACCAGGAAATGACAGTGAAATTCTTTTGGACCAAGATTTTTACAAACTTGTAAAGCCAAATTTTTACATTCCCTCGAAATTTCAAAAGTTTAATATATATATTGTGCGATATAATGAGATTTAAAATAGGATTATTTTTAAATTGTTTCTTAGTTTAAGTTTACTTGTATATTTTTCAAACATAAAACCATTTAGTTCACAATGTGTATTTCTAAAATCTTGTACTACATTGAGCAAATACAGCCTGAAGTGAAGGATGATGTACAACAATCATGATTAGTTTATGCTTTTTAACATTGTTGCTTTTGCTTATCACTCTTTTCGTTTACAATCACATTTATACATTAAATTAGATTGATTTATTATTCTTTATTATTATTATTCAGTGGGTAAATATTGTTGTTATCCTTATTGTATTTCCCTAGAGAATTTCAAAATAAATAGGATACAATAAAAGTCATTGAAGTTTAAATTCAAAAATAAAACAGAAGTATAATTTTCGACAAAAAAATCTTTCAACCAGAAATAATTGAAGTTTAAACTAAAAGGGTTGGTAACAACAAGAGGACGTATTGCAAATTATTTTTCACATTATCATCATAAACAGAAGGTAATATTTTTATGTGAAACCGGGTAACTACATTCACCGCATCTACCGATTTACCATCGGTTCTGGTTTTAACCAATAAAAAAGCTATCGTTAAAAGTATATTAAAAATGTTAAAAACTACAGTTTTTAGGAAAAACGACATAATATACGAAAAACTGCATTGACAAATGTTGTGAACACAAAAAGGTCTAGAAATTTGTTTGAAATTATTTTTTAATATTACGCGTATTTTTTTCTTCAATCGTAATTATTATTATCTCTATCAATTTTCTTAGAACCATTTTTATGAGGCGTTTTTTCAATCGTAAGCAATGATGTAAAAAATAAACAAATTAGATTTTCAGAAAACCGACACAAGAGAAATAAGATATTCATAACTCTAATTAAAAATTCGTATATTTGGTTTAAAAATTCAACCTTCCTGTATAAGCGGCATCTTTGTGGATCAAATTGCAACTATATTTTTGTAGAACGTTAATTATTTTTTGTCTAAAATTTTATAATTTGGTTGAAATTTAATTATTTAATTGAAACATTTTAATCTTTGGTTAGAACGGGTAAAAACAGGTGAAAACTAAACAAGAAATATTTTTGATCATAATATGTAAAGGTAAAATATTTATTTTGTCGAAGAATGATTATGATAACAAATTAACGCATGTGACGAATGAAGTAAAAAATTTTTATGATTACTAAGTGATCTCCTTATATTTACTCGCATCGTTAGTATTTATTTTAAGAGAAGAATTTTATTTTGATTACGTAAATAAAAAATAAAAAGTTTGGCACAATTGACTAGATTTGGCGATGAGTTTAACGCAAGATTTCAAAACGATGATTTTGCTCAAAAAACCAGTCACTTAGAAAACACATATTTTTTTAATTGTTCAATAAAATAACTTCGACATAGGCGAATTAAACCTAATCGCAATTTAGAAACAGATTTTATTCAAATTTAGTAAAATTAGGTTCTGGAAACAATTTTTTTCACGGCAGGATAATTTAATTTCATCTAAAAAATATCTTTTTACGATATACCATCTATGAACAATAATTGTCATTACTCGAAACAATTTATGTAAACAAATACACTCCTAACCCACATTATGTTGAATGAGGTAAAAAAATTGTTAACAACATTGTTTTGTGACCTTGCAATATTCGAAAAGACACTTTTGTCGCTGCAGATTCCGTCATAGCAGCATATTTTTATATAAGTTTGAAACGAGTTATAAAAATATATTTAAAACTTTCAAGGTACAAAAATTGATATCTATAAAAAGAATGGTTTGCTCATTTATTAAGGAAATAATGTATCTTATGAATTATTTCTTCTTTTATGATTAATTATAGTTGCATAATTAGCTTCCTAGTTTATTTTAAAACTCAAAATTATTCTAAAATATGGTGACCATTGAAAATACTGAAAATTATTCAACAAAATGTTATTGAATTATCAAAATTATTTCAAAATAATTAGTTGATTATTATTAATGACAAACTTTAAAAGCCAGACACTTCGAAAATTTTTCGCCAATGGAAATTATTCAAGTTTTAGAATTACTTTCATTTTTATAAATTTTTTCTTCATCAGCTCTACAAATTCTGAAAGGATATTTTGTTCAACCAAACTTATTTGGTTCCACACATATCTTTTTCCGGTTCTAAGAGGAATTGCAATAATTTAATAAATTAAGTACATACGAGGTTTCAGTTCACGTTCCTTTGAAATCGAATCAAAGGCCTTATGACAAAATCACCGGAAAACTCCCGCAAATGTCGGATAGAGTATCCTTTTATCAAGAGTTTCTACAGAAGATGGTTACAATAATCAATGAGCAGTCGCGGATAATTGTCCAGGGATCGTCTCGAAAAAATGAATCCCCAAGCGAAGACGTGTCAATCGGTCTGAAAACCTTTTTGGTATAGCCTTTCGTAGGAACAATGATGAAAAAGGAAAAAAAGTTGACGATGCGGTTCAAAGCAATCGAAAACGCAGAGAACCCGACAATGGGTCGGCAAACAGTACTGATCACCCTAGAGTTCGAGGTTCTGAAAAAGCTTAACTGGACACACGACAACGAACTGGCAAAACGTCCACATTGAGTGACGAATCAACTGAAGGATGCCTTACGAGACTGGTACGATGTAGACAGCGTCTCAAAAAATGGATATGTACGCGTAGCTCTTCCTTAACAACTGCTTGAACAAGCTTCGGGAAAGAATGAGAATGTTACACTAAAACCAGCCGCAGAAGCTGGCACCTTCTGCGAGATAATAGCGATTTCATAATAAGGAGGAAAATGAAATGCAGGTTCCTTCTAGACCCCAAATTCTGGCTGAAATGGAAGCCTCCCTTCATAATAATATTTTGGAGTATTCCGGCCTCTAGAACATCATTTTTTTAGTTTACGGTGTTACAGAAGCTTTGGCTAATTCAAATTAAGGGTTAAAACCGACGGTGGATCCAAATTCAGAAGATGCTTGCATAAACTGAACAAAAAAACTGCATGGGTAAGACAGCATGCGTCCTGTATTTTAGTGTTCACAAAAAGGGTTCGAAAGTCTGCTTAAGAATGACAAGGAGAATTAACAGTATCTCGCTGACCCATCGTACTTTTCAGCGACCTTTTTGCTTTTATCAAAAATCTATCCAAACTCTACGACGTAGAGACTTTCTTGAGACTGGACAACAGGACTCTTCGAAGAATTAAGCCTGTGTGGACATAGATGTATGAACAGCGTAGTTCAAAAAGGTATAGCAGGATGTCGAGAGAACATGCAAATTGACAAGTACGTCTGCAAAGACGAAACAAACCATCAACGCGTCCTCTCGATTTCCTGAATTTTCAACTGAAAATCTTACGATTCAAGCCTGTTTGGAAGCTTGAAGGTTGATCCACACATAGTGAGATGCCTAGAGAGATTGACGACTTTTCGGGAAACAATATTTACTATCTCACTTGGAAATAATCATATGACAAAAAACAATGTCACCTTCCAAAGGAAGATGCCAAATTTCCTGAAACTGCGATTTTCGGACTGCAGTCTCCGTTGAACACTCGAATTCTGACATGATTCTCCAAAATTTTAAAAAACTTCATGTATTTGTGATTAAATTCTCGGCGGAGGGAGGTATCGAAACATTAGAGGGAAGCTGCAATAGGTGTAAATACCAGATTCCCTCAAAACGTAAAAGACCATATCAATTGTAACATCACCTTTAATTAAATTCGGAACCAGCTTGTTCTTCTTAAAACTGTCTCTTATCAAATGTAAATATCTTAGAATTGAAAACTTAGGTTTCTTTTAGTAAGAGATAACACATATAGTATAGAATATTTGAGGTAATGAAGGAATAAAATATTCCTTAGTTACGTTTCTAATAACATTCATCAATAACAAATTATTCAGAACTTTCTATAATTAGAAAAGATGAGGATTATCTGGACATTGTCCTTGGCGGTTATCTTCGATTCTATTGGTGAATATAATCATAAGATTTAGACAAAATTATTTTATCAAATCAAAGATTTAAAACAACGGCTTTTGAAAAGGATAATAGGTGGAAAGTAAGAAATGAGAATTTGATAGATAAATTTGATCGTGTAAGATATTGATATGCTTTTCTATATCTAATATCTTCATTCTTTTTTAACATTAACAGCTTAACGACAGAGATATTAATTAGAATAGAATTAAATAACGGGAGAAAAAATATTCTTTTATTTGTTTGAGTGGAGCTTATATTATTATTAAAAGCGGTACACTGAAAATATTAACAATTTTGCTTAATCGTAGAAAAGGCATATTGGCCTATAAGTCTTGATGGCTCTCGAAATTAATGTGTCTTTTGCTGAAAGTGTTTTATTGGATTTACTTAAATCCGACTTCCACTTTTAAAAGATTTTTAACTCCTTCACACCAATGAAGAACTTTTGAAACTTAAAAAAACATCCTTAACCAAAACTAAAATATTTAGATTTTGATATAAAAAAATTGATGGTCAGCACAAATTTAAGTGCCTGTGTTGCGCACCTGTTGAATCTCGCGCTTTGCGCTCAGTAATCTATGTACCTCGCACTTCTAGCTTGCCTTTCTTTTTCAAGGTTCAATTTGTTTATTTTTCAAATAACTTTTTACAATCAAAACAAAAATTACACATATCATAGAAATTTTTCAAAAATTGTACTTTTTTAGTGTTTTTTCTTTTCACACTTAAATTAAAAACTTCGCTTCCAAAATCTGAATTATTCAAGTTCTAATTTATTTTTTGCAATTAAAACATACAGTACGCGCGCTATCCAAAAATAGTTAACATCAAATTTGTGGATCTGTTTTCGGAAAACAATTTTCATTTACTCATCTTTTTTCGTGCTTTTCATAATTTGACCACAGAATGAAATTTTGTATTTCCAATATTATTTTCAGGATTAAATCGAAAAATATGCGTCTTATCCAAAAAATCGTTTACAAAATGTTTTATCATTTTTTTGAGATAAAACATTTGGCTTCTAAACATTTTTTTTATGTTTCATGTAGTTTTCCAGGAATTTTTTAATTTTCGAAAAGCATTCTCGATGCATAAAAGCAAAACTGTTTGGCAAAAATAGTTTGTTAACAAACTTGTTTTTTTCTTTTTGGCTTTAAAAAAGTTCGCTCAAGCTTAATCCAATCTTTTCATTTTTGATAAAGTTATTGTGCCTACAAACCACCACTACTACTACCAATACAACAGACAGAGTGTTAAGCATTTAAAACAAATTAAAACAGTTGAAGTCAATTAAATGAGGCAAATCTTCAACTAAAAAAGATTGACTTTTAAATAAAAGTAATTTCTTTTTATTTAACAACTAAAAAGTGAAATTTTCAGTCAGGAGTCGTTCACATGTTATGTAACAAATTTTTTCTTTTGCTTAAATAAAGACTGGACTGAAATTGGCGTAATGTTACGATGGACACATCGATATGAATAAAAGAAAAGATGGTTAGATAATACTTGAACGTCATTCAAAAACTTAAATGTTTAACAACAATAAACTTTCAAAGAAATAGTTTAATTTTAAACAAAAGCTTTAATTTTAAAACTAAAACGCTGAATCGTCGGAAAATTAATTAATTTTCAAGAAAGGATTGGCACTTTTAAACAAGTAAATTAATTTTTTACCGAAAATATAAATTTTCAAACAAAAAATGTAAGAGTTGCTTATTCCACCATAAAATATTTCAATTTTACTACATAAAGAGTTGATTTCAATCCAAAGACACCAACATAGGATTATCTAGTTTAAGATTTAATCATTTTTCCCATATTTGTAGAATCAAGTTCACAGTTTGAATACTTGCCTAATGGGGAACCTATTCCTACTGTTCTTCGTATCGGACCTTCTGATAATTCTTCTGACAGATGTTCTCTTTCGAAGATACACTTTTCCTCCCGATAAACCAATTCTATTGAGAGTCAAATATAATCACGTAATTCCCATTCCAGCCGAAGAAAAAATTGTATTATCAACGCCTAATGGTGACGTTTGTGCAATATTTGAAAAAACAAACAAAAATACGTTTTTCCGCGGAATATATATTCTTGTTGACCGTACAAAGAAGCGGGCGAAAATAAACATGTACAACAGCGCGGTTCAAGAATTGACCGAACAAGAGGTCGTGGAATGCCCAGTAGGCAACCATGTACCAATCAAAAATGTATTTACATTCACGCCTGAACCACAATTTTTTAAATTGTAAATGCAATTCACATCAGATTTTTCTCATGGTCGATGCACAGGGAAATGACAGTGCATTTCTTTTGGACTAAAACTTTTATAAAGGCGTAGAATAGAATCTATACTTTCACTGGAACTATTACTTCTTTGGTTAAGCACGGTCGAAATTTTAAGATGATTTACAACAATCATTATTATCGTTTCACATTTATATTCATGTCCCTTAAGGGCTATATAGCCCTACGGAAATTTAAAAATAAATGCAATACAATAAAAGTCATATAATTTTTTTAATCAGAAAGACAAATTTACAACAAATTAGTTGTCTCACTGAAAATAGTAGAAATTTAAACCTGTAAGAACTAGCGTCCAACCGGAAATAGTTTAAGTGTAAACCAAAGGAGTTGGTAACAAAGAGAGGGCGGATATTCAGCTTTGCAAATTATTTTTCACATTCTCATCATTATGAGAATGTATTAATTTTATATGAAAAAGAACTAAGAGGGATATCATAAAATCTTCACTTTTCGGGACCAGAAGTGCAGGTCGAATTCATTAAGTAGCATTTTTACCGCTAGTTCTGGTTTTAAGCATACAAGTTTCAGTAATAAAAGTAATCGCCAAAATTATATTTACAAATTTTTTAAGAACCATTTTTAATAGGACGAATATTTTCTTTTATTCGTGAAAAATAATATTTAAATTGAAGAAATTGAATTTTTTGAGAGCCGGCACAAGGTAAAATAATATATTTATTGGCAAAACTGTTCGTCTGGATTAGATCTGAAAATCATTTTGTGAATTTTTCACTTTTATTTAAAATTTGTAATTTTGTTTTAAAAATTCAGTCTTTTGTTCTAAGCGTCATCTTTGTTTGATTAAAATGCGACTGTATTTAACTGAACAATATTTATGTCTTGTGGAAACTTTTTTAAAGATTACTCAGCAATCTCGTTATGTGTATTCATGTCCCTAGCATGGATTCAAAGAGACGAAGTTTCTCCCTATTTTATAATTTAAAAAAAATGTTGGCCCAATTTATTGGATTTGGCGATAAGTTGAACGCCGAGATTTCACAACGATGATTTTGCTCTAGAAACCTTGGACATTGAGGACACATCTTTTTTATTGTTTTAATAATATTACTTTGACAAAGGCGAATTAAATCTTATCGAAATTTTGAAACGGATTTTATTCGAATATAGTAAAATTAGTGGCTGACTCAAATTTTATACTTTATTTTCTACCCTTCTTATTAAAAAAAATTTAAATTCATCGAATTACTTGTGCTAATTGAACGCTCTCTGTACTAATAAAATTATAACAGAGAGTCGCGCGTCTTGATGGCAAAGTCGGTTTTTGAACATGTTTAATAAATTGCTTTGAAAATTATCCCCTGGATATATTTATATGCAATTGGATAATAATGTTACTTTTTACTACCTTCATTTGAATTTTGATTTTAATTAAATTTTTCAATAATTGAAAAAATGAATCTAGTGTTTCATTAACTAGTCTCTTTTCACTAATTGGTATCTTTACATTAAATACTAGTTTCCCTTCAAACGTTAATGATTATATGAGTAATTCTCCACAACAGGGCACTTTGGTGTCCATGAATTATATTTTTTAAACTACTAGTTTTATTATTGTAAAACTTGGTTAAGATCTTTACTTTAGTACCTCATAACAAGTTTCACAGAAAAAAATTGGTTATATTAATGTAAGACAGAGTAAAAAAATATTATGCACAATCTTCATCATTAACATTTTAATTTTAATGCACTATACACTAAATATGCACGCAAATATGAACTAGGAAAACAACAAAATCTTACTTATTTTTTCAGTATCCATTAACGCAACTAGCGAAACATATTATATTTCACAACAAAAGTTACGGAATGAACGATTTAAATTCAGATCAGAGCCGCAAAAAATGATTAGCCAAAGGATTTTTCAATCCATTCAACTTTGAAAAGTTATGAGCACTTTTTGTGTCGTTTTCAATCGACGTTACTAGGGTTATGTTCTAGAATTCATTGGGAGTACTGGAAGCACTGGTGTGGCGTCATGTTAATGACTGTGCGAAAAGTGGGGAGTGGGAAGTAGAGTTGGGTCGCGGTAATATTCTCCGTAATTTCAGCAGGAAAATCACCGTCATCGCCGGAAACGTTTCTTTCGGTACTTTCGTTACCGCTCAGATCGTGACGCCATCTGTATGTTAAAATATGAATGAATGTGAATTTTAAAATACGTCGTAGTTGCTGATCAGTTTCATGGAGAATAAACGTATGAATGCAAATGGTTGATTTCTAAATAAGTAACATGTGCTTTCAAAGACAAAGGAAATGTTCCTTTAAAAATTAATATAGGATTAAAATAGACTGAATTTGAGTGGAATTTGAATAGACTGAATTCGGAAATTACTCTTTTATTTAACGAAAAAATTGGCTTATTCGTTTATTTTCTTCCATATCCTTACGCGTCTTTTATTGTTAGTACTTTAATGAAAAAATTTAATAAAACGGTTTTTTTGCGAACAATAGTATTGAATTTTTATTTATATTATATACCTACATAGAATGTTTTCCTGAGACCACCCTCTTACCTTTCCCTTATCTATTATTACAGAAAACTAAGTATTTGCCAATATATTTCCAAAATATTTGAAAACCTATAATGTGCCACTTCTTATTAATAATAAGCATAGTAATAATACATGTATTCTTCATGATGGTGTGAAACTGCAAAATGCCTACAACGTTTTAACAGATTAGGTTAGATACCCTTCGAAACATTATGCTTAAGAAATGGTTTTCATAGACTTTTTTATGTAACAAATACATACGTAATTGCTGTATACTCAATCTACATAGAGTGAAAAATTAAAAGAAATAATATTTTTGCAAAAAATAATGTGCGCATACATTTTTAAGCTAAACCAAATCCCACCGTAGAGGTTAAGGAACACTTTTAAACGTGAAAGTTTTCCCAGAAGTTATTTAATGTGACGAATATTGAAGAATATTATATTAAATAAACGCAAAAACAATAAGCAATTCAAATTTATTCTTGGAATTCAAAACAATATCGTTACCATTCGTTACCGGAGAATTTCTTCTACTTTACCGGAAATTTCTACCGTTACCGGTAATTTCAGGTAACGACCCAACACTAGTGGGAAGAAGCACTGATGCAGTGATGCCAACGCTGAAAGAATTATTATTTGCATCGAAGTGCAGCCTTGTGATTGGTTTACGAGGAAAGTAGACATTTTGTTTCGTGACGTAATTATCAGTGATTTTACCAAATCAGTAGTTACACCAAAATAAAAATCTACAAAAATAAAAAATAAAATAAACTAAAAAAATCAGTGGTTACACCAAACTAAAAATCTTAATTTGAAATATCTCCTTAGTTTCTTGCATTTTTCAAAAATTATTGCAGAGTTTTTCTTTTTAGCCTAAGAGAACGGATACTATAATTTTCATTAAAATTACTAACTATATCTCAAGCTCTTCAGATAATTTGACATGGAATCGCCCTTTACTGCCAAAGAGGTTTTAAAATTAAAAGTCTCGTTGGGTTTTTAATTTTGTTTTAAAATTTAACTCTTCTTTTTTCAACTCACAATAAACTGTGTTAACACATACAAAAAAATTGAAGTAAATCATTCATTTAATTCACCGCTTAGATGTCGCCGTCGGCTGGCGTTGCCACCACGCAGAAAAGTTGAAAGCACATTTAAAGAAGTTTGCGAATATAGAAAGCAATTATAAAGCAAGCAAATTTTGTTTTAAGCCTCGCTTTGTGAAGAATGCGAGGAAAAGTGTAGGCAGATTTGCATTATTTTGCAAGCAATTGATGCCCAATGGAAAACTCGGAGGGACTTGTGCCATGCACATTGTATGTTTCTGAACTTGACAGGAATTATCTTGTCAAATTAACAGTTAAAAATTTTAATCGAGCGCAACGTGGTATGTGGAAATATCTAAAATTCTAAAGAAAAAAAGACAGGTTTTATTTTATTTTTCTTTATAGATAGCCTACAATGTCCTCTACAAGCCCCATAAATATCAAAATAGGATCTATCATAGTTTTCAAGAAATAATTAGAAATGTACACTGAAACGATTCACGCGAAATTCGTAAGTTCCTAATTATTTTTCCACATTAAACAGGGTACCAAAGAATTAACCTAACCTAACATTAACGCGCATGGCGATTTGTGCTCGATTTCAAAGTTCGTCTTCAGTTGTCTTTTAAAATCATTTACAAATAGAAATTTCAATATTGTCCTCGAATTAATGAATGGTTTTTAACAATGCTGATATTTCAACTTGAAATAACTAGAGTACATCCGTCAGTCAATTTATTTCGTTTGTACTTAACATATTACTTCGACTTTATTTTTGAATTTGAAAATCGATATTGACATATGTTTCATGTAAGCATTTAAGAAAATTTTTTATCATGCTGATATTGAGCGAATTTTCTCATAACCTCACTATATCTGTGACGAAGTTTTCCACCTGAGGAATTCGCTGCAACGGTTCTCGCAAATTCCTGTGCCGCCTATGCCAGCGAAATTGAGCTAGTGCTAATTCATCATCGCCACTGTCACTACTGTCAATTCTTTCAAATGTATAGCTAAATCATTCACAACATTGACAGCTCCAGCTTCCATTTCAGCCATTTTTATACAATTTTGAATCTGAATGTAATTGGTGGCGCCTCTATACTCTGGTTAACTTGTTCCACAGTTGGTAGCACTAAAATTACACTACCGGCGAATTTTCAAACTAAAATATCCCTGTCGGCAAATTTCCGAACGCATAAAAAAATTCTACCAGTTATAGTACTGCCAGTGGATTCTAGACCACGCTCTAGAGATCATCTAGGTAGAGTTCTGCCACAACTTCCCACTGCTTTGATTGGCTACGCTTAAACCGGAACAAAAAGTGATGAAAAGCGCGCGATTTTCAAACTAAATTTCACAATAAATTTATCATTTTAATGAACATAATAAGGAAGAAGATAACATAAAATATAACCATATAAAAACTTTATGAAATATATGAAAATAGAAATATTGAGAAAAAAACGTTTCCCTTTTGTGTTGGAAAGTTAGTTTTGTTGGCTGAAAATTCATGTATTTTGATTAAAATTCGTCTTTTCATCATCTTGTAAGTTTACAATTAAACTATTTTGTTGAAATTGGGTTTTTTGGGCTAAAAAATCATTTTTTCAATTTAAAATTTTCAAGAAACGTCGGCAAAAATTCGTAGTTTTGTACATGATTGGAACCCGAAATATTTATTTTTTATTATTCTTCCATTTTGTTTAAATTTTTATTTTTAATAGAAAATTTATCTTCTTGGTTACAATATTTTGTTGAAAACTCGTTCTTTGTTTGATTGAAAATTAATGTTTTTAAATGTAAATTTAATTTTTCGACATTTGGTTGAAAAATACTTTTCTTTACTTTGAAAATTCATCTTTATGTTTAGAAATTCAACTATTTGGTTAAACATTCAGTTTTTGAGGTTAAGATTTATAATTTTAATTGAAACTATGTTTTTTCTGGGAAAAATGTATCTTTCTGGTTGTAAATTTATACATCTTGCTAGACATTTTTAAGTTAAAAATTAAAATATTTTTTGCAAAATTCGTCATTATCACGATGCGCGGTGACAAGACTGTGTGTGTGGTAGAGTTGAAATACAAACTCACACAGCCTTGTCACCGCGCATCGTGATTTTTCCGGAAAGTTTTCAGCAAAGTACCTGAAGTTTCCACTAAAAACGGTAACTTTCAAGCAAAAGATCGAATATTCGAATTTTTATTTAAAGGAATTAATATTTTCAACCGAAATTTTTTTAACAAATTTGATACGTTTTTAAGCAAAAAACTTAGCTTTCAATTAAAATATTGAATCTTCAATAAAAAAAATTACTTTTAACCAAATAGGGAAGTTTTCAACCAAGTTAAATTTTTAGTTAATAAACTTAATTTTCAACAAAAAAAATTAATGATTATCTAAAATTCTGAGTCTTCAACCGAAAAGATTGATTTTCTACAAAAAAAACGCAAATTTTCAACTAAAAATAAGGTAAATTTGATATTTTAAATAAAGGTGAACTTGTAAATTTTCAGTAAACAAATTGATTTTCAACCGATAATGACGAGTTTACAACGAAATATTTTAATATTAAACTATAAAATCTAAATTAAAAATAAGTACGAAATATTTCTACTTACATGATAAATCTGCAAGAAAAAGAGATGAAACTTTCTACGAAATGGATGATTTTTCAACAAAAAGATGAATTTGAACTAAAATTATACATTTTTTCGACAAAAAGATACATTTTTAACCAAATGTTTGAAATCCTAAACAAAAAAATTGATTTTAAACGAAGATTACTAATCTTTCCCTAAAAAAATAATTTTTAAACAAATAGTTGAATTTCTAACCGTAAAGATAAATTTCCAACCACGGAGATTATTTTCCGATTAAAAAATAAATTTTCAAGAAAAATTGAATAAATTTTCGGGCACAGAAATAAATTTTTAACAAAAATGATAAATCTTTCAACGAAAGAAATGAATTTTTAACCAAAATATTGAATTTGTACCTAAAAAATTGAATTTCTAACCAAAAAGATGAATTTTTAGCTAAAAAGATTAATTTTAAACTAAAAAAGGACGAATTTTCAATCACGAAAATTACATTTATACCAAAAAAATTTTCTTAAATACATTAATTTTTGATTAAATAGTTGAATTTTTAACTAAAAAGAATAGCTTTTAAATCAAAAATCAAACAGATAAAGAAGATTAATTTTCTACAAAAAAAATGAATTTTTACCCAATAGTTGAATTTTGTACTAAAACAAGATTAATTTTCAGCTAAACATTGAACATGTTAATTTTTAGCTATGGAAATTATTTTCAAACAACAAACCAAGAATTTGCAACATGATAGGTCAGTTTTTAAAAAATAAAAAATTTTTATTTAAAAAATGAATTTTCCACGAAATGGTTTGATTTTTAAGGCAAGAAATACATTTTTCATCAAGAATATTAATATTTGACTAAAGAAGGCGCATTTCCATTTAAATATGTATATGACTGCAGAAAAATAGGTGAATTTTCAAATTGTAAATTTTAAATGCATCATGAAATAGTTGAAAATTCATTTTAAAAATGTTTACGTTTAAACAAAACGATTTTTCAACAAAATAAATAAATTTTCTAATGAAGAAATACATTTTTAACAAAATTGATGAATCTTTCACCCGAGAAAATGAATTTTCAACCACGAACATTAGTTTTCTATATAAAAAATTATCTTTGGACAAAATATAAAAGTTTTTACCAAATGGTTGAATTTTCCGCTATAAATGATCGCTTTTGAAACAAATATAGAGTAATTATAAAAAAGCTAATTTTCAGTCAAACAAATAACGAGTTTTTCAGAAAACAATTGCGACCATGAAGATGAGCGCTCTCTTGAAAACACTACTTTTTCACAAATTACGTCAATGTTCATTTTAAAAAGTGAAATTTTGAACTAAAAATGGAACAGTTAAATTTTCAATTGAAAAAATTAGATTTTGATAAAAAAAAGACTTTTTAACAAAATAGATAAATGTTCAACCAACAAAATTAATTTTCTCCTAAAAAGACAAATCATCATAAGAATAAGTGAATTTTAAACTAAAAGAACTAACTTTTAAACACAAAATGTGTTTAGTCTTTAATAATAATTCGATAATTTTCAACTTTATACCGGTACATTTTGTAATTTTACGTTTTCGCAAATTTGACTGTTATAAACTTTGCACCTTGCGGGCAATTTTCGTTAATTTTAACTTTACACCTTCGTAATTTTTAATTAATTTATTGTCTTCGTGCTTTTGTAAATTTTACGTATTTCTGTCGTTTTTTCAATTTTTCGAAAATACAGCGCGATTAAAATCTGGGCGGTGAGCTCAGCTTTCCGAAGGAAGGGATGCCAGAGGCGGGCGCAACGTCCCTCCATCCACGACGCGAGTGGCCGAGAAATCCGGGCCAATCGCTGGCCGGCTCACTTGGTCAGCGAGAATCAAAAAGGTTGCGTTTCACCGATAAAACGCACTCTTGCTCCAGCCGATGGGTTGGGTAACCTCAGTCCCTCAATCGTCTCCAGAACCTCGTGTACCGATTTTTTCTGAGCAAATACAGAATGCTTTCGATTCATAAAATTAATTATAGCCTTCCTTTATTTTTACTTCTCTCCATCCTGCAACATCTCTCTCTCTCTCTCTCTCTCTCTCTCTCTCTCTCTCGGTCTGTAAGCTTTTTTCAAATCCGTAAGCCTACCCCACTATATTTTTTTTCCAAGGACGGTAAGCTCTAGCAGCTTCGTTCACCTTTCTCTCTCTCTCTCTCTCTCTCTCTCTTTCCTTTATATCTCTCTCTTCTCTTCTGATGTCGGTAAGCTCCCTCGCAGCTCCGCAAACCTCTGCCTTCACTTCCTTTTTAGGCCGGTAAGCTCCCTCGCAGCTCCGCAAGCCTTTAGCTATCCTTCTTTCGAGGGGCCAGTAGGGTTTTCTTGCAGCTCCGCAAGCCCCTCACTATCTTTTCTTTTAACTCCTCCACCAGACAACCTATGCCTGAAAACAAACCTTCCAGATCCCTTCCTGTCAAGCGCACCCACCGTTGCTTAGCCGCTCTCCGAGAATCCGTAGAGACTGGTCTTCACCTTAAAGACTACCGCCTTTCCTCATCAAGACCCAGCACGTGGTCAGTGGCCCTCGCGTCCTTGGACGTGCCGGGGCCCTCAACCAACAGCAGGGACAAGCCAACCGTCCCGTAGAGTAAGCCCTCTACCTTTTAGTGCGAGTTGGTTTCCTACGCGTTGTCTACCGTCGACCGAGGCTTCGGTTTTACCGGAAGCCGGCCTCCACCGAATACGCCTTCGCTCATAGATGGACTGCATCCGTGGTCATCTTCTGTCTTCAAAGGGTGCGAGCGACGCTTCCAGAGCACCCAGCAAAGTAAAAGAGTTCTCCGTCCCATAGAGGGTCTTGACCTTCGGTTCTTCCGGAACTGGCTCACACTGGCGCTTCAAAACAGGCTTCGATTCTAATAACCATTTCTTCAAAATCTATTGTTAAGAAGTATCCGATAGCAATAATCTATGTTTTCTTACTTTTTTTCCATGCCAAAAATAATGATATTATATTACCATATTATAATATCTATACTTTTTTGAATAAATCATAATACAAAAAGTACTTCGAGTTGTCTCATATTATATTATTATTTAAATAAATTATTGGTATAATATCGTACCAATTAGGTATCAATAATTTATTGAAATAATAATGTAAATAGCTCTCTCTCTCTCTCTCAAAATGGTATTAAATTAAAAAATATATTCATTAAAAGAAATGTAACGTTGGAAATGAAAGTTGTTTTAACGATGTAACAATGTTGTAATTTCTCAATCTGCATTACATTTCCTACAATTTTAAAACAAAGTATCGATACCATGATTTCCCTTTGAGATTCAGCAAAAAAAAAAGGAAAAGGTCATCTATTTTTTAAAGATGCTCAAATTCACCCCTTACTTCAATCCCTACAATAAACAATGTAGGCATTCTTACGTATTTTGCTTTAACCAACGCAACATGAACTTTATTTTTCAAGAAATTTTTTGAGTTATCTCTATGCTTTCTCGTTAAATTGTATTTTAAACCACAAAAGGCAATTTGACCTATACTGGTGACGCGCTTTTGAGTTAGATTCACATACCGTTGTTTATTTAAGTGTACTTAGTTTATTCGAAACTATGAAAAATTATTATTAATTTATTATAAATGGTTTATGAAAATTGTGCTAATTTTTTTACTTAAATTAGTTAAAATTAATTAATTTTTCATCGAAATTGTGTTTATTTACCAGTTTAAATGCTTTACTGTGTTTCTGTTATTAGTACAAAAAGAAACAGGAAAATGGCCAAAACTAAAATTCAAAAATCGAATTCTCCATAAAATGTTGTGAAAGAAGAGGAAAGATGAAAATACAGTTGCTTGAATAAAGCACCATCTACGGTAACATTTATAAGAATCTCTGATTCAAAAAAAAACATAAACTCTAAATAACAGACATAATTAATTATTTTCTCTGTAATTAAAAAAATATTTTTCGATTCA
This sequence comes from Belonocnema kinseyi, assembly GCF_010883055.1. Lineage (NCBI taxonomy): Eukaryota > Metazoa > Arthropoda > Insecta > Hymenoptera > Cynipidae > Belonocnema > Belonocnema kinseyi. The sequence continues at coordinate 91,935,388 of NC_046661.1, forward strand.
CTTCACTTATGAAGTTTATACAAATCTGTAAATTTAGTAGATTTTAAGGAATTGTTCAAGAGAAGTGAGGTATTGATAATGTACGAGGGTGGATTGATAAGTTTCCGGCCTGACCAAGAAAAACAACGTTTTTAAGAATTTTTTTTTATTTCTCAACATAATCTCCTCCAAGGCTGAAACATTTCTCATAGCGGTGTTCTAGTCTAGTAATGCCATCTCTATAGAATGATTCGTCAAGCTCCTCAAAAT
>NC_046661.1:91935736-91942137 GCF_010883055.1 Belonocnema kinseyi
AAATTTTCCATAAAACAATTTAATTTCTACAAAGAAAGACGACCTTTTAACAAAAGACATGATTTCTTAACCAAAAATGGTATTGATTGATTGTCAGTTTTAAAAATGTATTTTCAACGAAAGAGATGAACCTTCAAATAAAAAAAAATAGACTATTATAATATAACATAATTATAATATTCTCATTATTAAAATATATATATATATATAATAGTATTAATATTTATATAATTTATTTTTTATACATGAAATAACATAACCTCAAAATATACGAATATCAAGAGGCGCGCGATCTATTCAAATCAAGCGAATCGTCCGCATCGAAATCTGGAAATATTAAAATTCCAATCTCCTGAATTTATTTCAAAGCAGTTAGCTGTTAGCAGATAGATATATAAATAGAATCGACGAAGTGCTCCGACCGGCAATCGTGCATCTTTGAGTTTTCAAATTCAGAAGAGGAGAAATGGGTTGCGCGCGCAACTCAGTCATTTACAGCGTCTCCTACTATATTCACACGGACATAGACCTGTCATAGTATTGGACCGCATCTCGTTTCAGATCTGGGATCTCTGAAATACATGAGTGACCTTGTACTTTCGATCTGCAGGTTTGCCGCACAAGTACCCGTCGGAATGGCGAAGTGCTAGAGATAGTAGCAATAATGTACGACAAAAGAGGAGTGGGCTCATGGTGTCGTCCTGAGAGACACCTTTCTGAAAGGTGACCTTGTTAGTTGTCACACGATTTTTTCCAGATGAGATAGTAAATCTGATTTTCCAATCCGGCTACGCCTTTCTTTGATTCTTGTTGTTCATACATTTCTTGCCCCACATCTTCAATTGCCCGAACGATCCTATCATTTAGGATAGCATGTAAATATCTTATAAAGCGTGTTCAGACAAGTAATTGGCCCGTAGTTATTCGAGTCAGCTAAGTTGCCTATTTTCGGCAGGAGTATTCTGCGCCCTTCCACCAACTACTCTGGAATCGGCTCTTCCGACTTCAAATATGAGGTGAAAATGCGGGTCAAATGCTGATGGGTTGAAGAAAACTTCTTGCACCAGAAGGTTTTTATACAATCTGGTCATGGTGCGGAATAGTTCTTCATCCCTCTTAATACTTTTTTCACCACCTCGGTAGTGATGGGTGGGCATTCTTTATCAGGTCTTATGAGGGCAACACATTACTCCTTGAAGCTATTTATATTTTCTGAATCTTCGTCCAGTCTATGCTGAACTTCGTAGACTTCTCTCCAAAATACTTCGACCTCCTCTGGTTCGGGTGGGTGTTCGACAGTAACTGGAGGGTCTGGGAAGAGTCGAGATGGGTCAGAGAGAAACTTTTGATTTTCTCTGACAAACCTTTCCCTCCGCTCTGGACTTCTCTTAGCGTCAGACAGTATCCGTATTCTCTCAACAATATGCTGCCTGATGGTCAGCAGCTTTGACTTGTTAAGTGTGTGATGACGGGTCCGAAGTTCGCGCGTGAACTTTCGAACTTTGGCGGTAAAATTCCTGCCAGATGTGATGTAGTCAATCACACACTGAATGCGGGACGCGTACTGTCTTGCGCAGCCTATCTTAATGGCAAGTTGATGCATTCGTCTTTTGGTCTTATGATCAACCGTTGGTGTTGTTTTACGGTTCGCATCGGCCAAAGCTCTCGCTACATTATACACACAACAATTGATAGCCCAGAGATCGGATTCTCCGAAAAAATGTCCTCGAAGCTCGTCATCCATTTCAGCCAGATCTTTAGGCTTGAGAGAAACCTTGGTGTTGATGTTTCTTCGGGTCGTAAAGCATCGCTCTTCATCTATTGGATGCCTGTCCGCGGTTGGTCCTAGTGTCACCTCTCTTTCTCTGTTGCCGGCTTCTTCTAGCTGTAGTAGAGTAGGCGTTCCGCTTACATAGCCCCTTTTACGGAGTAGTTCAGCATGGTTTCGCAGACGTTGCTGCGAAAAGTGCGATAGCTCCGGGTGTTTCTCGCAGCAGAGCATGCAGCCGTGCCATGTAACCTCGTTCAGAGGCCACACTCGCATCAAAGCACCCTAGCAAGTCGTAATTCAGTCGCTCCGTTCACCCAAAGGTCGCGAGATCCCGCCGATCTATCGCATTGAATCCATTTTTATTGGCTCCCCTAGCTCTGTATTGGTCGGCATTGTTGGCCGACCCATTGTCGGGAGCCCTGCGTGTTCTGTTGTTTTGAACCGCACTTACTACATCTATGTTTAGTGTTGTCATTGTTGTTCCCACTAGAAGCTAGGGAAAGGGGTTCGTCCATCCTTGTAGAGCCCCGCATGCAAGGATAAGGCTGCGTACTCTGAGAGGTCGCCCGGTATCCCCGTCACCGTTCTAGACACCTCACTTAGGTGATATTCAGCTTTCGGCACGGTTTTCGCACCTCCGCTTGCGAGTTAATTCCTTCAAGACCACCCCTGGACATTTGTCCGCGATTGCCTATTTATTTTTGTAACCATATTCAGCAGAAGCCCTTGGTACAGGGACCCTCTATCCGCAACCCGAGGACGCGTTCGGTGGCTTTGTCATAGGCCCTTCGGCTTGAGTCTAGAGGAATCAAAACCGAATATATATTGTAACTCGTAACTTTTCAGCTAATTTAATTATTAAGGATTAATTTAATAACCGGGCTTATCATTAGAATATGTCAGTAGAAAAAGGGGCTTCTCATGTGGAAAGAATAAGATGCTCTTTTTCAAACATACGTTAATTCAGAATAATCTGAGATACTCTACATTTTACATGTATTTTATAATACCTGTTCTAAATCGAAAACGAAGTATAATAAAAAGTATATTTACTCGCTGGTAAATTAAAATTCGTCAAACACGACGTAAAAGAATAATGGCTCTTTCCTTCATGAGGTAAAGGCCCTTTTAAAACAAGACACCTGTCGCCTGTTTGTTAGTTGGTCAATGAACCAAAATCATAAGAATAAAAGTAGGTTGCCGTATTAAGGTGGAAAAAAGGGATATTTTCATGAACCTTTAAGAGTTGATTATGTAAATATTTATTCTTATATAACCTGCGCCCAGGCTTTAATCCCTAGCCGCTAAAAAGGACACCTAAAAGGTTCGGTTCCGTAACAAGGGTCCGTAACAAGAGTAAGGGGAGAGTGTCTACGAAACGCTCGAAAGATACTGAATTTTAGAAGACACTCAGGTCTTATTTACAATTAGGAGAATATTATCTCTATTTCTAGCCTTCACTCGGCAGATGTGTTTGCAACAGGGTATAGAGGTTTTGAATTTTTTAAGTCTCTTGTACATAGCCGCCCAGTGGGCAAAAAATTTAGCGACGTCTTTACGACATCGTTACGACACCCTTACGACATCTTTACGGCATCCTATGTCCATGTCGTTTCGGTGTCTTTGCGATATTGTAAAGACATCGTCAGATCATGCGACTTATTTACGACATCGTAAAGACACCCTGACGACATGGACATAGGATGTCGTAACATTGTCGTGAAGATGTCGTAATGATGTCGTAAAGACGCCGCCAAACTTTGTGTCCATTGGGCGGGCGATTGATGGAAAGATCGTAAAATTTAGCCTTCGATTCTGTTGACCAAGTTACAGGTTTTATTCCTGCAGTTGCTCAAAAAAGCGGAGGTAAAATTAATTGAATATTATCCTTTTGAAAAATAGAGGCCTCTGCCTTAAAATCAAATTTGATTATTCATCGCGCAGAAAAGAGGGATCTTTGCCCTTATAATTTTCTAAGGCTCAGTGACACTTAAAAGGAATTCAAAGATTTTCGAAAACTGAATCGCAAAGATCGCTTAAAATGTTAAGTCTCTTTTATAGACAGCGACAGAGGATGCAATCCAGCTGGGCTCCCGTGAAGAGAACTTAGCTGGGGAAAATTCCAAATGCTTAATTATACATAAAGAGTACTTTTCAGCCATAATATCCAGATAGCCGTTTTTAAGTAATCCCAGATCTGAAACCACGTTCACTCCAATACCATGACAGGTAAATGTCCGTGTGAAAAGAGTAGGAGACGACAACATATGACTGGGTTGCGCGCGCAAACGATTTCTCCTCTTCTGAATCTGAAAACTCGAAGGTGTACGATTGCCGGTTGGAAAACTTTGGCGGTTCAATTTATATCTTGATCCGGTTTGAAATAAAATCAAGAAATTGGGATATTCATGTTTTCAGGTTTCCATGCTTTGGGCTTCCTTTTTCAAGTATAAAATATAAATGATATAAATATTAATACAATTATATAGATAAATATATACATATATTTGAATGATAATATTATAATAGTCTTATTTATATCTTAATCCACATTATAAATTGATTAAGAAATTTGCGATTTTAATGATATTTCAATATTTTGAAAAAACCATGATTAACCCGAGATTATTATTCAATTTGATATTTTCGGTGTTGCTCGAAATAAATAAACTACTAAATGCAAAATTACAAAATGGCGGCAGAACAATAAATTTTTTGATTTGTATTTAATTTTCGTTTTAATAACCTAATATCACTTTAATATTCATTTTAAAAATCTGTTTTCAATAATCCTTATTATTATTATTATTTTAAAAATATGAATAGTGAGTCCACTATGGTGGATAACAAAATGTTTTATAATAACAAGGCCAACGCCAACTCAGTCTTTTAAACTCTTCTATGACCACAAGCTTTTTAGCCACAAACTATATAAACCAGATATATTTTTAAGGGTTTGAGGCATCGCTGATTTCAAATTTGTTATTACTTTTACAAAATTAACTTATTTAAACAATTTGTTTAAAAAAATCATTGCGTTATTAACTAATTTTGCAAAACAGATACCAGAATCAGATTGAATGGCAAAAGTTACAGTTCATTTATATCTTTAATTACGCTTTTTAATAAATAAATAAATAAATAATTAATTCTGTACATTTAAAAAAACTGCTTATGTTCATAAGGAAGGCAAAGAAAATACTTATACGATATCAATTATTTAAGGGGTTTTCGAGTAGGCTTAATCCAAATATGCGATTAGTTTTGTAAAATTAGTTTGTCCAAATAAATTTTTTAAACAAATTATTGCATAAAAACATTTTTTGTATAAATAATTTCAGAATTAGATTCGATGTCCAAAATTAAAAAAAAAAATTTCTGTTTTTTTTGTGCAATTTTTTATTTTTTTTGCAATTTATTTATTAATTTTTTGTTATATGTTTTTTAGACTTCTGAAGTTAAGAATGCAAGTGCTTCAAATTGCTTCGATGCGTTTAAATATCACATCAGTTTCAATACTATATCGTACATTAGTTTTGACATAGAATCTAATTCTGACAGTGTTTATGCCATAAATGTTTGTTATGCAAATATTTGTTTTTAAAAATTGTTTAAACAAGACAATTTTGCAAAACTAATCAGAAGAAGTTTAAAAGACTGAGTTGGCGTTGGCCTTGTTATTTTATAGGATTTTTTAATCCGCCATATTGAACTCCCTATTGATATTTTTAACTTAATAATAATTATTATTATTGAAAATAGGTTTTTAAGACAAACATCAAAACAAGATTGCGATATTAAAACGACCATTACATACAAATCAATAAATTTATTTTTCCGACGTTATTTTGAATCCGCTATTTTGTAATTTAGCATTTTATTAGTTTGTTTATTTCTAGCAACATTAAAAACATCAAATTGAATAATAATCTCGAGTTAATCATTGTTTTTTTCTCCTTAAAAATGGTATATCTGGAGAGCATTTAAAAACGACGTTTTTTGAGATATTTTGGTCCACCATTTTTAATCAAAAGAAAAAGTAATTCTGAAAAAATTGGAGATGAAAGTACACATGTTAAAGATATTCTGTGCCAAGTTTGGTGAGAAAAACCCCGTTTTCGAGATATTTAGGTGGCCCGATTGACATGGAATTGCCGATATATATATATATTATGAAAATAAATTATATAATTAAGTATGTGATACTATAATTCTATATAGAATATAATAGAATTTATTGTCTTCATTGTATACTTTTACAAGTTTTTACAAAACTCTTTATCCCCCTTAAATTTTTAAATAAAACAAAGCTACATATTTTCTCTATCAAACTTTTTACCTGAACAGATAATAATTAAGTCATTCCATATTTCTGTGTCTATATTACAGTTTCTCTTGTCCATAGGCTATTTTGCTCCTCTATATCACTATTTTCTTAGACATTATAATTCTATTAATATTAATATCATATAGCTGTAAATGATTGTGCTGGAGTTTTTAGGCGTTTGAAGTTAAAGTTATCTATTAAACCAAAAAAATTTAAGTATCTGAAAGTCAAATGTTAATATTATTATCAAAAATCTTGACAACACAATATCACAATATCATGACAACACACCTTATCGTTTTT
>NC_046661.1:91942237-91944093 GCF_010883055.1 Belonocnema kinseyi
CACAATATGCAATATGTAATACTAGTTACATGATATAAATTTTAAAAACTTAACCAATTCTTAAAAAAGAATATATTTTTATAAAGATTTTTCCTTATATTTTACAAACTAAATAATTACTACATTTGTTTCGGCTTATGAAAAATAATATTTGTAAGATTTTTTTTCAAAATTATCCGCTTTCACATTTTTATTCTTGTTTAGTTATAGTTTTATATTATACAAAAATGTACCTTTCACTCTGCGTACAATAACAGATTAAAACATTTTCGTGTGACTTTTGATGACCAATTACTGACCAATAAGGGTATACAACTTTGATTGACACGTCTCTAACCAACCTTGAGTTTACATTTAGGTGATATAATATATTTAAGCGGTAATGTACAATATACAAATTAAAATTTCTCTCGCGTCACCTGCGATTATCGATATAAGACAGTCGAAGTTTTCCGACCAACAATCGTGCACCTTCAAGTTTACAGATTCAGAAGAGGAGAAATCGATTGTGCGCGCAATCCAGTCATATGTTATCGTCTCCTACTCACTTCACATGGACATAGACCTGTCATAGCATTAGAGTGATGTGGTTTCAGATCTGGGATCATTGCCGTTTTTCGGCTGCGCTGCGCTTTTTATATACTTGCTGCAGTTCTCCACTCTCGATCTTACGTAACGTCTTCGAGGAGGTAGTTATAGAGTTTGCGCTTTCGAGTTTCTTCTGTGGGATGCCACTTTACAGAAGGATCACACAGAAAATAATGTTTGTAACGGAATTCGATAACGAACATGGTTCGCTTTTCGAAGTCAGGAAGAACCATGCCAGGCCTCGAGTGTGCAACAGAAACAATTTTTGAGAATATAAAGTTCCAGTATATGCGGAACTTCTCATTCTCGACGATTGACCCTATTTCTCGAGGAGCATTTAGAAGAGCGATATTAAGGTTAATGCCGTAAGAGTAACAGAGATAGTAGTAAAGCACTATTAGTGCCGCATTGTGCTTTTTTGGATGTAGGTCGTTTCCGGATGAGTTGGACAACTAGATAGTAAGTATACTAAATACTCGGGGTGTGCACGGCACGCCCTGCAACTATCATCGGGAATGTCTTGGCTTTAAATGTGACGATGTTATGTCAAGGTGAAAACTAACACCGTCTTGACATGCTAAAATGAAACCCTGGATGCAAGACTTCAATCCAGGTGATTTAAGAAAAGCAAAAGTTAGCTCACATGACATTGACTGATCCTCCACATTTCTGTGGAAAATGCCGTGAATGCTCTTATCGAGGAACTTTTGACGGAAATTCTTCTTTTCTGCTTTCTTATTCCGGGCTTTCAGGAGTGAGTACTCGAGATAGATAAGATTTGATGCATTTTGCTCATCCCTAATACTGAACTTAAGTCCAAGTCCTTCAGCAGCCTCCTCTGATGCTTTGTACAGAAACGCTCCTTTGCCCATTTCTTCGTGCTTCCTGACCATTTTAAGAAGAGGGTCTCTTCCATTTGCGACTCTTTGTGCTGTATCCAGAATAATCCTGCTGTGAAGACATTCAAGATTCAATGTTCCGCGACCACGTTAATGGTGTGAGATGTTGAGTCGAGAAACAGAAGACTTAAGATGCATGCTTTTGTTCATGTGCATAACATATCGTGTCCCGATATCGAGGGATATGAGCTCGTTCTTCTTGTATGGAACCACTCAAAATGAATAGAGTACTACCGGGACGACAAGCATGTTCTTTACACATACACATGTCTCTATTTTCTCAATATGTAACTCTCACAAAGTCTTTTCTTAATTGTCAGCGAAATACGAAATGGAAAAGCATTTCGATACATTGAAGAAATCTTTTTA
>NC_046661.1:91944193-91954243 GCF_010883055.1 Belonocnema kinseyi
CAAATACTGTGTAATTTCTGTTTTGTCCACCAGCTGCATCGGAAAAAAGAACAATCTTTTCGTGACGAACATGGTTGAATTCTTGTTCCACTGCATGATTGACAAAACTGCACACAGTATTTGCACCCTTTTTGGCACTTCCCTCTAATTTCCATAAAACAATTTAATTTCTACAAAGAAAGACGACCTTTTAACAAAAGACATGATTTCTTAACCAAAAATGGTATTGATTGATTGTCAGTTTCAAAAATGTATTTTCAACGAAAGAGATGAACCTTCAAATAAAAAAAAAATAGACTATTATAATATAACATAATTATAATATTATCATTATTAATATATATATATATATATAATAGTATTAATATTTATGTAATTTATTTTTTATACATTAAATAACATAACCTCAAAATATACGAATATCAAGAGGCGCGCGATCTATTCAAATCATGAGAATCGTCCACATCGAAATCTGGAAATATTAAAATCCCAATCTCCTGAATTTATTTCAAAGCAGTTAGATGTTAGCAGATAGATATATAAATAGAATCGACGAAGTACTCCGACCGGCAATCGTGCGTCTTCGAGTTTTCAAATTCAGAAGAGGAGAAATGGGTTGCGCGCGCAACTCAATCATTTACAGCGTCTCCTACTATCTTCACACGCACATAGCCCGGTCATAGTATTGGACCGCATCTCGTTTCAGATCTGGGATCACTGATGTATTTTACATGGACGATCTTAAGATCTATGCTAAAAACAGAGAGCAACTGCATCTAGCTCTGGGAATTGTCGAACGATATACAAAGGAAATTGGAATGGAATTTGGGTTAGACAAATGCGCCAAGGTTCATTTGAAGCGAGGGAAACTTAATGCCATCCCTGAAGATCCTGAGCTCGTTGATAGAAACGCCATACGACACCTTTGCGCTAGAGAGACTTATACATACCTGGGCGTGCCACAGAGCCGCATTCAGGATGTCACATCTATAAAGGATACTCTCCAAAGCAGATACAAACATCTCATCTGACAAATTTGGTCTTCCGGACTGTCAGCGAGGAATTCATTTGGAGTAGTTCCATGGGCGAAGAACGAGCTGAGATCTCTTGATATCGGGACAAGAAAGGTTATGCACATGAACAAACGCATGCATCTTAAGTCTTCCGTTCCGCGACTGTACATCTCACGCCGTCAAGGGGGTCGCGGAATATTGAGTCTTGAATGTCTTCACTACAGGATAATTCTATGTACAGCACATAGAGTTGCAAATGGAAGAGACCCTCTTCTTAAAATGGTCAGGAATCACGAAGAAGTGGGCAAACGAGCTATTCAGTACAAAGCAGCAGAGGAGGCTGCTGAAACACTCGGACTTGACTTCAGTATTAGGGATGAGCAAAATACATCAAATCTTATCTATCTCGAGTACTCACTCCTGAAAGCCCGGATTAAGAAAGCACAAGAGAAAAACTTTCGTGAACAGCTTCTCGGTAAGGGGATGCACAGTATCTTGCACAGAAATGTGAAGGATCAGTCAATGTCTTGTGAGCTAACGTTTGCTTTCCTTAAATCGCCCGGCTTGAAGTCTGGGACAGAGGGTTTCATTTTTGCATGCCAAGACGGTGTCATTTCCACCTTAACATACCGTCGCCATATTTTGAGCCAAGACATTGCCGATGATAGCTGCAGGACGTGCCATGCACACCCCGAGCATTTAGCTCACATACTGTCTGGTTGCCCAACTCACGCGGGAACGACCTACATTCAAAGCCACAATGCGGCACTAAGAGTGCTTTATAACCATCTCTGTCACTCCTACGGCATTAACCTTAATATCGCTCCTCTAAATGCTCCTAGGGAAGTTGAGTCAATTGTCGAGAATGGGAAGTGCCGCATATACTGGAACTTTATGTTCTCGACAATTGTTTCTGTTGCTCACTCGAGGCCTGACATGGTTCTTCTTGACTTCGAGAAGCGAACCATGTTTCGTTATCGGATTTTCGGCACCAGCTGACAAAAACATCATAACCAAGGAGAATGAAAAGAAAGAGAGGTATCGAGACCTCAGAAGGGAGTTGCAACGATTGTACCTGCAATATTCTATTAAACTGATCGTCCTTATCATCAGCGCTCTTGGAGGTGCCAAGCTTTCACTTGCTAATGGCTTAAAAAGCATCCCTGCGTGTCAGCAATATGCTAGAATACTTGCGGGAAAAATGCAGAAGGCGGTTGTCCTTGGGTCGCTCCGTATTCTTAAGGTGCACGAGGCTTTTGCTGGATCGTCGTATTGATTGCTTTTCAGACTGTAACCACCTATCTCATGGTTGTGAGACGTGGTTGTGGCTGAAATTTTACCGCGATTTCGCTGGAAGCGGGTGCAATTTTCCAGATTAGCAGCGGCTCCCGGCGAAATCCTGCGGTTGTCCTTATGACAAATTTTCAATTATATATATATATATATATATATATATATATATCCTGTCACTTCATAAGTTGGTGCAAATATTTTTCAACGTTGTGTAATTCTTTATTTCAGTCTTTTAATTAACAAGTCCTCTATATAATGTTGAAACGATGAAAATTAGTCATAGATAACGATGCCGAATAAACAATTAATTAACTGAGTCTACTTTGTGTTTTTTGTGAACCTTTCCATTGTGGAAAAATACGCATGAAATGTAGGATATAATACATGTATACCTTAGATTTCGATTGCGTAACTCCTCGTCTGAATCTAATTATTAACATTCGTATTATAACAAAAAGACAATATTTATTTAAAAACTAAAATTCCATGATATCCTTTTAAACTAATTTCTATTACTCAAAATCCTTAGAAATGTGACTTAATTGATTGAAATCCGTTGCAGTTAATTAGAGTTATTCATATTCTGTAAACTTAAATTAAATTTTGTGAAATCATTTGATATTCTTCTAATTACCAGTTTTTCCTAGAACGTAAAATATTATATAAACTGTGACATCAGCTTCGACTAAATCCATCGCAGTAAGAGATAACGATTACAATATATACTATGTAAGCTCATGAAGCTGTAGAATGTTAATCAGTTGCGTTGCTAATAAAATTCGTCATTAGATTATTAATCAGTACCTTTTATAATTTGAAAAAATGATGATTGTCTGGGCCTTATTTTTGTCGGGTCTTCTTGATTATCTTGGTAAATATAATCAGAAAATTCAGAATAAATTAATTTAATAAAATAAAGTTACTTGTAATTACATTTATTTTGCATAAGATATATTTCTAATTTTAGGTAAATTTTTTTTGCTTGCACAAAGAATCTTAAAACTCAAAGATTAATTTTGACAGATATCAGTTAATTTTTTCGGTGAACATGTTGAAGTGATAATATCAAAATATAATGAGAAAATAAAAATTGATCTATATATGAAACAGATTGAACAATATAAATTTGAATTAGGATAAAATAGAATAACAGGAGAAAACATATTTTTTATTTATTTGAGTGGAACTTGCATTCTTTTTAAAGGCATTACAAACAGAGCCTCATGAGAATAAAAGGTCCAAAGCAAATTTTAAGATCTAATTAAAAAACAATTTTGTTAAAAACATTTCAATCTGCCTTCTCTTTCTTTCAAAAAATTGAATTTGTTTATTTATAATGCAGTTTTTTACGATCAAAACAAAAATTACGGGTATTATAAAAAAAATCCTAACAAATCTATTGATATTTTTTATGAACAAATTTTGTATATTATTTTTCTATTTTTTTTTGTATTGTGCTGTTTTTTCCAAAACATGTACTTTTTTAATATAATTTTTTATGGTCAAATTTAAAAAAATTAATAAAAACCACGCATCCTGTTAAAAAATTATTAATAGCAACTTTGTAGATCTCTTTTGAGTGAATAACTTCTGTATCATAATTTTTTCGTGTCTTTTATTGGTTTTCCAGAAACTTAATTTTGTAAGTCCTAATTTTTTTACAATTTAAACAGATACTAGGCATCCTATCAAAAGATAATTAAAAAACAATTTTATACGTATTTTTTGAGTAAGCAATTGATATTTACTTTTTTATATCTCGAATAGTTTCCCAAATAGATTTCCAGGAAAAGGGAATTTTTCATAAACATTTTTTATGGATAAAAGGCAAACCGTTGGTCGATAATGGTTAGTTAATGAACGTTTTGCTAATCTTTTTGGCCATAATTAAGTATGCCAACACTCAATCCCATCGAATCATCTAATCTTATCAACAAAAAGTAGCATAGAGTTATGTTTTAGAAATTTTTCAAATAAGCAGTGATTAATTGTTTGCATAATCATATTATGTTTTTAACCAAATTTACTACACCAAACAATAGCCAAATATTATACTTTAGGGATAAAATACAATTATTAAAATTTTTTTGAGAATTGCTGAAAATTAACAGTAATACATAAAAATGTAGTTTTTTAAATATTTTTGAGTCATATTTAATGCTCTAGAGTAAAAAAAATGTTGCAGTCTATTGTTGGACAACCCTGATTTATATGGCTCGTACTGAACCACTTATATTATCTGCAACAAAGAGTGCCATAATCAGAGACAGATCATGTAAAAGTTTCGAGGTGCAAAGGACGTTAGTGGGGGCATCACGCTTCCAAGAAAAATGTCCCCCGAAGCCCCAAGAGGCGCCTTAATGAGAGCCTTGACTGTAATTCAATTTTCAACTTGTGAAGATAAATTTCGAAACAAAAATAGAAAAACTATTTGTAAATACTATTTGTTAGATATTGTACAGTCTATATTCTCAATAGTGCGCGCACGAATTTCGGGAATCTTTTCTTAATAGTACGGCGCTGGCATTATTGCCTCGTTTAGGAGTAAAAGTGTTAATTCGTATAAAGGAACGGTCTGAAATTTTTCTTGGATGAAAATTCAAATACGTTTTTGAAATTAAAATTTTTTGTATTACGAACCGCTCCGTTCTAAAAGAAATTTGGTCTCTTTTGGATCAAAATGCAACTATATGTGTACACTATTCTGTCGAGTCGTCAACCCCTCGCTAACAAACGACTCTCTGCTTTAAGAAAATGTAATCATCTTTTCATTGTTTGCAGAATTTAGTTCACAGTTCGAGTGTTTGCCTAATGGAGAACCTATTCCTAATGTTCCACGTAGCAGACCTCCTTTATTTTCTCTTGAGAGACATTCCCTTGAAAGGTGTTTTCCTCCTGCCAGACCTGATTCTTCTGCCAGGCTTTCTGCTCCTGCTGAGTCTTCTCTTCGTGCCAGGTCCAGGTCTCCTTCTGCCAGGAATGCTTCTTCTCTTATTCTTGGATATACACTTGAAGAACATAGATTTGTTCGACTTATTCTTAAACGGAAGCCAAATCGAATATTCCAATTACGAGGATATACTTTTCCTCCCGATAAACCAATTCTATTGAAAAACAAACAGAATGGCGTCATGCCCCTTCCAGCTGGAGAAAAAATTGTATTAACAACACCTGCTGGTGACGTTTGTGCAATATATGAAAAAACACAGAAACACACGTTTTTTCGTGGAATATATACACCTGCTATGTGTGGATCAAAACGGGCAAAAATAAACGTGTACAGCGGCGCGGTTCAAGCACTGTCTGCAGAAGAGATCACGGACTGTCCAGTAGGCCAGCATCCACCAATCAAAAAATTGTTTACAGTAATATTCGAACAAAGACTTTTACCAGAGTTTAGAAATACTTCGTCAAAATAAGAAAAAATATGGTATAATGGTGTGATAAGTAAAAATTAATGCTATCTTTGACCCATAATATTAATGAATATTAGGTCGTAGTTTTTTTTCTTATATCCTACGGTCAACATAATTTAAAAATAAAATTGATGCAAAAAAATCATTTTTAACTCAGAATTTATTTGGATTGAGAACCCATTTCACAATCCTTGATGTTTGACCAGAGTGGGTCTCTTTTTCGAAAGGTTTAATAATCTAAGTAATTACATTTAACATTATTAATCATGAAAATAGGAATGAGTAATTTAATAATTTCGTAAATTAATAGAAAAATCGTACCTGAGTTAAAATAATTTGAGGTAATCCGACACACTATTAGTAAAAGAAAACAAAGATAGTTTAAAAATTATTGGTAAAATTGAAATAGAACAAGCTAGTTGTATTTGGAAAGAATAATAGGGTGTGGTAGTCTGTTTGGTCAAATCGCCATCTTGAGCAATAAATAACGGGCACACATTGTTTGGTGAATATAGTTGACATTTATTCCTCAATGTACTCGGTTCTATCTTTGTAGTAAAGTGAGAAAACTGAACACAAAATATTGTTCGTAAAGGAGCATATACAACTGAACGTTCTTCTGTGACAAGCTATCGTTGAAAGAAGATTCTACCGTCTAAGTCTCAAAAATGTGGTGAAGAGTTTTTTAAACTTGTGGGGTGTAACCTAATACGGATTTTAGTCACGTTGGACTTCAGCGCACTTTGCGTTAGTTCGGGGTAAGTGGAGAGCGTGTAGAGGTGGTCAAGATTGATCTTAGAAATCCCCGGTACATCTGTGTTAGGATACGCATCTTTCGTGCGAACACCTTCCTGAAGATTTACCGGCCGGTCACCCAAGAGACACTTGATTAGCGTAGTCCTATATTGTTTCCTCGTTGCCAATTTCCTCGGGGAATGCCTGGGAGAGGACAAGGTTTTTCCCTATGGGATGAGTCTACCTGGAATCGGTTCAAGTGAGGCTCTTATCAAGCCTCCTTTAGGCGCTCTTTCACGATCTTAACAATAACCCCAGCCGATGAAACAGAGCTTTCCGTAACTCATAATAATTGCGGCCCAGATAGCGCTGATTGGACATGACAGGCGGAGCTTGGCGTTTAGTGGTGGGAGGATTAACCTTTCTTACAGGAGAAGAGTCATTTTCTGGTGAGAACCTTAGGGTGGAGGCTCGTAGGCTTAGATTATTTTCCTCCACAGGGGCTCGTGGAAGTTCTTCGGTCCTTCGAAACAGTCCAATTGATTGTTTTAACGTATAAAAGCGCCGAGCGTATTCAGAAGCTCGTCCAATGGAATGACAACGGGTAGATCCAGGTCGGGAGCGGGTAAGACTGGATCGGATCAGCCCGTGGCGATGGTTAGAACGTGTAATGTTACAGATACAATGTGTAGAGGGTCCTTGCGGGGTCTCTTGGGGCTTGGTTTTAGGGGAAGAGGCAAATATCGTTCCGCATATTCCCTTCGTTTGGCCACGGCGCAGTCGCGTTGTTCAGTCTAGCGTTTTTGCTGACTTTTCTTGTTTTTAAGCCTTTTTCTTCTGCCTGCTTTTCTAAAGGGGCAGAAGAAGAAAGAAAATCGAGGCATGGCATATTACCGATCAGGATCCTTCCGGGTGGCGACACCCGACTTGAAGTTACGGGCCCATGTTAAAGTTTAAAGCAATTATTTGTTTCAAGTGAACTAATATTAGTAACCGGGATCCTTCCGGGAAGAGAGATCCTAAAATGGAAGTCACTAATAGGGGTTGCTTTAATAGATCAACATTTCTTTAAGATTTTCAGGGAACCTGATCTCAGTTAATAATAGTGACTCATTTTAGGTGCCGCAATATTAATAATTGGAATCCTTTCAGAAACAGGGGACCCAATTCCAAGTTTAAAACGTTGACATTGAGCAATAAATCAATATTACTAATCTGGTATCCCTCCAATTGGAAGGGACCGAAATCGAAATGAATAACAGTGATTTATATGAAGACGAGTCAATATCATTAAGAGGGTAGGTGGTCCGCTGCTGCCCTTGCTATCTCTCCGGCTATGACTTTGCCCCCCCCCCCCCCCCCCCCCCGAGAAGGATGACTGTTTTTCCTCTTCATTTAAGTGTCTTCCTTAATAAGGAAACCAAGGAGAACGGCCGAACCATTTGATATGGCTAAAAATTGTCGCAACGGCGATTCCGAAGAGAATAAAACCGATCCTTGTTTCTATCGAAATACTATTTAATAGAAATAGTATCCGACGTGAAAAAGAACCGGTATCAAATCTAACAATAAGATTAATTTGAAAGAAAAAACACGAAAAGCAAAACGAACATAAGAACGATGTCGATTTGTTACTGTCTAGTCTTTAAATCAAATTTAAAATACGTGAAAATTTTGTTTAAGTTTTACAAAAGTTTAAAGAGACTTCAACCACCTAAATGAGGAAACGTAAAACTAAATTTTAATTTAAAATGTTAGAAAATTTGTAACTAAAAAGATGACATTATTTCATGATACTTCAGTAAAAGTTATTGTTGGTTAAAATTTCAGTATGAAAGTTTACTAAAATATTTCGAAATTGGTTTATAAAAATAAACTCAATAATACATGGCTGATAAGTATTTTTTTAGAAGCTAATATTTTTATATTTTTAAAATTAAATTAATGATCAAAATTGTAGTTTTTTTATCTCGGGTCTTTACATTTAATCAGATAAATAACATTAGAGAAATTTCCAATGGAATCTCTGTCCTTCTTTACTAAATAATTATCTAAAGATATTGTTTTTGAGAATATGCTACATTATTACTAGTCTCCAACTTAAAATAGGTTTGTGAACTTTAGGAAGAGCATACGCTTTTGCTATGTGACTGTTGTGAGTTTTTTATGCACATTAATCATTCAATAATCTTTTTTCCATCTAATATTTTTTATTATCATTACGATTTGAAACTATTTTAGTTACTGTTTTTCGAATATTGAATTTGAAGTCTGCTTTTTTAATATTTGAAATTAAATCTTCAATATTTGCAACTAGCCTATTGATAGGAATTTTATAAACGTTTTAAGAAACTCCAAATTTTTACCTAAAGCAACAAATTTTAGCAACCTCATCAGGGATTCAAACGGTTCACAAATTGCTGCAACAATTGTTTAATCTAAAATAAGTAATAAATAATAAATAATAATAATATCGAGAATAATAATTGAACAAAGTAAGTTGTGAACAAGTCAAGTCTGATATAAGCTACTAAAGTATTATTAACATTAATAATTATATTTTCGTCATAAAAAATATCTTTGCGAAGGTACTGTGATAGTGAGGAAAAATCAAAGTTAGATGAGGTGATTTGTGTTTCATGATAACTTCTTTTTCTCTAAATATCTAAAACATTAGATCAAAAACATGAAATGATGAAGCCCGTCTTTATCATTTTTTCAACATATTTTGTGAAATATCCATATTTTTGCAGGTTCAAATAGGCTATTGAATAGTAGACACTATACAAATTTGTCAGGTAAAATGAAGCTTTCTCTAAAATGTATAAAGGTTTACATAAATGCTGTCATCAGTTAAAGAAAAATTGTAACAATTTTTTAAAACTGATTCTTATCAAATCTAGTATGAATATATATATATCCATCTTCATTGTAATATTGATTAAACCCCACAAAATATCCTATCGCAATTAATTAATCTTATCCCAGCTGATTTCAACTTGAATATCCCGAAAATAGAAAATTAGAAATATTACATTATATACCTTTTTAAGAATTAAATAGGTATTTCTATAATCACAGTAATATTACTATTACCAGTACTATACTGAATAGCAGGGCAATAACTGATCCTAGCACTGGGTAAACTCTATTGTACTTTACCCTATAATTTAACAATCTTCTAAAATTTCAGTTTTTTCCCTAAAGACATACATTGGTTTACAGGAGATGTAATGAACATCTTCTGGTTCGATAAAATATTCCCCCCGACGTTCTATTTTAAGGCATGCGAGTTTATCTTATTTACAAAGTATGTGATGAATTGTCTCCTCGCGAAAATCACACTTTCAAGAAAAAGGATTTTCTTCAATCTTCATGTTGTTCAAGTTTTTTCTCAGTCCATTAGACATTCGTATGAAGCCTTTCGCTGACGGATATGAGATATTACAGTGGACCTCCAGGTCAATTAGGTGCTGAGGAGCTCCTGCCGTAGTCAAGACATTTGTTTTCTCATTAGTCAGAACAGCCTGATCCGATGTTTGCCAGCAACCTTATGGAGATCTTGGATGCCACTCCAGATTAGTCTGGAAATA
>NC_046661.1:91954343-91954538 GCF_010883055.1 Belonocnema kinseyi
CGATGCGGCAGAGGGGTCAAAAAATCTCCGATATCCAGGCCCGCCAAAGTTACCTGTATGTGGCCCAAGGGTTTCTAACAACTAAAATCGATGCAGAATGGTTGAGGCCATTGAAGCGGCGTTATAGAAGAAAATTGATATGGTGCGAGATGTAGCAGTCATCCCGAAATTAAAATATGGAACCAACAGCGGTAC
>NC_046661.1:91954548-91955991 GCF_010883055.1 Belonocnema kinseyi
GAACTGCGATCATAAAAACCAGAGAATGTTGTATTTAGTCGTTTTCTGTTTTTGTGATGATTAGAAAGAAGAAATGAACGTGAAAACATCCCAATGAGATTGAAACGATCAAGGGAAAATACCTGCCAAAGCCATTAAAACTACTGGTTCAGATTATTGGTATATCTGTGAAATTTACATCAGTACTTAGGATGATAGCAATCCAAAGCGGGTAGTGAAGCTACCCAACATAAAATAAATCCAGAACTAGAAGTGGTCGAGAGTCTCAAACATATCGACTGCAAACTTCACTATGATTTGAAGAAGATCATTATGAAGACTCTCTCAAGAATCAAAGTTACATCCGTAAACCCGAAAAAAACCGGTAGTTGAAAGGTACAACAAATGTGGAACAAACAGCTTTAGTCTCAAGACAAGAACCTTGGACTTACAAGGTGAAATTGAGAAGATTTATTAACAAAAGCGGATCAGTCTTAAATAATACTTGCGTGAGAACACCTAAGGTAGTAAATTATGCCATAGATGATATATTGATTTACCAAAATTATTTTCTAACTATTTGGTGGCAGTAAGGATTGAGCACCAATAAGGAGGCACAATAGTAAAAAGAAGGTGTGAATTCAAAAGCTATTTCAGGATACCATTCCCCTGCAAAAAAAAATTAGTCTTGGTAATGTAAATGCTACCTTTACACTACGAGGCGTCAACCTATGGAGATTTTCTCATTATATCTACCACTCGACTCTCAGGACTCGCCAACATCTAAGGAATGGAGAAATCTGGCGGGTTACCTAGTATGAAGTTAACATACATTCAATTATTAAGATTCGTACTATATGCAAAGGACAATATTGATTTAAAACATGAAAATTGGCTCATTTTTCTCATGAAATCCTATTTAACTAATTTATATCCCTCAAAATCCTTAAAAATATCAAATATACTTGAACTCATTAAACTTTAGTGAATTATATAGGAGCCATTGATATTCTGTGAAATTCAATTAAATCTCATTCATTTCCCTAAAAATCCATGTAAGTACCAGTTTTCCTTAAAACATAAATGATTATATAAACTGTGATATGAGTTTTAATTAGATTTGGAAACAAATTATTTTCCTAAAAACTGACTCTTATCAAGTGCAAATATCTCAGAAGAATAAATTTTATTTCTTTACTGTGAGAGATAACGACTATAATATAGACTATGTGAACTTATAAAGCAGTGAAATATGAATCAGTTACGTTGTTAATATAATTCCACATTAATAGATTATTTAGTTTCTCCTTTAATTAGAAAAGATGATGATTGTCTGGACCTTATGCTTGGTGGTTATCCTTGATTCTATTGGTAAATAGATTTATAAAATTCTGAATACAATAGAAGTAATAGAAAAAAATTAATTGAAATCACAAATCTTTTATGTTATGCATATTATATTAA
>NC_046661.1:91956091-91957858 GCF_010883055.1 Belonocnema kinseyi
TACCCGGAATATTCTGTTAAACTGATCGTCCTTATTATCGGCGCTCTTGGAGGTGCCAAGCTTTCACTTGCTAATGGCCTAAAAAGCATCCCTGCGTGTCAAAAGTATGCTAGAACACTTGCGGGAAAAATGCAGAAGGCGGTCGTCCTTGGGTCGCTCCGTGTTCTTAGGGAGCACGAAGCTTTTGCTGGATCGTTTCATTGATTCCTTTACAGACTGTAACCACCTATCTCATGGCTGTGAGACGTGGTTGTGGCTGAAATGTTACCGCGATTTCGCTGGAAGCGGGGGCAATTTTTCAGATTAGCACCCGTTCCCAGCGAAATCCTGCGGTTGTCCTTATGACAAATTTTTAATTATATATATAGTATATTTATATTTCATTCAGAACATCCCTTGCGTTTTTGTTCATTAAAGAGTGCCATTTTCCTGGTTTCAATGTTTGAGGGATGTTAAAACAACCCTTAAAATTAATTCAAAGACATATTCTTGCTATGCTTGCTTCCTCTACTTTTTAAAAAGTGATTAAAAGAACGAGGGAGGTAGATGAAGAGGAGCTGAATGACGAGGGGATAGAGAAGCAGATAAGGAAGTTGAAAAAATCTATGGTAGCAGGGCTGGACGGGGTAGAGAACGAAGAGTGGCTGTTTGGCACACAGAAGGTAAGGAAGAGGATGAAGGGGGTGGTTAAAAAGTATGGAGGAGGGAGGGATTCCTAAGAGGGTGGAGAGAGGGGTTGATTGTACCACTGAATAAGAAAGAGGATAGGGAGAGGCAGAAAAATTATAGAGGAATTACGCTAATGAATACGGCATACAAAATATACGCGATGGTGTGGGCAGAGAGGCTACGGAAGGACGTTGAGGGGAAATGTATATTGCCGGAGACGCAGGCGGGATTAAGGGAGGAAAGGAGTACAATTGGCAATATTTACGTCTTGCAGCACGTGGATAAAGGGAGGTCGTGGGAGGCAATGGAAGAGAGGGGAGTGGAGAGAGTCCTGATCGAGAGAGTAAGGGAAGTATATGAGGAGAGGAAAGATAGGATGAGAGGAGAGGAGAGAATCTCCGAGGTTTCTAGATTAATAAAGGGCTGAGGAAAGGGTGCTCGCTTAGCCCAACGATTTTTACAATTTTAATCGTAAATATGGAAAGTAAGCTAGTGGGCGGAGTGGTAGGAGAAGTTAGGGTAGGAAGAGTCAGGATATGGTCACTCGCATATGCAGATGACATAGTGCTGCTAGTAAAGAGCGAATAGGCTTTGAAAAAGATGATAAAAATGTTGAGAAATACTTGGATAAAAATTGGTTAGAGTTAAATGCGGACAAGTCGAGGATAATGGTGTTCCGGAGAGAAGGTGAGAGAGATAAGGGAGGGGAGTGGAAGTGGAAGGGAAAATCGATACAGAAGGTGAAAGAGTTTGTGTACATGGACTTTTTGTCTTGGAGGAATGGGGGAGTGAATGGTCATATAAAAGAGAGGTCGAGAAGGGTAAATGTGGTGATGAGACAGGAGTGGGGACTGCAGAAGAGGTTGTTCGCAGATGATGAATGAAATTGTTTGATTCCCTAGTGATGAGTGTCTCATTCTACGGAGTGAAGGTGTGGGCTTAGGTGTGAGTGTCTAGATAAAGAGGGTACAGGAGAGGTATCTAAAGCGAACACTGGGGTTGGCAAGGAATACACCGAACTATATTGTCAGGAGGGAGACAGGAAGAACGAGTTTAGGGATTATAACGGAATGTCGAGCGTGTAAATATGAGGAGAAA
>NC_046661.1:91957868-91959172 GCF_010883055.1 Belonocnema kinseyi
TAGGGAGTGTTAGTGGGAGAAGGAGAACAGACGCAGGGGTGCGTATATGGACGTGAAAAGGGAAAGGTATTTTAGAACGAATAGATTGCAGATGCATGATGTGAGAAGGATGCATGAGGAAGGAAGGAAAGAACGTATATGAGTTGGTCTAAAAGAATGGCATGAAGAAAGAGAAGGCAGAAGGTAAGGAGAGAATAAGAGAGTCAAGGTTTAACGAAAACTATGACTGGATTATGCCAAGGAAGGAAGCGCAATATTTGTGTCAGAAAGGAGAGCAAGGAAGTGAAGAGGTGGAAAGGAGTGGGATAAGCATGGAGGTACTGTTGCATGAAAGGGGGGACAAAAGGGCAGTAGAATGGGTGAAGGTGGTGTGGGATAAGATGGAGAAGAAGAAAAGGAAGGAAGAAGACAAATGGAGAAGGAAAGATTTAAATAGGAGAGGAAGTAGGTGTAAGAAAACTGTTAATTTTGTAAATAGTAAATAAGTATTAGATGTTAGCCGCAGATTCGAAAAATTCGACGTTATTGGTAGAAAATTAATCTTTTTTGGTTGAAAATTCATCCTTTTATTAGAAAATTAAATCTTTAAATGAAAATTAATTTTTCTATATGAAAATATAACTATTCCATTTTTGTCAAAAACTTTTCCTTTTTAGACGAAAATTAATGTCTTTTGTCGATTAAAAGCAATTAATTTATTAATGATTCACTATTTTAACTGAAAGTTCAGTTGCTTGCCGAGTTAACTTTCCTGTCGCCTCTATAGTCGTATATCAGTCGTATATGTATATTTCAGGTCGATTTAGTGGCAATACGAGAAGCTACATTCCAATTTTTTATTCTGACTCTAAAAATCAGTCTTTCTAAAGGTCCTTTCAAATGATTGCAGATCCGCAAGTTGCAGACTTGTACAAGTCATCAGTTGTGAAAATAGAGACTTTTCCATCAGCGGAAATCGCTTTTCCAGAAAAACAATATTTTTTGTGCACAGAAAGTGTTTTTGACATTCGTAACAATAATATTAGGCCTTTGCAAAGAATGGTCTCTATACGTTTCAAGGCATGTCTTTACGAAAACGTAGCCAGCACATTATATGTACTTTAGAGGTTATGCCAACTACTCTTTTGTAAATACGTGCCGTAAGACATATACAGGCTATTCTCTGCAAAGGCATAATATTAATATGTTAACAAATTTCAAGAATACTTACCTCCTGTGCACATAAATATTATTTTGCTAAAAAAGCGATACAGAATAGGAAACACCCAAACTGATGAACACAGAACTTAGATGGATAAACCAGC
>NC_046661.1:91959182-91959737 GCF_010883055.1 Belonocnema kinseyi
TGTGCTTGTTTTTCTTCATAAAAACATCGAAAAATTTATTTAATTCATTGTCGTTGTTGGCCGCTTTCTCATTCATGTAATCTAACTCCGATCTCGAGAAGTGTGCCCTTATTAGGGACTCTAGGAGTTCATTAGACGTCTGAGCTATTTCGGTTCAAGACAATAATAAAGCCGTCAGTTGTCTTCAGGTTCCTAATTTTCGTTCAGGTTAACCCTGTTAAAAAGGCTTTGAGGGTCCCTTTTTGGGTCCTTAAGCCTAGGATTTCACCAGGGTGCATCATCAGGCTCTTCAGCCCTCTTAATACTTTTTTCAACTTCGGTAATGATAGGTTAGCATACCTGGCCAGGTATTATGAGGGCACAGCACAGCTCCTTAAAGTTATTTGTAAGCAGCTTCGACCTCTTAAGTATAGGAAGGCGGATCCGTATTTGATTCGCAGTAGCTCACTGAGTTGAGCATACACACCCTGACTCCAAAGTCGAAAGGATGGTCTGTTTGGAAAAATCACCACAAATCGCGTAATTCAGTTAACCAATTTCTTTGGACTTGAGAAA
>NC_046661.1:91959837-91960041 GCF_010883055.1 Belonocnema kinseyi
GACCAGTTTGAAAGGATCACCATATAAGAGGTAGTTTGTTGCTAGACTTTTGTCTCACCTTCTAGTATTAGGATTAAGAACCCTTGGAGTATAATTTGCGTGGAAACGATTTTACAATAATGTTCTGGTACTTGGTATTACTGCTAATATGAGTAATTTTAAAGGGACTGTAATGCTTCTTGTTAACTTTTGTGTTGATGAGAA
>NC_046661.1:91960051-91960912 GCF_010883055.1 Belonocnema kinseyi
GTTGTTTGGGTTAAGGGACTCCTCAGTTTCCTGCCTAAAAATAAATTTGAGGAAGCTAAATGTTTTCAAGTATTGTCTATCTCTGACGTAAATGAACTGGTTGTCAAAATAGACAGGTGTTAAAGAACGAAAGAAGTTTATTTGTAAAAAAAGACGTTATGTTTATAAACTTTCTGGACGAAAAATACATTGTAGGACAGGTCACTTGAAATGAATAATACAACTGATTGTTTAATGTTAACAAATTGCTCTAGGAACGACGATAATACTTTGAAATTAGAATTTCATTCAAATCTTAACATGTACACTTAAAGCCTGAATGAAATAGTCAATACTAAAGAAATAAAATTTAAATAAAACAATATTCATATTAATATATGTCATTTAATTCCGAGAAACAGGTCTGCCACCAATTATAAGAGTATTTTCAAGTCTGTGTATACCACACCAAATGTAAATATTGTTTTCTACTTTGACAAAGCATCCTTAAGAACTGGCTGGTGATTCACTGATGAATGTCAATAGGCTCTGAAGCCTCTTGTTTAGCGTCAAGAACAGTCATAAACTATGCATTGTCATCATTATCCTCTTTTTAAACTTCTTCAGGTAGTGATTGCTGGATATGCTTTTTTTTATTTCAAACCGTGGTTGCTTAATAAAGTAAAAGAGTTTAAAATTACGCACTGTGAGCTAATATATTGAATTTACGATGTAAACGATTGAGGTTTAAACACTATTGTAAAAATTTGGTTGATTGGTATATTGTACCCTGTTGGACATTCTGCGAGTTCCTTCGCGGTCAATTCTTGAACCGCGCCGCTGTGCATATTCATTTTTACTCTTCTGGAAGAAAACGGACCA
>NC_046661.1:91961012-91962084 GCF_010883055.1 Belonocnema kinseyi
TATTGTACCCTGTTGGACATTCTGCGAGTTCCTTCGCGGTCAATTCTTGAACCGCGCCGCTGTGCATATTCATTTTTACTCTTCTGGAAGAAAACGGACCATGCACATATATTTCGCGCAAGACCTTATATTTGCGTACTTTTTCAAATATTGCACAAACATCACCATTGGGAGTAGATAATACAATTTTTTCTTTGGCTGGCATAGGCATAACGGCATTACCTTTGGTTCTCAATAGAATTGAATTATCGGGAGGAAAAGTATATCTTCGAAGTTCGTATATGCAGGTAGGATTCTTCTTAAGAATGAGCCGGATAAATTCAAGATCTTCAAGTGTATAATTAAGTATGAGAAAAGAACGATTCCTGACTTGAGGTGACTTGGATCTGACGCGAAGAGAAGACTCGGCAGGCAGTGGAGATCTGGCAGAAGAATGAGGTCTTGCAGGCGAAAGAGGCGTTTCAGGAGAATGTCTCTCAAAAGAAGAAGAAGAAGAAGAAGGCCTGCAACGTGGAACATTAGGAATAGGGTCCCCATTCGGCAAGCAATCGAACTGTGAACTTAATTCTGCAAGCAAAAGACAATTATTAACATTTTATTTTAAGTAGAGGATGGCATTTTGGTATATTAGGAGTTGAGAATGGGATTTTCAATATCAATGTATTGGTTCAAAATTGATCTTCTCGAGATAAAAATGAAATTTCTCGCTTGAAAATGGGCCTTTTTTTATTAAATTAATCTGTTTTCGATATAAAATTTAAAAAATTTTGTTTGAAATAGCAACTATTACCATTTAAAAAAAATGTTGTTGTCGTTAAGCATTTTAGTTATTAATGGTCCGTTTAGGTATTACGTAAGATGCTTTGCTTTTATTTACATTGATGTGTACATCTTAGCATCACGTCAATTTCTGTCTCGTCTTTGTTGAAACAAAAGAAAAACATGTTATGTAATATAACAATGATCTGTAACTAAAAATATAAATAAGTCATTTTTAATTAAAGATGAGTATTTTTTGTTAAAAATGGATCCTTTTTAGTTAAAAAAATTTAAGAAGGTGTCTATATTTCTG
>NC_046661.1:91962184-91965210 GCF_010883055.1 Belonocnema kinseyi
TGGTCCGTTTTCTTCCAGAAGAGTAAAAATGAATATGCACAGCGGCGCGGTTCAAGAATTGACCGCGAAGGAACTCGCAGAATGTCCAACAGGGTACAATATTCCAATCAACCAAATTTTTACAATAGTGTTTAAACCTCAATCGCTTACATCGTAAATTCAATATATTAGCTCACAGTGCGTAATTTTAAACTTTTTTACTTTATTAAGCAACCACGGTTTGAAATAAAAAAAAGCATATCCAGCAATCACTACCTGAAGAAGTTTAAAAAGAGGATAATGATGAGAATGCATAGTTTATGACTGTTCTTGACGATAAACAAGAGGCTTCAGAGCCTATTGACATTCATCAATGAATCACCAGCCAGTTCTTAAGGATGCTTTGTCAAAGTAGAAAACAATATTTACATTTGGTGTGGTATACCCAGACTTGAAAATACTCTTATAATTGGTGGCAGACCTGTTTCTCGGAATTAAATGACATATATTATTATGAACATTGTTTTATTTAAATTTTATTTCTTTAGCATTGACTATTTCATTCAGGCTTTAAGTGTACATGTTAACATTTAAATGGAATTCTAATTTTAAAGTATTATCGTCGTTTCGGTAGGCAATTACAAATAGAAATGGTATATCAGTTTTATAAATAATTTGAAGACAGAAAAGCTTGGTTCCTAGAGCAATTTGTTAACATTAAACAATCAGTTGTATTATTCATTTTAAGTGACCTGTCCTACAATGTATTTTTCGTCCAGAATGTTTATAAACATAACGTCTTTTTTTACAAATAAACTTCTTTCGTTCTTTAACTCCTGTCTATTTTGACAACCAGTTCATTTACGTCAAAGATAGACAATACTTGAAAACATTTAGCTTCCTCGAATTTATTTTTAGGCAGGAAACTGAGGAGTCCCTTAACCCAAACAACTGTGAATAGATTCTCATCAACACAAAAGTTAACAAGAAGCATTACAGTCCCTTTAAACTTACTCATATTAGTAGTAATACCAAGTACCAGAACATTATTGTAAAATCGTTTGCACGCAAATTATACTCCAAGGGTTCTTAATCCTAATACTAGAAGGTGAGACAAAAGTCTAGCAACAAACTACCTCTTATATGGTGATCCTTTCAAACTGGTCGGTGTGAACTTATTTAAACCCATAAACTTAATTAGACATTACTTATCTCCATATTTTATGAATATGTGATAGGCTAGTGTCAGTTACTAGTACTGCTTTTTACAGTTAGACGATGATCCACAAACTTATTAATATTCAAATTTGATTTTATCGCCAATAGTTATGCGCATACGTAGTCAAATCATGCCGCATCTAGAACAATTTGGTAAAAGAGAAAGAGAGTAGGCGGACATCCAGTAAATGAAAAACAATACAATAGGAGTAAAAAAAACAGCATCAAGGTTTTTCTCAAGTCCAAAGAAATTGTTTAACTGAATTGCGCGATTTGTGGTGATTTTTCCAAACAGACCATCCTTTCGACTTTCGAGTCAGGGTGTGTATGCTCAACTCAGGGAGCTACTGCGAATCAACGACGGATCCGCCTTCCTATACTTAAGAAGTCAAGGCTGCTTACCATCAGGCAGCACATTGTTGACAGAATTCAGGTACAATCTTACTCTAAATGAAGTTAGAACAGAGGTAAGTTAGAGAAAATCAACATTTTTTTCTTTGACACATCTCGACTCTTTCTAGACGCTCCAGTTGCTTTTTACCACACACCTAAATTCGCAGTGGTCCAGCTATTTTGGAGAGAAGTATAAGAACTCCAAGATCAATTAAATGAAGACACAGAGAACACAAATAACTTTAAGGAACTGTACTGTGCCCTCATAATACCTGGCCAGGTATGCTAACCTATCATTACCGAAGTTGAAAAAAGTATTAAGAGGCCTGAAGAGCCTGATGATGCACCCTGGTGAAATCCTAGACTTAAGGACCCAAAAAGGGATCCTCAAAGCCCCTTTAACAGGGATTTGATGTATTTTGCTCACCCCTAATACTGAAGTCAAGTCCGAGTGTTTCAGCAGCCTCTTCCGCTGCTTTGTACAGAAATCCTCCTTTGCCCACTTCTTCGTGATTCCTGACCATTTTAAGAAGAGGGTCTCTTCGATTTGCAACTCTATATGCTGTACCCAGAATAATCCTGTTATGAAGACATTCAAGACTCAATATTTCGCGACCCCCTTGTCGGCGTGAGATGTACAGTCGCGGAACGGAAGACTTAAGATGCATGCTTTCGTTCATGTGCATAACCTTTCTTGTCCCGATATCAAGAGATCTGAGCTCGTTCTTCGTCCATGGAACTACTCCAAATGAATAGAGTAGCACCGGGACGGCAAGCATGTTGGTTGCAGATACTTTGTTCCTCGCCGACAGTTCGGAAGACCAAATCTGTCGGATGAGACGTTTGTATCTGCTTCGGAGAGAATCCTTTATAGATGTCACATCCTGAATGCGGCTCTGTGGCACGCCCAGGTATGTATAAGTCTCTCTAGCGCAAAGGTGTCGTATATCGCTTCTATCAACGAGCTTAGGATCTTCAGGGATGCCATTAAGTTTTCCTGACTTCAAATAAACCTTGGCGCATTTGTCTAACCCAAATTCCATTCCAATTTCCTTAGTATATCGTTCGACAATCCCCACAGCTAGATGCAGTTGCTCTCTGTTTTTAGCATAGATCTTAAGATCGTCCATGTAAAATACATGAGTGACCTTGTATTTTCGATCTGCAGCTTTGCCGCACAAGTACCCGTCGGAATGGCGAAGTGCTAGAGATAGTGGCAATAATGTAAGGCGAAAGAGGAGTGGGCTCATGGTGTAGCCCTGAAAGACACCTCTCTGAAACGTGACCTTGTTAGTTGTCACACGATTTTTTCCAGATAAGATAGTAAATCTGACTTTCCAAAGCGGCATCAATCTCTCTATGCACCCAACTATTTGCGGATGAACCTTTAAGATTTCCAAAAGACAGATGATAAGTCTATGGAATGTAGAATCGAA
>NC_046661.1:91965310-91968893 GCF_010883055.1 Belonocnema kinseyi
GGTTAATTCCTTCGGGACCACCCCTGGACAATTGTCCGCGACTGCCTATTTATTTTTGTAACCATATTCAGCAGAAACCCTTGGTACAGGGACCCTCTATCTATGCTTAAGGTATGAAAACACCCCAAAAACATGCTGCATAGACAAAAAACCATTAATATTTCTGGTCCGTGGGCATGGAAGTTTTATTGCGGTACTTTGTATCTCTTTTTTGGGTCGATAACATTTTTTTATCAATTTGTTTTCGTACATTTGGTCGTTTTTCCATAAATTTTTTATTTTTATTTTCAATCCCATTTTTATGATTAAAACCAAAACTATATGTCCTATTGAAAAGTGATTTATAACAAATTTGTAGCTCTATTTCGGATAAACTATTTTTTTTAATTATTTTTTTCTTATGTTCTGTCGTTTTTCCACAAATTTTATTATTTTATTTTCAATGTTATTTTACACGAAAAAAAAACAGAAAGTACGCGTCCTATCAAGAAGTGATTCTTAAAGAATTTGCAGATCTTTTTTGGTATAACAATTTTTAAAGGGATTTCAAAAGGCAATGGTTTATCTTAAAATGTTGTTTTTCGATTAAATTAAAGAAATTAAATTTAAATTTAAAAATTAAAAATTATACTTAATTCTTAAAAATTCCACTTTTTCGTTAATAGTATTTGAATTTTATTGAAAATTCGTCTTTTTGGTAGAAAATTATTCTTTTTGTTTAAGAATCAATTTGAGTGAATGGAAAACTCAACTTTTTGGTGGAGAATTCTTGAATTTGGTTAAAAAATTCGTTTTTTCGTAGTAAATTAATCTTTTTGTTTAAAAAATGATTTTTTTCAGTTTAAATTTAAAATTTTTGCTTGAGAACTATAGAATTTGATTGAAAATCCATCTTTTTTGTTAGTAAATGAAACATTTTCTTGAGAAATTCATCTGTTTAAGTTGACAATTCAACTTTTTTAGAATTTTTGAGTTTCATTGAAAATTCATCTTTTTCGTTTTTAAGTTGATATTTTTTAATCATCCTTTTTATTATGAAAGTTCATTTTTGAGTAAAAAATCCTTTAATCTTGTTAAAAAAAAATTTTTGGTACAAAATTAATTTTTTTGTTAAAATGTTCATCGTTTTTGTAAAAAAAAACTTTAAAGTTGACTACTTTATAAAAAATTTAAAAAATTCTTTCATTCTAACGAAGTTAACTTTTTGGACGATAACCCTTTAATTTTCTTGAAAATTCATCTCCTTTGGTAGTAAATTAGCGTTTTGTTCAAAGTTCTTCCTTAGTTCAAAAACACACATATGTTTTGAAATTGAACTTTTGAGTTGAAAATTATTTTTTTTATTGACAAATTACTTTGCTAACTTAAAATTTACCTATTACATATTTTGTCAAAAATGTTTGTTTTTTTTAAGTTAAAAAACAACTTTTTTTTTAATTGAGCTATTTTGTTAAGAAATCGTTTTTTATTGAAAATTAATTGTTTTTAATTGAAAACTCAACTTTTAGGTTTAGAGTTTTCGTATTTTGTTGGAAATTCGTCTCTTTTAGTATTAAATTAACTTTATGATCAAATTATATATTTTTGAAGTAACAATTCAAGTCTTTTGTATAGAAGATTCGTCATTTTGTCTGAAAAGTTCAATAATTTATTTTTCAAAATCAAATAATTACTCGAAAATTCGTGTTTTTTTATAATTTAATATAATTTTTTAAATTTAAAGTTTAAATATTATATTTTTTGTTGAAAATTTACCTTCCTCAGTTTAAAAACGAAATAATACACGGTCTTACTGTCACATAAAATGTGATTAAGCATATTTCAACACTTACTTTAGAAATAACTCATTTATTTCAATTATTAATTTATGATTCAAGTTTATTTAAAAAATGAGTATATATTAGGATGGTCTAAAAATCACCAAGTTTAAAAAGTGCAATAGGTATATGTGAATTCTTTTTCCTTTTTCGAAAAAGAATTCCTAAAAACTTCAATCCAATCCGATTATGTCCGGCACTGCCTCATCTAGGTCAACGGTTAAACTCTTAATATCTTTGTTGCTTTAGCTCTTGCAAAAAAATTGTTAGGACAATATAAGCCTAATTTTTCATGAAAACTTCAATGGTGCCGATTAAGTTTATTAAAAAAAATTGTTAGACATTTTTTACATAATTTAATTTTTCTTTAAACAATTCAGACTCTGATTGCATCAAAACTTGTAATTTTTGTTAATAAACTTAATCGACACCATCAAATTGGTCGTCAAAAATTAGACTTATATTGTTCCAAAAATTTGTAAGCACTAAACCAACGAAGATATTAAGAGATTAACCGTTGACTTGGATGAGGGAGTGGTGGACATCATCAGATTGGATTAAAGATTTAGCATTTTTTTCCAAAAAGGAACAAGAATCTACACAGGCCTATTGAACTTTTCAAAACGTGGTGATTTTTGGACCACCCTAGTATATATGAACGTATAATCGGATTTTACTTCAGGGCTAAGTTACTTTCTGGCGGGGGGGGGGGGGCATAAGAAAGTCTAACTTTTCAATGAAAGGAGGGGATCAAAAATTATTCGAAATAAGTAGGGTGGCTTATGGATGATCTCTGAAAGCCACGTAAATTTCAGTTTTCCTTAAATCGTAAAAAATCACATAAATAGGCACATTAGTTTTAATTAAATTTGTAACCAAATGTTTTTGCTTGAAACTGACTCTTATCAAATGTAAATATTTCAGACGTACAATGTTGATTTTTTATTGTAAGAGATAAAGACTACAGCATAGACTACACAAGCTAATGAAGGAGTAGAATATTAATCTATTACGTTCTTAATAAAATTCTTTATTAATCAATTAATCAGTTTCTCCTACAATTAAAACGATGAAAATTGTCTGCACCTTATTTTTCTCAGTTATCTTTGATTCTTTTGGTGAGCAAAATCATAAAATTCAGTTTGGCATAAATGCAATAGAACAAAGATACTTGAAGTTATAGATATCTTTGAGGATATATCTATAATTTTTGGTAATTTTTTTATTTGTGTGCAAAAGTATTCTTTAAAATTAAAACGTACGCGATATACGTAAATACAAAATAGTGTTCACGCAGTGATTACAATGCACCTCCTCAACAGTGCCGCTCTCAATATTGCCGTTAATGCCTTTATCAGAATGTCCAACCGCGCGTCAATTTTGAGGCCGGACCTCACCTGAAACCGAAGGCCCTTCTCCCACAACCAAGTAAGTGGGAGTGGTGGTGTGAAGGAATAGGGAAGAAGGTGCAACAAAAATGTTGACCCTTAGGGGACACATTAGAAGCTTCCATTCCAAAATGTAAACATATTATGGGAAAAATGGCTCTACTTGCTCCGAGATATGATTATATAGATTAAGTATGCAAAAAAGTAGATAAAAATATTGAAACGCACGGCCTCGAAATTCATAACCTATTACACATTATGATATCCGTAATAACAACAAAATGACACGTTCATTGTTATGAGATAACGGTATTTCACAAAAACTGTCATGATGAAATCGTGGATTAATTTGTTTTTTATGGGCAGAATCAATTTATT
>NC_046661.1:91968993-91986576 GCF_010883055.1 Belonocnema kinseyi
TTTAACAAATAATGATTTTCACGCAAGAAAGAATCCTTCAAGCAGAAAAATAAATTTTTAACAATGTCGTTTAACTTTCACCTGAGTAATTAATTTATCAGTGAAAAAAAATATTTTTCAACAAAATAGTTTAACTTTTAACCAAAGAGATAAATTTTTAGCAAAGAAACAAAAAGCTTCAAAAACAAAAAATGGTTTCTTAACAAAGTAATTCAACCAAATCTTTCCAGCAAAATATTTGAATGATTTAGTCATTCCTAGAAGCGCTTGCCCATGCAGTTTCTAAACGCACTGGCAGTGTGAAAAATGCGTCGTTACCAGTACTTTACAGACTGTTTTCGTTACTAGAGTCTTATTTTCTCTAAAGGCCAGTGCGACGCAACCTTCGAGACTGCTCTTACATTAGCGTTCTTTTGCACCAGTATATTATTGTGTACTTTAGGACAAATTTAATAATACTTTTCTTGTTTGCAGGCTTAAGTTCACAGTTCGAATACCTGCCTAATGGTGAGTCTATTCCAAATGTTCCACGTAGAAGACCTTCTTTTTCTTTTTCTCCGAGCAGACATTCTCCTGATAGGCCTCTTCCTCCTGCCAGATCTGATTCTCCTGTCAGGTCTGCTCCTCCTGCCGAACCTGCTCTTCGTGTCAGATCCAGGTCTCCTGTCAGGAATCGCTCTTCTACCGTACTTGGATTTACACTTGAACAACTTAGATTTGTTCGACTTATTCTTAACAAGAATCCGACCTATATATTCGAACTTCGAAGATATACTTTTCCTCCCGATAAACAAATTCTATTGAGAATCAAAATCAATGCCCATGTGCCCATACCAGCTGGAGAACAGATTGTATTATCAACGCCTAATGGTGATGTATGTGCAATGTTTGAAAAAACAAAAAAACAAACGTGTTTTCGTGGAATATATACACCTACTGCTTCGGGGTCAAAACGGGCGAAAATAAACATGCAGAGCAGCGTGGTTCAAGAACTGACCAAAAATGAGATCGCAGATTGTCCAGTAGGCAACCATTCACCAATAAAAAAGAATTTTACAATAGTGTTCATATAATAGTTATTCACAGAGTTCATTTCAGTTGGAAAATCTTTTCAGACGAACAGATGGACCAGGAAATGACAATAAATTGTTTTTGATCAGGAATTTTACAAAGATTTAGAAAAATGAAATTACTTATTTTATAATGCTTATTTCTAAACCCTTTCACTTTAAAATTTTTAATTTTCAATGTATATTTTTAAGCGTGAATTTCCAACTTGATGACTTTTAAAACACAGGTTTGCTGACCGCAACAATAAAAAATTAAAAGCGTATTAAATTTATCATAAAAAACGTTTTACGTTGATTAACTGTAAATATAAATTGACTCATTATTTCTGACGCGATTCGTCTCTTCTTCCCCCACCACTTTCCCCACTACTCGCCGCGGCCCCTGCGTGGCGCTCTAACTTCGATATTTACAAAATCCAAAAGAAATAATTCTTCTGCTCCTGAACCGAAGATTACCAAAAACAAAATATTAATGTTTCCCTTTTTTCCACTTTGCGCCAATGTCATAATTTAATAATAAAAATGCATGCTGGTTTGACTCATAAAATATGATACTCATATAAATTTTATGTATCTTAGTTTTATTTTGAAATATTGAATTTCGTAATTTGGGTTGCAGTGTGTTCCAAAATGTAATTTATAGAGACATAATATTACACAAAATAAAATCCACTTTCGATTGCCATTATGTACTTAATTTCCTCCAGAATCTTCCATGATCAAATTTTTGAAATTTGCGTTCACACTTGTGAGAAATTTAAAAATTCTATTTTTAATTTCAATTTATAAGTTTTTAATCGAAAATTCTGCAGCGCAGGACAATAGAGGGCAGAACTTGAACTCGATTTCCGGCGCGTGAATAGGAGAAGAAGAGATGGGGAAACACGGTCGAACTGTTTGGAGTGGGGATTAAAATTCTCTGCTGAGACTTTTCCTTTCCACAGCCTCGAGCTCCAAATTACTTCAATCATTCGCCCTGTAAAATTTCACTTTTGGCTAGTAGGTCCCTTTTCTTGGATCGCATAACATTTTTTAAATTTAACTGTAATACGAGCATTAATAATTGAACATTAAGAAAGTTTACTAAACGATTATAAATCTGTTTATTAATAAAATGTTTTTATTTCATTTCAAATCCTGTTCAAATATTGTTTCTCTCTGACACTTTCAATTTATAATACATATAATATATATTTTGATTCAAACAAAAAGACAATATTTTGCTGTTAATTTAAAACAAGGAATTGTAAATAAAATATTAAAAACTTTTTTTTTAAATGGAATGTCTTAAATTGTTAAATTTTTAGAGTGCTAAATTTAAATTTTAAATTTTACGATCTTAATTTTTCCATTTTCAAAATTTTGAATTTATAAGTGAAAGTTTTTGAGATTGGAACATATTTAAGAATTTAACCATTATTAATTGGAAACAACTTACAGTTAAAATTATATAAAAATTAACACATAAAACCCTTTGAGCTGTTGGAATTTTAAGTTTTTTAAAAAATTTGTCTTTTTTGTTTGTAAATTAAAATTTTTGTTTGAAAATTCATCTTTTTTAGCTCAAAATTCAACTTTTTGTTTCAGATTTCTTGAATAATATCGAAATTTGGTCATTTTTGGTTTAAATTGATTTTTTTTAATTTAACCTTTTTATTTAAAATTTTAACTTTTTGGTAAGGAATTCTTGAATCTTGTTAAAAATTCGTTTATTTTTTTTTAGAAACATAATTTTTTTGTTTGAAATTTTAACTTTTTTATTAAAAAATCTTAAATTTTATTAAAAATTCGTCTTTTTTGGTAATAAATTATACTATTTGTTTAAAAATTCATCACTTTTAGTTGAAAATTTAACTTAACGGCTGAGAATTCTTAAGTTTTATTGAAAATTTGTCTTTTGTTCGTAGCAAATTATTCTTTTTGTTTAAAAATTCATCTGCTTAGTTGAATATTCAACTTTTTGGTGTAGAATTTTTAAATCTTGTTAAAAATTCGTTTTTTCAGTAGAAAATTAATCTTGTTGCTAAAAAATTAACCTTTCTGGTAAAAAATTTGACAACTATGTTTTAAAGTTGATCCCCTTTCTTGAAAATCAAAAATTAAATTCTTTCTTTATTCAAAACTAATGTTTTTGTTTAAAGGTTCTTCTTCTTCAGTTAAAAATTCAACTTTTTCGTTCAGAATTCTTGAACTTTGTTAAAAGTTCGTCTTTTTTGTACTAAATTAATATTTTTGTTTAAAATTTTATCTTTTTCAGTTGAAACTTGAACTTTTTCCTGGAGAAATTTTTAACTTTTTTAAAAATTCGTTTTTTCGGTAGAAAATTAATTCTTTTGTTAAAAATTTTTTCTTTTGGGTTAAACATGTAAATATTAGGTTTTAACTTTAAACTTTTTATTAAAATAAAAATTTTCCTTCTTTCTTGCAAATTTAAGTTTTTGGTTGATAATACTTGAAATTTTATTTTAAATTCGTCTTTTTGTCGTAGTAACTTTTTTATTTAATTCATTACTAAATTATCTTTCTTGTTCAGAAATTCATCTTTTTCAGTTTAGACTTCAAATCTTTGCTAAAGAACTTTTAAACTTTGTAAGAAATTAGTTTTTTCAGTAGAAAATTAATCTTCTTGTTTAAAAATCCATTTTTTTGGTTGAAAATATAACAACTAGATTTGAACGTTGAACTTCTTTCTTAAAATTAAAACAAAAATTCTTCCTTGATTCAAAGTAATCTTTTTGTTTAAAAATTATAATTTTTTAGTTCAAAATTCAACTTTTTGGTTCAGAATCTTACAAATTTAACCTTTTGGTTGATACTAATTAAATTTTATTGAAAATGCTTCATTTTTGGTAGTAAATTAATTTTTTGTTTGAAAAATAATCTTTCTTAGTTAAAAATTCAACTTTTTAGTAAAGAATTCTTGAATTTTATCAAAAATTGTTTTGTTGAAAATTGAACATTTTCGTCAAACATTCCTTTCGTTATTGAAAAATTACTTTGGTAATCGAAAATTTACCTATTCGATTTTTTAACCGAAATAGTTTTTTTGTATGTAAGATTTCAAGTTTTTGTTATAATTAAGCTACTTTGTTTAAAAAAATAGTTTTTTCAAAGTATTATCTATTTTAGTTCAAACTTCAACTTTTTGGTTGAGAGTTCTTGTATTTTGTTAAAAAATTACCACTCTTGGCATAAAATTAATTTTTTTATTAAAATATTGTATTTTTTATTTAATAATTCAATTGTTTTGCATCGAACATTCGTCACTTTGTCTTGAAAGTTCAATAATTTAGTCAAAGCAAATCAACTATTTGGTAAAAAATTCGTTTTTTTCTATATAATTGAAAAATATTTTTTTTAATCAGAAGTTTAAATATTTCATTTTCGGTTAAAAATCTACCTTTTTTAGTAACATCAGCTTTAAATAAATTTTAAACCAAATATTTTTTCTTTAAACTGACTCTTATCAAATGTAAATATCTCAGAGATACAACGCTGATTTTTTAACATTTTTTTATGTAAGCGATAACGACTATATTATAGACTACATAAGCCAATGAAGCAGTAGAATATGAATCTCTTGCTTTCTAAAAACATTCTTTATCAATAAATTATTCAGTTTCTCTTACAATTAAAACAATGAAAATTGTCTGGACCTTATTCGCGTCAGTTATCTTCAATTCTTTTGGTAAATATAATCATAAAATTCAGATTTAAATCAATGCAATAGAATAAATATACTCGAAATTATATATGTATTATATGATATATATCTATAATTTTGGATAAATTTTCATGAACCCAATTTTTGCAAATTCGCAAAAACTTTTGACTGAAGATAATCTTTTTAGTTATAAATTTTGTTATTAGCAATTTTGGAATAACTAGATTTCTTTTTAAATAGAGAAAATAAATTTTCTATCAAGAATGATTTAGTCCTTCCTAGAATTGCTGCCTGATACAATTTCTCAGCGCACAGGCAGTGTTAACAATGCTTTCCCACCAGTTTACTACGCACTATTTACATTTCCAGAGCCTCATTTAGTCTCAAGGCTAGTGCGAAGAAACCCCTGAAACTACTCTTATATTTTCGCTCTTCTTTATTAGTATAATATTCTGTACATTGAGAAACATTTAATAATCCTCTTCTTGTTTGCAGAATTAAATTTACAGTTTGACTGTTTGCCTAATGGCGAACCTATACCTTATGCTCGTCATGACGGCCCTTCTACTTCTTCTCTTAAAAGGTATTCTCCTAAAAGGCCTCTTCCTCCTGCCAGACCTCATTCTCCTGCCTGGTTTCCTCCTCCTGCGGAGCCTCCTCTTCGTGTCAGGTCCAGGTCTCCTCATGTCAGGTCCAGGTCTTCTCATGGCAGGTCTAGGTCTTCTCATGGCAGGTCCAGGCCTCCTCATGTCAGTTTCAGGTCTTCTCGTATATTCGGATTTAAACTAGAAGAACTTAAATTTGTTCGACTTATTCATAAGAAGAATCCGGCCCGGATATTCGAATTTCAAAGATATATTTTTCCTCCCGATAATCCACTTCTATTGAGAAACAAAGCTAATGCATGTACGCCTATGCCAACCGAAGAACGGATTGTATTATCAATGCCTAATGGTGATGTCTGTGCAGTTTTGGAAAAAACAAGCAAACACACATTTTTTCGTGGAATATATTTACTTGCTATTTCTCGGTCAAAACGGTCAAAAATAAACATGTACAGCGGCGTGGTTCAAGAACTGACCAGTGAGGAGGCCGCAGATTGTCCAGTAGGCGACCATTCGACAATCAAGAAGAAATTTACTGTAATGCTCGTATAAAAATATTTCCAGAGTATATCCGTTTGAAAAAATCTGTTCAGAATTACAGATGAACTAGGGGATGACATTAAATTGTTTTCGATCAGCAATTTTACAAAGGTTTAAAAGAATAAAATTATTAATTTTATATTGCGTAATTCTAAGCTTTTTACTTTATAAGTTTTTAATTTATAATTTATGATTTTAAGCCTGCATTCTCAATTTAATTAATTTCCATGTATGATTAAAATCTTGCGTCCTTAATTAAAGTTTGTCCAAACTTATAAATTGTCTATATGATTTTAAGCTGTGTTTTTAAAAATAAATGTGCTATTATTTGTGTACTTTAGACCAATACTACTTATTTATATATTGCAAAATAAGATAAAAATTTAATTCTTTATCATTATTCTATTTTAAATACCCTCTGTTGTATACTGAGAGTATACTAAAATAATAGTTATTCCACAACTAGTAACTATGGTGATCATGATGAACATTTGTCTACTTCGCCGCAATAAATAGAACTATAGCAGAAGAATATAATCAGTATTGATTCAGCTGCTGCCACATGAACATGGATTTCAGTAAAACGGATACTTTACGTCGAATTTTCAAAACCGGCTGTGCGTTTGATCTAAACATCGAATACGAAAAATGAATAAAGCCTAGGATGAAAGTGTATTAAATGAAATTTCGAAACCTATAGTGATAGTGCCCGAATCAAAGGCTGAAACTAAGCTACCACAATGTGAAGTGAAAGATGATATCAAACAATCACTACCTGAAGAAATTAAACAAGATAATGATAGTATAGTCAGATACAACAATGGTAGAAGAAAATGCTGCGACAAAACCTGGAGAAAGTCATCACTCATCAGGGACTCATCAACAAATTGCTGAGTGTGCATTGTCAATATCGGAAAACTGTAAACCATTTTGAATTGGTTTTTTAGCTTGCGCGAGCCAAAAAAATAAAAATAAATTCTCATAAATACCACTGCTTACAAGAAGCATTAAAGCCACACTGAACCCATTCGTCTTAGCAATAATACAAAGTACAACAACAATATTTGCCAAATTGTTGACACAAAAATAATGCTTTAAAGATTTTCTGTCTCAATGCCAGGTAGTGCAAAAAAAACCCAGAAACAAACCACCCCTACTATGCCAAGCCCATCGAACTCGTTGATGTGAATTTATTTAGATGAATACCCTTAGTTAGGCTTTCTTAAGTTAGTATTTCATAAATAGGTTATACGAAAGTTTCGTTTCATAATACTATTTTTCAAAACTAGATAGCGCTTTGCAATCTCATAACCATTTTAATTTAATTTAACTAACATTAGTTATAGGTATACGTACTCAGTGTTTGAGACAAAGTTCGACTTTCTTCGACAATGAAATTTTTTTTCTTTCAGCAATGTTATTTAAAAAAAAGGAAGTTCGATTTTCGCAGATGTCATTGATTTGAATTTGAATTTCGATTCTCGCTCAATATCGTGTATATCAGGGATGCAGCCTTAGTTTTCATTAGGTGTCGTTTTACCAAAGCATAAACAGCATAGTTTCTATAGCTTTAAAGATGTCAACTTACGTACCAACAAAGCAGCGTTTGCGGGAAGTTTCACTTTTATTTTTTAATTCGAAGACAAGTGCTGCTGAAAGTCATCGATTACTTTTGGAAGCTTATGAGGATGATAGTCCATCGATTACAAAGTGTAAGTAATGGTTTCGCAAATTTAAAAGTTGAGATTTCTACACGGAGGACAAAAAACGTCCAGGTCATCTGAAAAAGATGGAGGGAGACGAATTGGAAACATTTCTGGGTGTAGACGTGTCAAACGCAAGATGGACTTGCAGAAACCATTTTGTTCATCCATTTTGAAACGCCT
This sequence comes from Belonocnema kinseyi, assembly GCF_010883055.1. Classification (NCBI taxonomy): domain Eukaryota; kingdom Metazoa; phylum Arthropoda; class Insecta; order Hymenoptera; family Cynipidae; genus Belonocnema; species Belonocnema kinseyi. Next base: position 91,976,759 of record NC_046661.1, read on the forward strand.
GTATGCACTAAAAATGGTCCGAAAGCAATGGAATTTGGCGCTGGAAGAACTAAAGCCAGGATACGTCGAAGGAAGATTTTTCACTTGTGAACATCTACTTCAACGACAAAATCGGAAAGAGCTTCTGCATCGTATTGTCATTGGTGATGAGAAGTAAATTCTCTATGATAACTTTAAGTGCAGGAAATCGTGGATTGAGCCCGGTCAACCATCAACAACAAAACCGAATATCCACGGATGAAAGCTCATGCTTCTTTTTGTGGGATCAGCAGGGTGTAGTGTACTATGAGCTGCTTCAACCTAAGGGTGCCATCACAGACGACCTCTATTGAAAACATCTAATGCGATTCAGCATTGACATTGTAAAACCTGTCAAAAAATACTTGGAAGCGCTAAAATGGGAAGTCCTACCCAACCCGCTGTATTCTCCAAGCATCGCGATGTCTTATTGCCACATCTTCCAATCCACAACTCATGGTCTGTCTTAGCAACGATTCACTTCTTATAAAGATGCAAAAAAATGGGTCTATTCGTAGATAGCTCTAACAGACGAGTCGTTTTTTTCGACGTGGTATCCGTATGCTGCCAAAAAGAGGGGAGAAAGTACGGGATGCCATTTGGAATGGTTTCCGTAATCAAAAAAATTTAACTTTTTAAAAAGTTTTCGTAGAATACGTATTAAACTACCTGGTACTCGACCCTGTAGACACGGATCTTCGACTTACAATTTTTAGTTATTTTTGCGGTTGAAAAAATTTACATTTTGAAAAAGATCTTTTAAAATACTGACTGCGCTACCTCGGGCTCGCCCTAGTTCTTCTGGATAGTGAACTTACCATTTAGAAACGTGTAGACTATTGGCGAACCTAAGATTTCCATTTTTAACGCAGGCTAATTTTCTCTGGCACTTACATGTTTTCAGAAATATTATTTTGTGTTCAGCCGTGTCCTATGCTTTAGCCAGATACTAACAAGTGGCTTGCCCTGCTTCAGTTATGCAAACTTCTTTCACGCTGGTTCTTAAAAAAACTGCGCAAAGTCCAATAAAAGAAAATATTTCCCACCAATCCTTTCTGAAAGTGAGGAAAATTTAGTCGATTGTGTCCATCTTCAAACGTTTTGCCAAAGCTAAATTTTAACGAAATCGCGTTCGGCCGTGAACGAAGCATTGCTGAGGGGCTATAAACAATGCTTGACCTATTGTTCATAACCATGGGACAACCTTGGGACGATTGTGGGTGACCATTGAGCCAATCTTGAACCACGCTTAACCCAGTATTACCCCACGATTACCCCACGATTACCCCACGATTACCCCACGATTAACCCACGATTACCCCACGATTAACCCATCGCTCAACCCACGCTTATACCATTGTTGAGCCATGGTTAACCCATTGAAGTTTTCCACAAGTTAAAATATTGCATAAAACCACTACTATCTAGCATAAACAAAGAAGACAGTTATAAACAATAATAATTTGTTTAAACAATTATGTTTGTTTAATTTCATCCAGTATTACCTCACGCTATTTGAAAAGTGGATAAAAAGTGGAGAATTATTTTTAAAAACTGCAATCTTCCAGCATTATTCTAAAAGAATATTGTAATAAATAGTAATAAATTTCTTAGACAATTATTCATCTCCAATTTAGTGCATGATTGGTTTATTTTAACTGAAAATTTGATAATAAGTTGAAAAATTCGTAATTTAAATTAATAATTTATGCAAACATATAATTATCAATATGAAAAACAGAATTATAAACCAGTTGTATTTTATGGCTAATTGTGAAGACAGATAATGAAGTACAACTTTTTGCACATTATATTAGTGATTCTGAATAACATTTACAAAAATGTATCTTTTCTTACGAGAAATTCGAGTAAAATTTCATTATTTGACATGAAATTGCTCATTTGACAAATTGCCCAGGCATTGTAAGTAATCTACTGCCTAACTCAAGTAATGAATGTATATTATTACAATGACATTTTAGTTCATTTTGAATTCTAGAATTTAAAAATTCAACTTTTTTATAATTAATAAATTCGAAAAATATTTTTAAGAAATTGCCTTTTACGAATCTCTTAAAAATTGAATAAGGTTTTATTCTTAAAAACGAAAACATGAGATAAAAATAGTAAATTAAAAATTGATGATATTATTCATGATTTTTTTTTATTTACGTGACAAGATTTTTTTTAATGTTCCTGCAAAACAAAGTCTCGAACCAAAATGTGTTTATGCGTAAAAACAAAGTTCAGTGTGGATCAAAAATTTGATTCCATTATACCATGTTTTTATAAACAATGAGTTAACCTTTGTTGATTTCTACAAGTGTTCGTCAATTTATCAGGCCCTTCTTTAAATTCATTATTATATTTAAATTTAAAATTAAATACTTCACCTATATTGTGCCGGGCATTGTATATAATGTCTGGGTTATGTACTTTTCCTGTAACATATACATGTACATCAGATTTCCAGAATTATTAACTCCTTATCTTAAACTAATTATAAAGATTCGTATTATATCTGGAAGACAATATTTGTTTTAAAGTCTAAAAATTCGCTAAGTTGATGATGAGCATGTTAATTTTGCTAAGAAGATGTTGAAACTATAGAGAAAACATACTAAATTTGCTCACATGCACTTTACGTTAAATGCTATTCGTCTCCTGGTAGGGGCCAGATCTGGATAAATCTGGCCTGGTCTGGAATCCCAATCAGCGCCAGATTCGAAATGAAACGACCAACTCGATCTGGGCCAGACTCAATTATCCATAAGGTAGGCCCGATTTGGCCCTGATAAGGCTCCTTTTATTCTTATTTATAAAACTAATATTTATTTCATAAGAAAGTGACCTTTTTTGAAAAATTCAAATGATTCGTCGAAAATCTATATGTTAGTCGTAGGTTCAATTTTTTGGTTTGAAATTCTAAAATTTTGTTGAAAATTCGTCCTTTTTAATAGAATATTAATCTTCTTGGTCGAAAATCGCGACGTACTTATTTTTAATTGGATCATTTCGTATCCAGTCTTTTGTAACACAGTCAATATTTCTTACCTTTTAAAGCCGATTTAACAAATTCCACTAATTTCAATGGCCGAACAAGGCTTTGATTAATTGTGTTTGATCAGAAAAAAATCCAAACTCTTATTAAATTTTATTATACGAATAAATATTCTTTTTTATCAATCTAAAAATTATTTCACTGTCAATGACCAAAAAAAACCCAAGAATATTAACACGTAGAGCAAAACACTTTCACGCAAATATGAGCGATAAATTATCTTCCGAATTTCAACGCTTACTCGAAGTTCATTGTCGGAAATTTGAGAGAGTTAGTGTACAGAACTCTAGTTTTATTTGAACACCTCACCACGGTCTACAAACTTCACGCGAATGATAAATGAGGTGATTTGAGAATTATTTAAGGACATGGAATGAGTGGGTCACGTGACCAGATTCCTACCTTACCACCACTTTTTTTTTTATTTTCCTGTTCATATTCAGATGAAACGCCACATCAAGTTGAAAATTTGGGATACTAAATAAGAAGCACTAAGAATGATGGGTCTGATCCTAAATTTGTATCATTATTAAAAAAAGTTTTTGTTGTAAATAATTTGCTCTGCTTTTTTTAAATTATTAAAGTTTAGGACCAGGCCCACTTTTCTTAGCGCTCCTTATTTATTGTCCCAAATTTTCAACTCGAAGTGGCGCTTCGTGTGAAAATAAGTTGGGAAATAATCTTACAATAAACAGCAATAACTTGCTAATTGCATATTTATTAATTAATTTCATTCGCCCCCAAACATAGATCATTGAATATTTTGGTTAAATAAAATAAAGCTTTCTTCAATTTTTCCCCGTTTTTTTATATTTTTTTATATTGAAACAATTTTTTCCACAAATGCAATTTTGATAGCAAACAAAATTTCGGCAACGATTTAAAGAAATTAAGTCGATATCAGAAGTTGTAATGGTTACAAACCGTGTAAAATTAATATTAGTAAGTTTTCTTAACACTTAGAAAATTAATACTATTTGTTTTTGAATTTCTTTATTTAAAAAACTGAAACAATTAAGAAGTAATACATTTTTATAAATTAAATTTGTCAAAAGAAATAGAGGATGTCACCAAAGAATTAATTGAAATAAGGCCACTTTGAAGTCAAATAACATTATCTGCAAGTTAAATTCAGCTAATTTAATATGAGATTAGTTGCTGAACTAAAAATTAGTTGAATATTTACTGATTAAGTGAGGCAATAATTTTAAATTTAAGTAATTTAAAATTTTAAACAAACTCTAATTTACAGAGGGTAGCCCAATGTGGCCATGATCCGAACCTCATCAGTAGCCATGGTCAGGCCCACATTGAGCTAAAGCGATCGAGGCTACATCAGAAATCGGGACCAATTTAGACAATTGCTCCACGGAAAGTCTTATGAAATACTTTAAAATCCATGTAAACGTCAGCTTTTCTTAAAAAGTAAAAGCTTACATGAATAGTGAATTCACTTTTAATTAAATACCCAAACAAATTGTTTTCCTTGAAACTATATCTTATCAGATGTAAATATCACAGAAGTGCGAAGTAAATTTATTTATTGCAAAAGATAACGACTATAGTATAGTTTACTCTATAAGCTAATGAATCACTAAAGTATTAATCAGTTACGTCGTTAATAAAATTCCAAATTACAATAATATTCTGTTTCTTTTATGATTAGAAAAGATGAGGATTATATGGACCTTATCCTTGACAGTTATCCTCGATTCTATTGGTAAGCATGATCATAAAATTCTCAATAAAATAAATGTAACAGAGCATAAAAAAAATCCTTAACATTTTTTTTAATTAGATAGAGCTATGAATTAAGAAATCTCAAAATTAAATTTTTTCTTTAAAAAATCTTCTGCTTCTTCTGTAATTCGATTTGCAGCGGAGCGAAGGAGATCTTTTCCCAGAAAAAATGCAATTAAAAAATTTGTTTATTCATAGCTTCATCTAGTCTGAAAAGACGTCAAAAATTCGCCTTATTCTCTGATGATAATGCAGAATCCTTTTAGAATTTAATGTATACATTTAATCTTATAATCTATTTATCTTTAAATAAAAATAAAATCGAATGAGAGATTAGATTTTTTTATTTATTCGAGTGGGATAAATTGAAATTTTTTGTACTATTTGTACAAAAAGCATATTGGACTATAAATCGTTATGGCTCTTGAAATTAAGTTTTATCTTTCTAGAAGTGTTACACTAGATTTACATAGATCCAAATCCCAATTCTAGATAATTTATAATTCTAGATGAGTCAGAATAGTTAAATTTGGTGTTAATAAATATAATGCATTGCGAAAAACAATTTAAATTATATTCAGTGATCTCTGTTCTTGCTTACTGTATTTTTGGCCAAAAAGTTGAAGTTCAGAACTAAATTGATGAATCAACAACAACAAAAAATGTATTTTTAAGAAATGAGTAGAACTTTTATCCAAGTAATAATGTTTTCAGCTAAATAGATTAATTCTCAACATTATATGTAATAGTTGCTATTACAACTAGAAAATATTTTTTTTTTAAATTAAAAACAGTTGAATACAATTAAAAAAGGTAATTTTTCAAAAAAGCAGTTTTATTTTCAACTGGAAAAGATAAATTTTCAAACAAAAATGGAACAGTTGACGTTTCAGTTTAAAGGTTCTTTAACTTTTAATTCCTACTACAAGATAAGAACTTTGTCAAAAGTTAACAAATATGTTGACAAATCAATTCACACTTACAAAAGCATTTAATACCGATGATATACCAACATGCGAATGTCTTTTTTAAACTATTAGAAATTTCTATATAAATTTCCAGATACGCAGAAAATTTGGTTACAGTTAAGGAATTTGTTTATTCAACTGAAAATTATGAAAGATTAAACTTTTTTTGCGGTTCATTAATTTTAATATGAAAAATGTAGCCTATATTTATCCTAAAAATATAAATAGTAAAAGCATAGATATATACGTAGTTATTTGCACATAAACTTTGCTCGTGCATAGTCTTACTATAATTTATATTTTTTAGACAAATATACAAGATATCCAAGAAGCCTGCTCTCTAAATTTGAATCAGTTACATTTTTTACTAATTTCAGTCAGTTTCTCAATTCTTGCTATGAAACAGTCATTTTCTAATAATGTATCAGTGACATTTGTAAACTTATCAGTCAAAGCTACTGATTTATACCTAGAATTAGGCCACTTATTAAAATTAGTTAACATTTTAACTAATTCAAATTTAGAGAGTGGAAACACCTAAATAACTGCTCACATACAATATTATTAAATCGGGACAAGGTCATTTATAGAGTAACTTTTAATGATAAATCTAATAGTGACCTTTAATTTGACCTTGAACTTGACGTTCAAGGTCATTGCAAGGTCAACTTGATGTTTTTAAATGGGAATCCTTATTTTTGACATTCGCAATCAAAAAATTAGGAAATTTCACGTTTAAATATTTATCAGGTCATAGGTCAAGTGTGACTTTGCAGATCTGCTGAAGGTCATTCGAACTTAAGCAAAGCCCGGCTTAAGTTAACGGTAGGGCTCTGTATTTTCTTGGATCAAGGTCATCTTGGAGTAACTTTTAACCAAAAATCCAATAGTTAACTTTCATTTGACCTTGCACTTGACATTCAAGGTCATTTCAAGGTCAACTTGGTGTTTTAAATGAGAATCCTTATTTTTGACATAGGCAATCAAAAAAGTAGGAAATTTTACGTTTAAATATTTAATCAGGTCATAGGTCAGGTGTGACTTTACAGGTCTGCTGAAGGTTTTCTACTGAGATTATACATTAATTATAATCCAAAAAAACGATATTTTAACAAAGAAATTGAATTTTTAATAAGAAAAGGACTACTATTTTTAATTGTTGAATTTTTATACAGGAAATTGCATTTTTATTCGACAAGGATGCAATTTCTACTCAAATTAATGAATTATTAGTTTAAAAAGACAAATTATTAAAAAATTGTTGAATTTTCATCGAAAAACGATTTCTCTTTGACTTTTTTACATAAAAATATGAAATAATATTTCTATGAGAATAGTTCAATTCTCTACCCATAAAGATTAAGAAAATCAGCTGAATTTTTAACAAAGAAAGAGATAACTTTTCCACAAAAACGAGTTAAATTTTAAACCAAACAATGGTATTTTTATTTAAAAATGATGCAATCTATGGTACAATAGATGCATTTTTGAAATTAAAGGACCAATTTTTCAAAAACATAATCGGGTTTCCAAAAAAAAAGAATATTTTAGATTCCTTTTTCATCATTAAAATATGAGTTTCACAAAAGTCGATTTTCTCCGAAATTAGTTGAATGTTCAAGCAAACAGGATGACTTTTCAACAAAATTATTGAATTTTTAAACAAATAATAAAATTTATACCCCAAAAAGTTATCATGTGAAGAAAGCAACTGCAGAAAATATAAACATAAATACTAGGAAACTGAATTACGAACAAGAATATGATATGCGGGTTACCGCAAAAATTTTATTTAAAATTTCTTTAATTTTTCGCTGACGTATTTTTCATTTTCCATGACCATATTAATATTCAAAATGGCATAATCTTAAAACTGTAACATTTTTAACCTAGGATCTTTTATAAAAAAAAATTTTAAAATGTAAAATTTAGATTGAAAAGATTTCAAATTTATTTATTATTTTTTTAATTTATTAAATTTGTATAAAATTACTGTAAGTCACTTTTTTCTGTTTGCGAGTTACGAAAAATTACGTAGATGAATAAAGGACCCAACTTTCGTAACAAATCATCCCAAAATCTCTCGAACCAGCTGATTACTACACGGAGAGTAGTTAGGTAAAACCGTCGCGCCAGCGGTGAGGGGTCGCTGCACTTCGGTTTCGTGTGGCGTCCGCTCCAAATTCGTGGTACTGGTTACCCCAAACTTGCGGAGATCAGTCTTTCCGAAAAGTGGATGCTATATTTTTCTAAACTGCACAAGTGCGGAACTGTGTCGTAAACGCCGCGTGTGCAAAACAACTCCACTGTACTGTTGATTAAACGATTCCGCCTGTTCGGGGTAATGGTTCTCCCAAATCAATGGAGCCGTTCTACTAAACAGAAGTGGCGCTGTCCACTGTGTGAATCGTGCCACTATGCTTCGTCTGCTATAATACCGCGCTCGAAAAGCGAGGAGTGCGCATGAAACCATTTGTAATTTTCAGAAACCGGTTCTGAAGTTTAATAACAATTTCATAATCTTCTTTACAGAATGGAGTTCACAGTTCGATTGCTTGCCTAATGGCGAGCCTATACCCAATATTCCACGTAGCGAACCTTCTTCTTCTTCTTCTTCTTTTCCTGATAGACATTCGCTTGAAAGGCCTCTTGCTCCTGCCAGACCTCATTATTCTGCCAGATCTCATCCTCCCGTGGAGTCTTTTCCTCGTGCCAGGTCCAGGTCTCCTCAAGCCAGAAATGGCTCTGTTATTCTTGGATTTACACTTGCACAACATAGATTTGTTCGGCTTATACTTAAACAGAATCCAAACCGAATATTTCAACTACAAGGATATACTTTTCCTCCCAATGAACTAATTGGATTGAAAACCAAAAATCATAAGGTCACGCGCATGCCAAACAAAGAACAGATTGTATTATTCACACCCAATCGTGACATTTTTGCAATTTTTCAAAAAACAAAAAAACATACGAGCTTTTGTGGAATATATAAGCTTGGTAATCCTGGGACAAAACGAGTAAAAATAAACATAGAGAGCGGCGTTGTTAAGGAATTGACCCCAGAAGAAAGCGCAGAATGTCCAGTAGGCAAACGATTCTCAATCAAAAAGTTGTTTACAGTAAATGTCCAACCCCAATTTTACGGACTGTAAATTTGATTTAAAAAATCTTTTTAGGATAGTTGATGGACCAGGATATAACAGTGCTTTTTTTATTTGGGAATTTCACGTTAAGTTCACTTGTTAATTTTTCAAATATGTAACCATTTAGTTCACAATTGATTATTTTAAGCATTTTATCAACTGCTAATAAAAATACATTGATAATTTTTCAAAATTTAAGTCTAGTTCAAGAATTAATAATTAAACAATAATTGAATTCACAAGATGATTATAAATCTGTTTCATAATAAAACGCTTTTGTTAGGTGTTAAATCCTTTTTAAATATTGTTTCCGCTTGAAGTATTTCATTCTTGTAACACTTATTTCGTAATATTTTAATAAATATAAATAACAATTTATGGTATTTAGTAATATTTTACAGGCCCATTAAAATCCTTTTAGATGATAACTGACAACATGCGAATCAAAATTTAATTTCAATTGATCTATAATGTGATTATTATGATTATTCAAACAGTTTTCACTGTTTAGCAATTTTGAATCAAATATTAATAAATTTACAATATAAAACTAAATTTCTTAAAATAAAATGTCCTATATTCTTATATTTTCAGAGTGCTAAATTAAAATTTTAAACGGTATGATTCTAATGTATCCATTTACAAAATTTCTAATTTTTTAGTGAAAGTTTTTAATTTTCATGTATTAATAACAATTAAATCATTATTAATTCAAGACGATTTAAAAAAAGAATATTATAAAATTAAAAATGTACAAACCTTTGAACTGTTAAATTTTTTAATTTTGGGGATTAAAAATGTTGCATTTTAATTACATTTTCTAATCGGAAATTTTTTCCCTCGACTAAAATGGGTCGCATAAAAACAATTTTGTTTAAGTCAGGA
>NC_046661.1:91986676-91997291 GCF_010883055.1 Belonocnema kinseyi
ACCTTTAATTTATTTTAACAATAATTTTTTTTTTAAATTTCCAAATTTTTCAAAATATTCTAACTCTAAACAACATTTCTCGTAAGAGACATCTTTCACATTTAAAAATATACCTGTGGGCTTATAATTAATTATAAAAAAATACATTTTTCATATAAATGGAATTTGTTTATACAATAAAAATTAATTAGCTAATGTTGTTAAATATTCCACAAGATCAAAAGTAATAATTTATACAAAAAAACGATTTTCAGAAAATTATTTAAAACAAATAGAATTTATTTGAACATATAAAAATTAATAAAACAATGTTGATAAATATTTAACTGGACGAATAGTACTAATTTTTAGGAAAACCCGAATTTTGGAAAAAAATTATTTAAACAAAATATATTGTTGTTAATAATTGAAAATTAACTAACCGCCGTTGATAAATATTCCAATAGACCAATATGAATAATTTTAAGTAAAAAGAAGATGAGAACACAGTACTCAAAAGAGCATCTGCTAAATCAAAATTAGAAAAAAAATCAAGAAATTAGCATGAAACAAAATTTTCTATGCATTTTTAGACCACCCTAACGGACCCTTATTTACAGTTATGTTGGATATTCTGTACTTAGACAGACCAAAATTATGGTGAACTGACAGATTTCATAAATTTGTTTATTAATATTTAAACCTTTTCTCTGGTTTTTATACTTAATCAATCAAATGTTTAAAAACTCTTCCAAAGATGTTGAAGTAGACTCCAAATTAAGAACATGATTATTGTAGATAAGCTAATTCGTTTTAGTCTTGCAAAAATGCAGTGAACGGTCACAAATCCTTTAGCATGAGTATGTTTATAGTCAGATTTCTCCATTTCTCTTGGTGAACATTTTTAGTTCACTATGTTGGGCTTAGAATTACTGCATGAATTCAATCACATTCACTGACAACCCGTAGCTAATTCCGAATTTATTAGAAGTACTTGAATTTGCCTGGACGTTTAGCCAGAGGAGTGGGAAACTGCAGAAGACCATCTTTTAGAGTTCAAAAGTGATCCTCGGCGTCAAACCTTCCCTTCTACATTAGGTAAAGTGAGGGCGCTTCACGAACTGATTTTACAGGTTGTTTATACCCTTATTTGTGCTTGTAGTGGTGGTGGTGGGGTGGTGTTGTAGAATTTCCCTAGATCCTCTAGAATGTTTACCACATTCTCTTTCTATCTCCTCTTATCTTCCATTTCTCCTCTACATCTATCCCATACAGTGGCGGATCCAGGGCACGTGTTTAGGGGGTTAACCCCCCCCCCCCCCCCCCCCCCCCCCCCCCCCCCCCCCCCGTCCCCGAATCTTTCAGCCTTTCGTATTTAAGGCCGACGCCGCTAAGTTATGCATGGGATATACATATATATTTTTTGAAACCCTGCCCCCGAAATACTTTTTTGGGCCCGCCCCTGATCTCATACATGCTGCCAAGATTCCTCCTTCTATTTACATATTCTGCACTTTCTTTTCTCTTTATTTCCATTACATCCTCTTCCTTACCTTGTTTCCCAATCTAAATCTTCCTATTCCGGTCCATCTTCTCTTTGCCCATCCCTTTTCTACAATTTTTTGGTACTTATTCCTTTTTTATCATCTTATACTATTCATTATATTTTGATTCTTCAATCATTCTCCATCTTTGATTAATTCTCTTTCCCTCTTCTTTGCCTCTAATCTTTATAGCTTACTCTATTCAACTTGCTTATACATCTTTCACTAAAAAATTCCATCCTTTCTTGTTTTCATCTTGTTAGTTCTACCGCTCTCCCTCTACGTTTTTCTACCTCCTTCAAACACTTTTTCGCTAAATCCCCTCCCTTTTCTACCCTTAACTTCGTCTTAAATTGCAATGCCCTTTTACCCACTCTGGTACTTAATTTATCCCTTTGCTCTTCTTCTCTCGCTATATATCCAGATATCCTCTAGTCTACCCCTAGCTTCCATTTTATATACCTTTCGTATCAACTCCCAATCTCTTTCGTTACCTTCCATCCCTATATCACCGCTCCATAACCTAATACCGACCATACTAGAGTATCTAATAACCACATTCTTCTTCTCCAATCTTTCATGAACAACTTTTTCTATTCCCCAAATCTTTTTCTTTATCCCTGCTGCTTTTTTTTATCCTCTCTCTTATATGATCTTGATGATCTGCATTCGTTCGCAAGGTATATCTCAAATATTCAGATTCTTTTACTTCTTCTAACTTTACTTCCTTCCATCATCCATTCCATTCTTTCTTTCTTCTCTCTTCTTTTCTAAAACTTATTATCTTTGTCTTTTCTGCATTTAAATTCAACTTGTTTCCATCTAAGTATTTCTCCAATCCAGTAATTAGGCCCGTCTTCCCTTCTTCATCCTCTTCCATCTGCACTACATTGTCCGTGTATCTCCTACTTGATCTCCTACCTTTGCCCTGCTTTTTGTCTCTCTGAAAATTTTCGATACTCTTTTTATTAGACCCTTTCGTATCCCCTTTTCCGCCAAAGGTATTTCTATCTCGATTCTGTCAAAGGAGTCAAACCACTACTCCATCTTTCCCGAACTCTGGCCACCTCTGTTCTCTCCGTACCCTATTACACATCATTCATGCACATTCCTTTAGTTCCGCTCCCACATACTTCCAGACTTTATTTCAAATCTCATCTATACCAGGTGCCTTTATATCTTTCCTTATTCCCAACACCGTGGCAAGAACCTTGTTATATCCTTTTCCTCATCTCGTTCTCTACCATATTTTTCTCCTTTCCCAACTTTTCTCTACACTCCTTATAGCAAATCCATACAATATTTTTTCCATTCTATCATTTCCACGCTTTACTCTTTTTCTTTTTCTGTCTCTCTCTCTCTCTCTCTCTACTTACTACATTCAAGACCTGTTCTTCCGTCCTTTCCTTCAATGCCTCTATCTCAAACTTTCAATTATTTGCCTCCTTCTTGTTATCACACAACTCAGTATACTATTTTTTCTCCTATATTCTTATCCACTGCTTTTTCCTTTTCTCTATTTTCTAAATTTCCTTCTGACCTCCTTCTCTTTTGCTTTAAAATACTTATCCGATCCACCTCTATTCCCTTCTTTACTAGCTCCTTTTTTGCTTGGGCACTCTAATCCTATTTTTTTTCTCCTATCATTTTTACCGTCTCACATTCCACATTTCCCTCTCCTATTTTGACATTTCTGACCTTTTCTCTAAACTGTTATTTTCCTTCCATTGCCCAATCTCCTTTTCCTGCTCCTTATACCTGTGCTTCTTTTTTATCCATATTGCGATTACTTTTCTCACGCTCTAATGTCACTATTGAGGAAAAGTGATCCGGATCAATATAATCTCCTACCTCGAGTTTCTTCACTTCTCTCTTATTTTCATTTAAGAAAAACCATCCCAACTCCTCCAAGCTCTTTAACGATTTCTTTCGATCCCCATTCAATAGCTTATCTTTGAATTTTCTTTCTTTTTCTCCTTCTATTCCCTTCCTCCTTAATCTCCTGTTCTCATCTTCTATTTTCTCCTATATATCGCCGTTCATATAAGCCCCCATTCTCATCCACATCTCTCCTCTCATCTTTGACTCTTCCACTAGTAATTCTTCTTTTTGTTATTTCTCATCTTTCTTATCATTCTCTGTTATACATTCGTTGCTCACTCCCACGACTATTCCTCCCATTGCTCTGTCTTTTTTATTCTTTCTTTTTGCATTTTGAACTTGCCATTTGTTACCACTTGGTAACCTTCATCTTATTCTTTCCCCTTATTTGTCCTATTTCTCACAAACTCCGTATCCTTCCTCTCCAATCCTGCTTTATTCCAGTAACATTTCCTCCATTCTTCCATGCATTCGTTTCTCGTCTTTTTTTGCTTCTTCCTATTTCTTATTTTCCTATTTCCCATGCCTTTCTTTCTTAGTTTCGCGGCACCTCATTTCTTACTAACTCTTTCCTTCCTTTGTCCCAATCCCACTATACTCCGGTTAGCTGTATTCTACCATAATTAAACCACGTTTTTTTCCCTTAGTTCTTTCCACTTCCGCTATTTTCCTGGACTTATGCTGCGTATTACGGTCTACTCCTGTCAAATCATCCTCCATTGGTTCCGGGTTTCCATATAACATTCTCTTCTTTGCCATCACTTCCCTCTTATGTTCTTATTTCTTTATATTCACTAGTACAATTTTTTTCTCCCTCTTCTAATCTGAGACCCTTTAACTCTATTTTTTATCTCTTTCTTTTCTAGTATTCTGTTTCCTTTATCCGTTCCTTCTCATTACTTCAACTCTCTCCTGCTCTAACCTGCCATTTTGATTTTTCGATAATCACTATCCTACTTTCCAAATGTTCTGCCTTATGTTATGATCACCCTGTTTTTATAATTTTTGTTCTAAAATCTTCATCCTTTTTTCCAAATTTTCCCTAACATCGTCTCAAGAACTCACCTCTGATTCCACTTCAAACTTGCTACAATTAGCAATACTCAATTAATACTACCTAACGCTTTAATACCAAAAACAGAAGTCTGGTTAAAAAGTCTAGTATATTATAGCTTTGGTATAGAGTCCATCGTTTTGGTTAAAACTTTATTATTTGGTTAAAATGTAATTATTTTGTTAAAAATTTTCAATTTTTGATTAAAAAGTAATTCTTTTTGTCAAAGTTTTGAATGTTTTATTTACAATTCGCCCGTTTCTCTAGAAAATTTCACACAAGGTCAACTATTATATTTTTGTACACAAATTTTTCCTTTTTTATTATAAATTTAATTAGTTAGCTGAAACTTAAAATATTTGGTGAAAAGTTCAACAATTCTGTTAGAAAAACATTCTTTTTCGTAAAAGTTTCACATATTTCTTTGAGGATGCACCTTTGAGCTTAAAGTATATTGTGGATTTAAACTTCTTATTGTTGGCTTTAAAAAATTCCCTTTTCCCAGAAATATTATCTTTTTTGGTTCAAAATTCAACTCTTCAATTAAAAATGTATCTTCTTTGCTTAAGTATTTCATCATTTTGTTCAAAATAATATTTTTCAATTGAACTGAATTGTTTCTTTTAAAAAATGTAAGGATTTTTGGTTGCAATATCAACTATTAAATCAGTTGTTGAAAATTAATCTTTTTCTGTTCAAAATTAAACTACTTGATTTATAAATTCTATGTGTTTATAAATTCATTATTATTAGTTGAATTAAACCGTGTTTAATTCAAAATTAAAATAGTTTTTTATTAAAATGTGAATTATTGCAATTTTCTTATGTATGTGAGACAGACGCAACATTTTTAAATTAAGACTAGGCACACAGGCAACTTTCAGAAAACTTAAATTATGTTCCTAACTCTCTGATAATATCGGAAAGCCCCTAGAAACCACCCCTTCAAATTAAAAAAGAAAATACGCAACTCAAAAAATTATGTATAGTGGACAAGAGTATTATATTTTTTATTTTCTTAATAAATTTTTCTGCACAAAAGAAATAAAAAATACTTGTATTTTTTCCAATATAAAAAATAACTTTCAACATCCCCAAAATGAGAAAGGGTTCGTAAATATGCTAGGGATGGTTTTATGGTTTTTTATTATAACGCGGTTTTTTAAATTGCTTATTAATAACGTTCGGATGGGAATATCAACTAGATTATTAAAAAGGTGACTGGTGTGATTATTTTAAATTTTAAATTTATTTTACTTATATATTCTATACTGTAAACGTTATCGCTTAGATTAAAGACCGCAGGCTTGTCCTTCTGAGATATTTACATTTGATAAAAATCAGTTTCAAATAAAAATTTGGTTAGGAATTTCATTAAAACTAATGTCACCAATTATTTAATCTTTTAGGTTTTAGGAAAAAAAGTTTTATATAAAAATTTATACAGTTTCTAATTTAGCAGGCCATTTAAAGCTTTGAAAAAATAGTATACATTTGACAAAATATGTTAAAGAATTGCAAAAATGGATTTTATCCTTTTGTTTGTGATAAATAAAATAAATGATAATTGATAATAAAAAAATAGTCAGAGAATAAGAGCTCATATTATGAAAAAGCATCTATCTCTAACGTCGACTTTCAATCACTATCACAGTAGCCTATGATATTTTTTTATAACAAACATATAATTAATTATGTCAATAATATTTACACAAAGCATATTTGCATATTTTGGCATCAAAACAAATATTTACAGACTTAGGAACAAAAAGATAAATTTGTGTATTTTTCGCAGGTACAACCCCTTAAAGCCCATTGTAACTCTTTTAATATCAAAAAAAATTCTTGACTTCTACAATTATCTAATTTCATATTTATTACATACTTATCTAATTATTTTCTGCTACATTTCTGAAAAATCTAAAATCTTGTTCATTTTCTATAAATTAAATTTTAAATATGTATAGGGTCGACCGGGGCACGTTGTTACAAATTTTCTTCGAAGATTTTTCTGTTTTTTTTTTTTGCATTTGATATTTAGAAAGACTGTGATACGCCAAAGCTTCAAGAAATCCCTCAACTTATAAATATAAGTTAGAACGTTTCGGTTATGAAGTAAAAAATCTGTGAAAAATGTTCTGATACACAGACACGTTGTGGAAATGACTAGTATTGCTCTCTAATTATTAGTGTTTTTAATGAAGCCAATGTGACAGCGTGCCCCATGCGACATCGTGCCATATGTAACAACGTGCCCCGGTCTATCCTATAAATAAATTTTCTTCAAAAGTTAAGTGTCAACCAAAAAATGATGTTGTACAAAAACTTTTCATTTTATTAAAAAGAATAACTGTTTTTAACCCTTTTGCAACAAAATTAGAATGTTTTGAAATATTAGAAAAAGTATATATTAGGTGTCATATTGTACAAATATAACAGCCGGTTCCAAGGTTATTTCTTTTCGATTATTACAAGTACCTTATTCAAATATAGGTAACCAGAGATGAAAAAATGTATTGCTCAATGTATGAAGATTATAAATAAAATTTCAATATGGTATTCATAAGTGATTTTATAATAATTAAAATTTTGATTTAAACCTGGTGATAATACAGCAAGGCTTTGCTTTATGATTTATTTATCAGTATTATAACATTTAATTTCAATTCAATTATCTTTGAAACATGAAATCTATAAATTGAAAAACAATTGGTGAGAATATTTTTAAAATCTCGATACTTGCATTTTTAAACTATTTTAATAGTGCAGCAAATCAACATGCTCACTCACAAACGTGTTTTAGAAAACATCGATTTTGCACATATTCAGAATGTTCATTTTTTACACTTATTCTCAAGGAGATTATTTGTTTGGTTGCATGATGCCTTCGTATCAAATCGATTTTCATAATATGAATAAAACATTCTGCAAAAAATTCAACTTTCTTCTGTGTTTGAAATAATTTCTAAAATAAGCAGATACATGTAATAATTAAATGATAAACCCCGCCAACGAAAATTAGCCAATCCAAATTTATTTGACAATCATTTTTCCTAATGAAAGGAGTAGTTTATTGATACAATTTTCCAACTTTTAAATTCAAAATATAAAATAAAACAACTCCACGCGCTGAAAAGCCAATAATTCTGTTTCTGTTTCATTTTATTCTGTTTCTTAAAAAAATTATATACCATAGACCAGGATTAGTTTCTCCTGTCACTAAGTCTATATTTTCATAAAAAAAGTACTGTCTTAAGTTTTATTCTTAGTGGAATTATTCGCATATTATTATGGTAGAAAGTTCAAAACTTTGTTTCAAATATTTTTCTTTTTTTTAATAAAAAATCTTATTTGGTTAAAAAAAATCATGTCTGTTTGTAGAAATTTGATCCTTTTTTGTTACAAGTCGAAATATGTTGGTAAAAAGTCGTTTGTCTGTTTAATGAATTCAATTTTTTTAAATTCAAAATCAAAACATTTTTTGGTTTAAATATGATCTATTATATTTTTTAACAAGAATTCACCTTTTTTGGTAAAAACTTAGTCTTATTTATGTTAAAATTCACGAATTTGTTAGAAAATTTAAGTATTAGTTTAACCAAAAAAGGTGAATTCTGATTAAAAATTATAATTATTCTTGATGTTTTAACCAAAAAATATTTTAATCGCCAATTGAAAGCAGTCGAATTATTTTTAAAAATATTGCAATCAAACTATTGAAGCCTTAACCTAAACCGATTACTTTTCAACTAGAATTGCATTTTTTTGCTTCAACTTTCAATCAAACACGATTTTTAAGTCAAGAAAGAAAAAAAAATTTACTTAAACTTTTGAACTTTCAAGTCAAAAAATGGGTTCTCATCAAAACAGTTATATTTTTAATTCAAAAATATAAATTTTCAAAAGAAAATTTAATTTACTTAATTTATTCACATAAGTAAATCGTGTATCTTATAAACAATATTGTTAATATGCCACTAACACAATACTGCGACATTTAATTAAAAACACAGGAAATTAAAAAATTCACGAATTTTATAGAAGTTCATTTACAGATTTTGAGGTTTATTTTTTATTATTTTTATTAAATGTATAACTTTTTAGGGCTGAAATAAACAGTGGTACAAAACTTGAAAGAATTTAAAGAATAATAGAACATTTTTACTTTTATAATTTATATTAGAATATAAAAGATACTCAACGATATTTATTGTTGTCTTAGTATTGGACATACTTTTTACGTGATTATTGTCTTATTTATTCATTTAAATAAATAAGCTTTCCCCGCAATGCGTGGGTTAATATCTTCTAGTTTTATTTATTTCACAAAATTAACTGTCCCCTCAAGTGTATGGGTTAATAGCTTGTATTTTTATGTATTTATTTTTAATAATTTATAGTTCTATTCATTTCTTTTCAAAGGATCTGCTTTTGCGTAATTTTAAAAATCGCGCCAACCTCGGTGAACCCGAACTTAAAATGGCGGCATCCTACATTTAGCCCAGGCACCCGTTTTCGCGTAGGCACACTGTGTGCAACTCTCAGTCCAGTGTCCAGCTCGAAATTAGGTGTCTGCTGCAATATTCTCATTTTCTATGTTCCGCGTATGTTCATTTTTGATAAATAATGGATTCAGGAAAAAAGAAGAGGAATTCTGTAAGAATAAAGCTTCAGTGCAAATGCTGCAACAAAGTATACCCTACATTCCTACAAAATCACATCAGGGAGATCCATGCTCCAATAGTTCCAGAGAAAACAGAATTGAAATTATATGTTTACTGTACCAAAATGCAATTGTCTAATTTAAAATTAACTGTTCATATTGAAAATCATTTGCTCTGAAGAAAATTCGTACCTTCTTCATCATTTTAGTTGAAAATAAATTTTTTTTTCGTAGAAAATTTAACTATTCTGCTGAATATCCGTTTTTTTATGTTAAAACTTAATTTTTTTAATTGACTATTCCATTTCTTGGCGAAAATTCAATATTTTTTTATATAAATGAAAACTTTTTTTGATAAAAAGCAACCATCCAATTAAAAATTAACCTGTTTCGGTAGAAAAATAACTTTTTTGTTGAGAATTCATTGTTTTCGGTTGGAAATTCACCTTTACTGTAGGAAATTCTTTCTTTCTTCTCGAAAATTAAACAATTTGTTAGAAAATTGAACCATGTGGTCTTAAGTTCAATAACTTTGTGAAAAATAATTGTTTTACTTGAGGAATCACCATTTTTGTTAAAAATTCAATTCTTTCGTTAAAAATTTTATTATTTAATTTTTGGTCGAAAATTTGTCTTCCAGTTTCAAATTCACGTGTTCTTTTAAAGATTTGTCTTTTTGGTCCAAAATACTAATTTCCTTTTTTAAAACTTAAACTCCTTTGCTTACAATTTATGTATTCAAAAAAATTCGTCTTTAGTAGCAAATCATTTTTATACTTTTTTGTTGTTAAAAATCAACTGCTTAGAAATTGGTTGATAATTAAACTATTTTGTTGAAAGTGAAAATGATATCGATGGTATTAAATTTTAAATCAACTATCTAAATTTACGTGATATAGTGGAAAAAAGTAGAACTTTAGGCTTGATGTTATATTGATTTTTAATAATAATTAACAACTGATTAGTATTGCCATAAGTTTGCCATCATACGAGAACAAAAAATTACAAGTTCTCAATCAAATATGGCGAAATTTGAAATAAAAATCTGATAGAAGCGGAATTTTTATGTTTATAACCTTCCTCAAGTCAAGAAAATAATGGCACGAGGAGACAACTAATTTCGAGTTGGAATCCGCGCGCGCACACGGTTACTTGGACTTGGGGTAAAAAGTAGGGGGTGAAGGTGTGCAAAGGTTCGGCTCTTCTTTGTAGAAATGCTTAGGGACCCTGTAGTGAGGGACGCGACAATCGGGCAGCTGACTGCTAATTGGTCGAGCGAAAAGAGAAAAACACTTCAGTTCCAAATCAAGATACTATACCAAAATTTACTACAGCTTCGACCTTCGGTACGCGAAAAGTGCTTGTTGACATCTTGCAATGGTAAGGGACCCTGTAGCAAAGATATTATAAACGTAGATGCGGTGCGAGCTTAGTTACCCGCCATAAATATAGACGGCGCGTCCGGCGAAAAAAGTCACTTCCCCTCTACCCACC
>NC_046661.1:91997391-92000767 GCF_010883055.1 Belonocnema kinseyi
AGCTCACGTAATTTAAATTTATGCTTGTATCACATATTTATACAATTATTGTTATTTTAAATTAAAACAATAATTTAAAGAAATTAAACATCAAACAAAATTCCTATAATAAAAATATTTGATTATTGTATTTTTAATAAATCAATAATATTGATCACAAAACTGTTTTTTCAATTTCTGCAATTCCGGAAATTTCAAATTCGATAAAATTGTAAACTGTCCAGAATAACGTTTTTATAAAAATATAATTATAATTCCAAGTGATAGGGAAATTGTTCTTTCGGTTTTTAGATGTTAAGAGGACAGTTCCAAGCCAGATTACGTTTCGCATTGGCAAACAATATTATACGAACAGAATTTCACTGACACATTTGTAAAAAATATCATGTTCCATAAAGTATATTTTAAAATAAACTTTAAATTATTATAATTGATACAGCTTATTTATTTTGAATTTATTTTTAATTGAAAATGGGTTATAAAGTTTTAATCGCGAGTTTCCATTTGTTTAACTTCTAAGACTTTCCAATTGAAACAGTTTAATTTTTAACGTTAAAATTGGAATATTCTTCAATTTTAAACAAATTTCGAATCGTGTTGTGAAATCAATTATGATTCACTTATGAATCCTTGGTGTCCACTTCAATTATAAAAAGAATCATACTTTATATTCGCAGTTGATAAATTAAAAACGATTTCTATCTAAAATTATAAATTTGAAACGCTTCTAATTTTTAATTTTCCAGGTCTTCAAAACTGCATTCTAAAATTTGAAATTGAAAAATGTAGGCTTAAATTTTAAAATTTAAACGGAAAATTCTGAAGTGAAAGATTTTCGAATTACGTACTGTAAACCGAATGATATAATAGGAAAAAAGCAATTTAAGGAATTTGAAAAAAAACTGTTCAAACCAAACTTGGACCAATTTGTTTTCTAAAAATTCTAAAATTTCCAGGTCAAAAAATTAATTCACTGCCATTTGCCTATTTTCCCCAGCCTCACAAGATCCCCGTCAATTCCCGTTCTAGCTCCAACCTGTTTCAAATAAAAATTTATAAGAATATTTTACTTATTTTTCACATTAGTAATTTATAGCCTTTAAAATTGAATAGTTTTAGGTCAAACATGAAAAAGTAGAATTAAATTGTCTATTTATAGCGTTTTCATTATATATTGAACAATTTAAAACTCTGAACTTTTTTCAAGTTGTTTAAAAACTGTTTTTTAAATACTTTTTGTGTATGAGAAACAATTTTCTTCCATCTAATAACTATTTTGGAGTAGAAAGAAGTGAAAAGAAACACAATTATAAAATCTGATTTTTTGTTTATGATTTCGTGATAAAGGGAACAGCTATTTATAAAATAATTTATAAAAAGGGCTTATAACTTTTTCCCAAAGAAGATAATTTCCAAATAGTTTAAGCTGTACTACTGGACCTTGCTTTCAACCGGAAACGTATTTATTTTTTGTATTTACCTTCTCAAGGATGAGTGTTGTGAAAATTGAAAAGATAAACTTTACCAGAAAATGTGTTTGCATTTGAAGTTTAGCTTTGAATCTTAAAGAGAAATTGTAATTTCGTGCTTATCCAATTTGAAATTTAAATTTTTTTCAGTTCATAATAATTTTGTTATTGTATTTATATTTTAACACAATCTAAATTAAATTTTGTCATTTGGACAATCTTTGTTAAATTAATACCAAAATATTGACAAATATATTTGTTATGAATTAAAAAATTGAGAAATAACAAAGGGCAAAATAAAGAAAACAAACATGCATTAAAGGGATTGCGAGGTTGCTTTGTTTATCTTCTTTCCTTACTTATTTTTTTTGGTACGTAAAGTTTAACTTTTTATTAATATGACATTTTATAATTGTAAAAAAAATTGCGATAGTCAAAGAATGACATTTTGAATCTTGGTGCTTTATAGGTGAATTTTAATTCATGATTTCTGAACATCCTTGATTATGTCTGGTTTCATCCAAACATTAACCAATTCGTGAATTGGTATTACGAATACCCGTACAATCGTACATGGAATTTTTAAATCTTGAAAAAAATTGTCTCAGAAATTTTGAAAATTCTGTAACTTTTTGAATTTTCACCCAAAGTAGCCAATCAACTTGATCTTTAGTTTCTGACACTTAAAGAGTATACCAACGGTCAATATAATAGATTATTTTTTCAAAAGTTATTATACTTGCAAACAAACATGCATATGGAAAGGCAGAAACACTCGTAAAAACCTGTATTTCGTGTCCAGACGTGAAATTTTACACAAATGTAATAACTTTTTTGATGAGAATGTAAAAAATATTTGTACTCTGAGTATTGCCGTGATTTGAAATGTTGAAGATTTGGAATTTCAAATTATTTAGTTTTCAAGATTTATATTTTAAAGGTATAATATGAATTTTTTTTGGAAAAGTTCAATTTTGAAGACTTGCAATGGAAAATTCTTTAATTTTAACTATCTGCAATTTAAAACTCTTTAATTTAGAATATTTCCAATCAAAAACTCTTGAATTTTAAATGATGTACAAATAAAATAAATAACAAATAAATTCATTAATTCAAATCTAACAAAATTTTAATTAAATTTAATTAAATAACAAAATAAAATACAAATTTGAATAAATTGTCATGATTTTGAAGATTAAAAGTAAAGAATTCTCAATTATAAATCTTCCTAATTCATGAAATTTGACATGCATATCATGAAAATTAATGAATTTTAAATTTCGAAGTATTGGGTTAAAAGTTTTAATTAATTTGGGGCCCAAAAAAATCACATTTGAGAAATTTCAACGGACATGTTCACCAAATCGTTCTCTTAGTCAAATAAATTCACCCATGTTTTTGTATTTAAATATATATATATATATATATACATTTTAGCCTCTGCTCTGAGGGTTCAAAGTTTTCTGATTCAAAGTAGAGAAATCCTAACACCAAATACAGGTTTGACCCAGAGAGCAGTTATGAGTTTTATGAACTTATTATTACTCTGCCATTCACTCATTGTCAGTGATCGGAACGTAATAATTAAGAAATTTTAAAATATATGCGGGAAATTCATTAGTCGAATAGACTAAAATATCTGTAGAAATTGCAAACTGTACAAATATAAAAATAAACACTTAATAATATTAAAGAACAATGTATAGATATTGCACTAAACGTTTTATCTGTTGGAATAAAAATATAATATGGTAAAGTAAATAAATTGTTACTTATAAAAGAATATCAAAAGATGAGAAATAAGTAAATATCAAAGATATATTTGGAAATAATCAAATAACTTTAGAAATATTACAAAATATATGAAACAGAAATATAAATTATACATTTAATTTTCTCTCTGGTAT
>NC_046661.1:92000867-92003358 GCF_010883055.1 Belonocnema kinseyi
CATGATTATTTTATCACATTCTCATCCATAATGAGAAGAGTTTTATGCGAAAAATGACTTCCGCGAATTTCATGAAATTTCGACATTTTGAGGCTCCTTGAAACAGAAAAACAAGTTTTTACATCGGTATCTGTCTGTCTCTCTGGCGGCTACGTCGTCGTTGTTATTGATGTTGTAGTTGTCTGTATATCGTACAACTTTCGAAAGAATAGTCGGATTGGATTGTGCTTTGACAAACAGATTTTTTATTTTAAGAATTGTATGTATAATTTGTACTATTTTTATTTTTATAACAAATATTTTTCTTCAATTAAATTGTTGCAATAAAAGTGTTTCGAAGAGATTTTTATTAAAATCTTTCGGGGAATAAAATTCGTATTTATAGGTCGACAAATGTTTGTTTTCTTTACCAAATTTGGCTTTCGTCTAAATTTTTCCAGTTGTTTTTACTATAGTACAATTTACGTTTGTATCTCGGGCGAAAAAATCCATTCTATTGTTTGACAAATATTCTTTGTAAATCAATATTTTTCACAGAAAATTACCCCGAGTGACCTTCAATTATAATTTTATAAACGTAAAAAAACCACATTCCAATTATTTCTATGAAAAACACAATCCCTAAGTAACAGAACGAAATCGAAAACAATAAGAGTTAATTTATTCAGGAACAAGCTTTTTGAACAAA
Source organism: Belonocnema kinseyi (assembly GCF_010883055.1). Lineage (NCBI taxonomy): Eukaryota > Metazoa > Arthropoda > Insecta > Hymenoptera > Cynipidae > Belonocnema > Belonocnema kinseyi. The sequence goes on from NC_046661.1 coordinate 92,001,556, forward strand.
AATTACCTTGAGTGAAGCTTTAGTATATATTTGTTAATTTTTGCAAAAATCGGGCGTTATTTTATTATAAAAAAAATAATTGGGGGGAGGGGTGACAAATTATAAAGAAATAAATAAAACTAAAGTTGTACGATTTAATTTGTAACTAAATAATTTGAGAGGTTTCAATCTAAAATTATCGAACACTTTCAATTTAAAAATTCAGATGACATATTTAAATAGCTTTAAATTTGAAATTATTCAATATACTGTGAAGACTACAAATTTAAAATGTCTCAACTATTAAGGGTTTAAATATTTTTGAAAGTGCTGTTCTGGAGACTAAATAGCACTTATTCTTTTATTGAGAAATTACAACCAAAATTGTTAAAGCAAGTTTTTAAAAGAGTTTTAAAAACCTTAAAGAAGATCAGAGGTTTTAATAGTTCAATATATGTGATAGAACCTCTTTAAATTTGAAATTAGTCTATACTTTTTCATGTTTGAGCTACAATTATTCCATTTTAGAAGTTATAAATTACAATTGTGAAAAGCAAATAAAATGTTTTAATTAATTTATATTTAAAACAAAAAACCTTTGTATAATTCAATCTAAATGCAGCTGCAAACATTTAATTTGAAGTGCGTTGAATTCAAGGTATATTTTAAAAAGAAAATTGAAAGCAAAAGATCGACTTTCAAAGGAATCGAAAGAAAGTGACTCGCTGGATTGCAAATGAACATGGAAAATGGTGTATTTTCGCATTTTTAAATTTTAAATTAAAACTTTTTCGCGTTGTAACAATTTCGAATCCCAGAATTTTAATTTTGACCTAACCTATAACTTATAACGAAAATTCTGAAAATTCAAACAGTAAGGCTATATTCTGAAAATGAAGCAATTTTAACGTTGAAATTCAAGTTCTTAAACTGAAGGCCTAAAAATTTTCAAATTTTAAATTAGTGTTGTGTAAATTTTATTGGTATCTTAAAAGAGTAAAAATAGTTCTTAAATTAGTTTTTAAATTTTCTGAAGTTTACCTTTTTTACATAACTAGATGTCAAAAAAGCCTACCAGTGACTGAAATGGAATAGAAAAAAATCGCCAAGATCCAAGAATAAAAATTGAATGCACAGCGAATTCTTAAATTTTGAATTGTGATTATCTTTAACTTTGTGATATCAAAAATTTCCATACAATTTTTCTTTATTAATACTGTAGGAAAAAATTAACAAGATCGAGCGCCGAGATTATAATTAGAGCAAATTTTCTGTAATTCTATGGGGACGGCTGAAATATCTCGAAAAATAAACTTTCCGAGTCGGTAAAACTCTCTGTCCCGAAAAATACAATTCCAAAACTAATAAAATTCCTGAACAGTTTATAATAATAACGAATTTGAAAATTCCCAAATAATAAAACTCCCCAAATAAAATTGTTTCTTAATCAGTATTAATTATTTATTAAAAATACGATAATAAAATATTGTTATCAAATAAATTTTTGTTTGATATTTAAAGTGTTAAAAATTGTTTCAATTTAAAATTAAAATTATAAAAAAAATTTTACCGACAAATTCATATACAAAAACATGTGTTTTTTAATTAAGAATTCGATTTTTCGGAAGAACTTTTGTGATTTAAAAAATACTATATACATTTTCAACGAAAATATCTTATCCAGAAATATATTTTGTTGTAATTATTGTTATTTTAAATTTGAACAATAATGTTTAAACACTTCAAACATTTAAAAAGTTGTTTCTTTGGTATAAATATTTGATTATTTCAATTTAAAAAAATAATTTGTCAAAGAACAATGTT
>NC_046661.1:92003458-92044497 GCF_010883055.1 Belonocnema kinseyi
GATGAGGGCAGCACCTCGATAGGGCAGAAAATGTGATGTCCTATATATATAATTCCCCACTCCGACGCCCCGTACCGCATCTAGGTTTATAATATCTTTGCCTGTAGTGAGGGATGCGCCAAACAGGCAGGTGAGTGCGGATTGGTCGAGCGAGAAAAGAACGATACTTTCGTTTTAACAGCAGATACTATACAGTTATTGAAATTTGCTATAACTTCACGCTTCGGTACCTTCGATATGCTTAATGTTTGTCGTGTTTCTTGCCGTTTAAATCCATTGCGCCTTCTACCGCTGGCTCCAACTTCCGTTCCAACTCCCCCCTCCGCATAGCCTTTGGTGCGTCCCTCACTACCTCACTACAGGGACCCTAGGAATGCTCAAACGTCAGCGCCATCACCGTTGTAACCGTAAAGCAGATCTCGTTGACTGCGCAAACAACTCGTGAAGAAAGTTTTGACAAAGCTTACTGATTACGAAAATATTGTAAACATAAATGACAATACAAAAAATTGAGTATTCAATCATTTTTATAATTAATGCACCTCGCTGCATTTGCTGTCAAAATTACCTGCTTTCCATTTTTTCGATTCCAAGTAATTTTGACAGCAACTTTGAAGAAAAAAAATAATTTGCTGTCAAAAATTCTTTCTTTCGAAAAAATTGCATTACAGTATTTTTGCTTGCAAGTTTTAAACAATATCGTGCTGTCAATAATTTTCTCTTGTGTTCATACTAAAATGATATTTTTAAAATATCGTGTTTGTCTAGCTCCTACAAACTTCTGTTAGGAAATTGGAATAGGTTCTAGCCATATAATTGGGCGAATTTGGTTGGAGATTGTTTTCGGGCTTCATAAACTACAATAAAATTTGTCTGGAAAACACGTGGTAGAATTTTCTTCTTTCATGACCTTAAATAACCGATAAGCATTACCAAAACACATACAAAATAGGAACTAGATGTACAATAAATATTCAATTTAAGAAATTGTTAAGGAAATATTTAATTTAAACAATTGTTAAAGAAATATTCATATTAAGAAAATTGAAATGCTTCTTCATGTGTATGATATTTATTTAATAAATTGCGCATTCATGAGTTTATTTTTCTTTTCAAATTAAATTATTTGCAAAAATCATTTGAACGTTTTTTATCAAGCTTGAAACAATACAAGACTTTTTACACTATACATTTTTTTAAATCTATGCTTTTCAAGTTATAGCATTATAAGCAATTGAATTGAAAATATAATCCACATATTTAAAGAACAATACATTTTAATATTAAAATAAAATTTTTTTGTTATCAAGTAGGTGTATAAAAAGCCATTTTTTCACTGTTAATAAACTTTACTCATACAAATTAGAATAAATCTGTTTCGAAATAATCCAATATTTTATATACTTTTTATATCTATATAATTAATGTAATTTAGTTATATACGCAATTCTTCACAGGAGGGCAATAGAAGGGAGGGCTATTAAAGGGTTTTACTGTATTAAGATTCGTATTATCCACGTAAATATTCTTTTCTTTAAAGTGTTAAATAATACATAAATGGTGACAGCAGTTTTAATTAAATTCGTAACCAATTCTCTATTCTTGAATTTGACTCTTATCAAATGTAAATATCTCCAGCGGCAAATTTGATACTTTTATTGAAAAAGATAACAACTATGGCATAGATTATATAAGTTAATGAAGTGGAACAATATTCACTAGTATGTTCTTAATAAAATTCTTGATTAATAAATTAATCCCTTTCGCCCATAATTCGAAAAAATGAAGATTATCTGGACCGTATTCTTGGAATTTATTCTCAATTCTATTGGTGAATATAATCATAAAATTCGAAATGTGATCAATTTAGTGATACATTTTAGCGAGACGATAATCGATCGATAATTTACTTAATCTCAGTTTGCCATTGCGATACTCTAATATCGTCTCGTTTTATTCGATCGCGATTCTTAAGAAAACATTTGATCGTCAAGAGATTCTCATTTTTCACCAGAATTTTTTACAAAGAAAATTTGTATTGCCAAATTAAGCATGAAAAATTGATCCTTAGTGTTTTTAATATATTTCATATTAATATTTTCATTATTATAAGCCTATTAAAAACACTTATCTCACTTGAATTTATTTCTTCATAAAAAACTGTGCTTTTATATACTTTCATATTTGTAATTCACATTTTTAAAATACAAACTAAAATTTCATAACTATATTATATGACTTTCTTTTACTTTCTGAATATAAAAAGAATGTTAAGATTTATGAACATTAAACAAAAGTTATTTTGAAACAATTTTTAAAGGTTTTAAGAGCGTATTTTTTTAAAGATTCCTGGCAAAATTTGAAAAGATTTTGATTTTGAAAAATTGATTCGAAGAGAAAATAGAGAAAGATTACAAAACATTTTAACTGATTTTGAAAATTTTGCAGATAAAGTGTAAAAGTTTTTAAAGCAACATATTTTATTTCCTAGAATACAAGATTTGAAAAAATATATTCCAGTAAGTTTGGAAGATATTTTCGTGAATTTCAAATAGGTTAATAAAATAATAATTTAAAACTTGAAAGAATTTTCAAAAATTAAAAATCAAATTTAAAGTTATTTTTTCATTTTTTTATTTTAATTTTTGTATTTTAAGAAAATACTTAAAATTTCAAACAATATTTAATAAAATTTAGATTTTTGAAGAATTCGAACGAAGAATATAAAGGCTTTCAAGCATTTTCAAATTTGAGAAAATAAATGATTTTATAAACTGACGAAAAAGTGTCTAGAAGATTAAGGCAAGTTTTTTTTAATTTTTAAATGTACTAATCAGAGATTACAATTTTTACAGTTTTGCAGAATTCTAGATTTGTTCTAGATTTCAAACAAACAATTTAAAAGTATTTTGAAAGTTTTCAAGACAATTAAGCAATTTTTTAAGATTCTTGATCTAAAATATTTGAGGGCATTTTTTTTTTATTTTGTAGGATTTTAGAAAATTTTAAGGAGAGCTTAAATTAGTTTAGAAAATATTAGTAGGAAGTTGTGGAAAATTTGTAACCTAGTTTATAATTTGAAAAGGGATAACAACTTTCCCCAAGAAAATGTAGATTTTAATGGTTTTGAAATAAAATGTTGAAGATTCTGAAGGATTTTGAAAGGTTTCAGGATAAAAATGGGATTTTTAAAACATTCTTTTTTTAAATTAATTCTTAAAGAAAAATTAACAAAAAATTTAAATATTTTGATAGATATCTGATAGGTCTATTTTCATTTAAAAAAGACTCTAGTTGACTTTTAACATTAAAATATGAATTGTCGAACAAAAATTAAGTTTCCACGAAAAAAATTTTATTTTGAAGACAAAAAGACGAACTTTTGCAACCAAGTGGGATGCTTGTTCTACGAAATGGTTGAATTCTTTACGAAATATTTGCAGTCTTAACAGGACAGATTAAATTTTTACAACAACTGATAAATTTTTAATTAAAAAAAAATTCGTTGTTGAAGGAAGAACTTTCATCCAGAAAAGATTTCAGTTCATTTTTAACACCAAAATATAACTTTAAACCCAAAAGTATGATCTTTAACAAAACAGCTTAATTTTGAAACAAACAATTCCATTTTTATCCAAGAATGATCAAATTTCTCGTAAAACATATTAACTTTTAATTAACAAAACATTTCTAAAAAGTATTTGAATTTTCCTCCAGGGTGGATTTAGGGTCTCTTTTCAATGCCAAAATATTAACTTTAAACAAAAAGCAGATTTCCTATGAAATAGTTACATTTTTAACAAAACATCAGATTTTTTAACCAAAAAGTATGACATTCCAACAAAATCGTTGACTTTTTAACATAATAGTTGTATTTTTATCGAAGAAAGATGTAAGTTCTGTTGAAGCTACTGAATTTTAAAATCAAAAAAGCAAACTTTCAAAGAAGCGGTTGAATATTTAATCGAACAATTCCATTATATTTCGAGAAAGGTGAAATTTCTTCTAAAACCAAAACAACAAGTTAGGTTTCTGCTAAATAGTCGAATTTTTAACAAAAAATATGAGTTTTTAACAACATTTTTAAATTTTAAACCATACTATTGCCTTTTGGTCGAAGAAAAATGAAAATTCTACTGAAGCCGTCGAATTTTTAAATCAGAAAGACGAGTTTTTTAAAGACGAAACACAGTTGCAACCAAAAAGGATGCCTTTTCAAAAAAATTGTTAAATTTTATACCAAAAAATAAAATTTATAACTATAAATATAATCTTTAGGAGCTCCAACTATTCTGCAAAGAAGTTAAGAATTTCTATTATTTGAGGAGTTAATTTAGTTTAATATTATTTATTTTAATTTTTACGGTCGGTAAAAGAGATCTCCGCTGATCTACTGTTACCATCTCTTAGGATATTTGGTTCCTTGTAAATTTAACAACTTTTTATACCGTTAACAAATATGCTAAAAAATACCTAGACAATTAAAACCCCATTCACAACTCGTGATATGCCAACATACGATTGTCTACTTTAGGAAAAATTTATTTTTTTCTTGTTTGCAGAATTGAGTTCACAGTTCGACTGCCTGCCTAATGGCGACCCTATTCCTAATGTCCCTCGTAGCAGACCTTCAGCTTCTTCTCTCGACAGCAAGTCTCCTGGAAGGTCTCTTTCTCCTGCCAGGACTGCTCGTAATGCCGAGTCTGCTCTTCATGTCAGGACCAGGTCTCCTCCTGTCAGAAATCGTTCTTCTTTTATTCTTGGATTTACACTTGAAGAACACAAATTTGTTTCGTTTATTCTTAAACAGAATCCGACCCGGATATTTCAACTACAAGGATACACTTTTCCACCCGATGAACCAATTTTAGTGCGAACCAGAGATAATGCTGTCATGCCCCTTCCAAACCAAGAACAAATTGTATTATCATCGCCCAATGGTGACGTATGTGCAATAATTGAAAGAGGAAAGCATTTCACGCGCTTTCGTGGTATATATAAGCAAGTTGGTTCTGTGTCAAAGCGCGTGAAAATAAATATAGGCAGCGGCGCGGTTCAGAAATTGACCCCAAAAGAGATCACAGAATGTCCAGTAGGAACCCAGTCATCAATAAAGAAATTTTTTACAATAGAGTTTAGACCAAAATTCCCCACACTTTAAATTCGATTCAAAAATCTTTTCAGAAAGACCGATGGATATAAGGATAAAATAGTATATTATGCACCTAGGGAGAGAAGAGGGACTTTTTCGGCAAGTACTACTGCGTACACTTAAAGAATGCATAGTGCTGCAGCGTTTTTATTTAATTTAAAGATAAAATTTAATCCTTGGGTTTACTGTGTACACAAGTCGAGAGCATTTCTCTCCCCCATGGCGGATTTTATATTTTTTATAACAAAAGGATGATTTCACACATTTCCCGAAATACAGTCATGATTTCAGCCCACAAATTTTCCATATTAAATTTTTAACATTTTTATAATATTTCTTAAATTCAATACACTTTTTTGGTAATTTATGGTAATTTATGATAACTTAACATAAATTTCTAAAAATTCAATGTTTTTATATCCATACATTTCCGGAAATTTATGGCATTTTTTGATCATTTATGGTCATTTTACAGGCAAATATAGTAACTCACCATAAATTTCCCAAAGTTCTATTTTAAACTTTTCCCAAATTTTCGTAAATTTATTAAATGTTTTGATAATTATGGTAATAATACAATTAATTTATGGTAACTTGCCACTAATTGCCCAGCATTCAATTTAAAAATGTATTTTATGTTATTTAAGATAATTTATGTTATTTATGATAATTTTCCATAAATTGCACATATTTCAATTTAAAAATATCTAGATATTTCTTTAATTTTTCGGTCATTTATATTAATTTTACAGAAAAATATGGTAACACACCAGAAAATACCAACAATTCAATTTGAAACATTTTTGTAAATTTCCGGAATTTTATTAAATTTTTTTGTAATTTATGGAAATATTACTGGTAACAAATGGTAACTTAACATAAATTTCCCCAAATTCAATTTAAAAATGCCTATAACTTCCTGAACATTTTTTGAAATTTTTGGTCATGTTCGCCATGTTTACTTACCATAAATTACCCAAAATTGAATTTGAAACATTTATATAAATTTTCGGAAATTTATTAAACTTTTCATATTTCATGATAATATTACATGTATTTTATGGTAAATTGTCATAAATTGCCCGAAATTCAATTAAAAATGCATAAATTTTTGAAAATGTCTAAAAATTCTCGGACATTTATAGTAATTTTATAGGTAAATATTTTAACTTACCATAAACTACACAAAATTTAGTTTTCAACATATTTTTAATTTCCCGAGATTTATTAAATGTTTTGGTAATTTATGGTAATATTACAGGTAATTTATGGTAATTTACCATAAATTTCCCAAAATTTTGTTTAAAAATGTTGATAAATTTCCGGTAATTGTGAGAGCACTTTCGGTCATTAGTAGTAATTTTACAGGTAAATATGGTAACGTAAAAAGAAATTACCCAAAATTCAATTTTGTAAATTTTATAAATTACCGGAAACTTATGAAATTTTTCAGTAATTGTAAATCACCACAAAATTTTATTTCTATTATTTGATCATAAGGATTAATTTTTTATTTTTAATTGATGTGCCTTTTTGAATCAAACGTAAGTAGCTAACCAATTTAAAACTAGATTTTTTAAATAAAATGTTTTAAATCGTTATATTTTCAGAGCTTTTATGCATAAATGACAATTGAGCAGTTTGGATTTTGAAACTTATTTTAAAAAATTGTAAAATATTACGCATATACAAATCTTTGAACTTTTTAATTTGTAAATATTCATGATTAGAAATTTTACATTTTAACGACTTTTGCTATTCAGTAATTTTTGTCCTTCATAAAAACGGCTCGCATAAAAATAGTTTCTCATTATTTGCCTCGCGCGTCGCGCTTGATTAAAGAGTGTATAAAATGATAAATTTTTTATATTATATTAAGCTGTATCATAATAAATAAATGTGTTATTGTTTCTGAAACTCAGACTAAGACTTCTTATTTACATATTTTTAAATAAATCACAAGTTTGATTGTTTATCGTTATTTTATTTCAGCTAACATATGAAATGCAAACAAACCATTTTTTAGGCAAATAAAAAATGCTTTATTTGACCGATTTTCATATATGCGTCTTATCAAAAAGTACTGTGAAATAAATTTGAACATTTTTCTAAGATAAACAATTTTACTTTGTCACAGTTTGGCTTAAAATGTTGATTTTCAAATTTTGTGCAGACACGACGTTTGAAATTTGGGTGTATTAAATATTATATAGTTATAAATTATATTCAGCAGTGAGATAGACCAAAACTATTATTCTCAAATAGACTATTTAAACTTTTTTCGTATTTTTATTCTGATTTCCTCGTCATCAGCCAAGTACTTTTCAATTTTATATTTTATTTTTAATTTCTTCTTTAAGAGAGAAGAAACTACGCTTTCTGTCAAAAAGTAAAAAGTGAGAGGAAGGGGAGACTATACCATTTTCCTAAATTAAAAATTACCTTAAACTATGACTATATGTAAACTAAAATAATAACTGAATTCGTACTAGATTAACTAAAGATAATACAACTTGACAAGTGTTTTTATTTTCAGTTACTCGAATAGAAACAATAAGAAAAGAAAAGCAAACTTGAATTTAATCAGGAGACACTAAAAATTCGTTACTTTATTGAAATTTAAGCCAACGTGAAAGAAAAGTAACTGAAAACTCCTTTGTGGGAAAGCCTTTTCAGTTTTAGATAAGAACTTTAATATTTTCAGAGAGCTTCCGACACATTAAAATATTTGAAAATTAGAGAATATAGTGACCCTGGGTCACTATGATGGTCATAGTGTCATATTTTATTCAATCTCACAGTCTTACCACCGCAAAACAGGTACAAGCTTATAAAAGTTTGAAAGAATATAAATTTTATGAAGCTGGTTTCTTCGTGAAAGTGAAGTGCAAGCAATTCAATTTAGTTTTCTGCTTCTAAGTGAGGGCAGTGTACAAATACAGTCTTTTTAGTTCTAAGTTATTATTTCCAGTTATAACCTATTATTTTCTATGAGTATGATACATTAACATTGGAAATTCTTAAAATTTTCATAGCTATTCTTAAAAATTATTTGTAAAATTTGTCATGGAAAAACGAAGAAACTTTTACTTCTTTCAGTAAATTTTTCACCAAGCAGCAAATACTTTTTTGTAGGTTAATCATTTTCAGTTTATGAATGACACGAATTTAAAGTTGTGGCTTATTTTGAATAATGTTTGATCAATTTAAAGTGCTCATTGCTCTTACATGGTTGATCTGGGAGAAGTATGCAGCCATATAGCAAGAGTCACCTTTTCTTTTGCTTTTTCAGTCCTGGTACGCTTCTTTTGTGATGGCTTTCAGCTCCTTCGTCACATTTGCCTTAATCTCCGAAATCGTCTCAAATCTTCTTTATTTAAGGGGTTTTTTTAGTTTTGAGAATAAGAAATAGTCACAAGGAGTCGAAAAAAGTTCTCACCTTCATCTGAACGATCAAGCCTGACAAACCCGGACGCGATTTGGTTTTTTGGTCGTCGGTCATCAGGCGTGGCGCAAATTTCGCAGTGACGCGGTGCATCTTCAATTTTTTGGTCAAAATCTCGTAACAAGATCCAACTGATATCCCACACTCTTCGGCAAGCTCCCTGATGGTCAGACGTCGATTTTCGCGCACCAGGGTGTTGATTTTGTCAACGTGTGAGTCGTCAGTTAACGTTGAAGGACGCCCAGGATGCTCATCATCGTCAATCGACTGTTGGCTACCCTTGAAACGTTCATGCCACTTGAAACATGCAGTACGCTTCATGGCAACATCACCGTAGGCCGTGTTGAGCATGGAAAATGTTTCAGTAGCAGATTTCCTGAGTTTCACACAAAATTTCACAGCGATTCGTTGCTCTTTCAGGCTGTCCATTTTACAATCCGACAAACAGAAAAAAACACTCTTTACTTAAAACCGTGTAGCTTATCAACAAATGAAGATATCTGCGACTGGAATACCGCGTTTTAAACAGCTGATCTGTACGAACTTAGCGACAACAAGCGGATTCTCCTGAAACCAACTCGAGCCGCGAAATTCAAACAGTGCGCGTATTTTTTAAACAGATTTCGTAGGCCAAATCTTGAGATGCTATCCCGCACTGACTAATTGGCTGCTTGGTGAGTACGCCCAGTAAAGAAAGCAATAATTATACAAAAGATATCGGATATACATTGGGGCAAAAACCATTGTTTTTACATTAACATTTTGGTGTAGTTGAAATGAAAGGAAAATGTGAATTATAAGAAAGCAAAATTTTTCTATTTTATTTTAAAAGCATGCTTATATAATGTCCCGCCTATCGAAGGAGAGTCTAATATTATTTCTTTAGAAATCAAAGAAGCTGAACGAAATGCAGCAATATGACTTGTTAGGGAGACGATTACGTAGAAAATATAGAATTTACCACTCCTATTGATGGAACTGTACGATAAAAACTACACAAATTTCACGCTGCAAGATTTACTCCAAGTTGAGGTTGACGTCAGAATCACGAAGAAACAGCTGATTGCTGATTTTGAAAAAAGCGACTCAAAAAAAATACATCAGCTGGTACATCTTTGCAGCAGGAAGTATTACAGCTTCAATATTTTAAAGTGTTTGCCGCACATCTCTTGAAAAGCTGTCTATATCCGTTATGAAAAGTATCTGCTACACTATGTCCAAAACATTCGAGCCGAAAGCTACCGAATATGGGCTCAAACAGGATGACAAGGCCAGAGCGGAGTACCAGAAAATAATGGAACGTGACCACAGAAATTTCCGTGTTGCTACAGATAGTTTCGTGATTTGGCAGGACTATCCAGTTTCTGGAGCAAATCTGGATGACCGAACGACATGCGACTGCTTCCCTGTAGGTTTTGTAGAAATTAAATGTCTATGCAGGATGAAGTCTCCACACATCATCATGGAACAGTTTTTATTTAAGGAAATATAGTTCTTATGCAGGGAAGATGACGGTGCGTTCCCACTCGATAGGCAGCATGCCTATTTTTACCCAATCCATCTGCAAATGCATGCAATACGTGCTACACATTATGAGTCCATTGTGTGATCGAAAAATCATCTAAGTGTAGAGCGCATTTATTTTGATGGTTATTTTTTGGAGATAAATTAGAAATGACATTCGCATTTTACAAGCATGTCATAATGTCAGAAATCAACAACAAATTTAGTTTACAATTTGGGTAGGTCGAAAAACATAATGATCACATCTCCCATTTTTTGCAAGAAGGAGGTAGCTGTCGTTGGTTATTGCTTCAATCTATTATTTTAAAAGAAATTAAAATGTTTAGTGCGCTTCCTTAGGCTTGATAAGTTTTCTGCTACAATTATTAATGGTTTGATGTCATGTTTTGACCACATAATCTGAAGGGCTAAATACAGAATCAAACAGAGTTTTTTCCAAAAATGGTCTTGTTGTTGCTTTTTTCAAGTAATTGAAAATATAATTCATTTTAAGCGCCCTGAATGAAACAGCGAGAAGTCCAGAGTGTAATTTTTTCGATGATAATGAAACCCCAGGATGTAGAAGAGTGCCTATCATTCCTCACTCGATCTCCCTATGGTTAGAGAAATAAAGCTGGTTGAAAGAACTAAAATATTATTAAAATATTAAGTAATACAATTTTGCATTCACTTCATGATTACACTCATTATGAACAATATTGACCGATTTTCCTATTATTTTCTTTTAACTCTTTTGTAAAACATATCAGAAAATTGTTTTAAGTAATTCAAATATAATTGAGACATGTTTTGCGTAATTTTGTTTTCAAGAATAACATCTGAACGGTATGCAATTGGCGGAATTTTGTAGAGTAGTTCCTTTTTCCGAATTTTTAGTTGAAAACTCTGTGATCATAAACATTCATAATTTTTTTATCTTGTTCTGAATCTTTATTTGCTTCAAATACAACTGCTTCCTTCACAATGAATGTGATTTTGCTTAGGATTGATAAACTATTTTGCTTCCAAATTCATGTGTTGTAACTATAATTCACTGTTTTAGATTCGAAAATTAAAATATTATTCACAAAAGCTGAGGAGCGTACTTTTTTAGGATGTGGGTAGGACCATACAATTATAATATGAGCCTGTGCCAAAGATTTCACAAAAATTCGGAATGTTTCACAAAGATTCCCGAACGATTTGAAATATTTTGATGAATTCCCATACTTCACAATTGTATTATCATTTATAGCATCAATGTCAGTAAGTCAAACGCAAAACTATGCTTAACTTCCGTATCATCTAAAAAAAATGAGGCCAAAACAAATACGTAACCACTGCCTGTTTTCCGAATCAACCTTATTATAATCTGATTTGAGGCCGAGTTTTTGAATTTTTCGGTACCACAACTAAGATAAATGGAACTTGCAATCTATAATATACAAACCTGGCCATATTTGTTTTACAGTATTGCAGATTGCTATTTCGAAATAAACAACTGTTTCTTCCGAATTGAAATTACAATCGTTTTCTTTGGACATTTTACAAAGCGCAACAAAACAATCCTAATACGGATTTTGAGATGTATCCTCTTGTAAACAAAAAGCTAGGGGAATATAATGTCCATTGAAAAAATTTTGACAGTAAACGGCTGCGTAAAAAGTGCGAACAATAATCAAATGTCCCGTTGACATACAAACTTTTTGATTTTGTCAAAAATTTTAAGTTCCGTTTAGTTCCGAAAATAATTGAGTTTGATTTTGAATGATTCAGAAGGAGAAACTCATCGCCGAATTCAGGCTTCGTAAATGTTTTGTTTTACTAACTTAACATCTTGCATCCTAAGTTCTGTTGCTGCTTTTCTACGCACAAGTTTATTATTTTCTCTTGTCATTGACGAGTATCTTCAAGAGCTTTCCGTTTTGCGCTTGTAGATAAAGAATTTCTTTGCAAAGTGTTAATCTTTTTCAGGGTCATGGTTATGTACTAAATTCCAGTTATCAAGTTTAATCAATCGCGGAGATTCGCCCAACATACGTAAAGACGCCCTACAAGTTTTCTTGATACATCGCCATCTCTATTCCCCAGAAGAAAAAGTTACGACAAAGAAGAATTTATAGTTTTTCACAATGAAATTGTGACACAATGAAATTGACTAAATTTACAACTGCACTGATCAGACAAGACTGAAAACACGAGTGTAACAGCTTATTTATAAACGATTTTAAGCAGTCTGATTTGTTGGGTGATATACTAAATTTGAGTTTAAATCTTAACTTTCCAGACCTTTAAGTGTTTCGGGGTTTCCCATGGTAATCCGTAAAATATTACACAATTACAATACAACCGAAGAAAATATAAATCACTTCATTAACATAATAAGAATTGAGAGCTTGCAAAAATTTGAACTTAAAATCGGGACGTAGCATCTAGAACCTGGAGCAACTTCGAATCCAGTGGGGGGGGGGGAGACTTTCCACACCGAAAGGGGAAGGGTATGCGCGTAGCCATAGAGGAAAAGACAATCGCCCCTACATTCAAAGTTCCCAGTGGGCAGAAAATTTGACGACGTCTTTACGACATCGTTACGACATTTTTACGACATCCTATGTCAATGTCGTTAAGGTGTCGTAACGATGTCGTAAAGAATTCGCCAAATTTTGTGCTCACTGGATTTCTAGTAACGTCGAAGAAAATAACAATCTACACCTCCCGCTGTTTCGTTTATAAATTGGTGGCGTCTATACCAATATAAAACCTCAATCGGAAACTACATCCCTCTCACTAATTTCCTCTGAACTGGATTATTTATTATGCCATAGACACTACATAAGGGCACATATTAACAATGGAAGAGCAAACGAAAAGAATTTGATTGAAAACGCTGACTCGATTCTGCCTGCTACAGAACAAGGTGATGGGAACGGTTCCTGACCAAATTTGGTATTTTTGCCGTGTCGATCCAATAATACTTTGGACATGAATCCTCATTTGTGCGATGTTTCGCGTTTATCCCAAATCTTTTGGACGGAGGTGGGTTTTCCAGGAAAAATAGGGAATTAGCAACAATATTTTGAAACTGCAATAAAAGATGGACAAATTCTTCTCATTTGACAAACCTTTTGTAAATACAGAAATATTTGAAAAGGCTGTCATGCTGACTGAGTACTCAAAAAGAAAACCTCGATCAGCGAGTACTATGTCCCCGGGTAGCAGTTTTTTCAGGAAACCTGGATTTTCAATCAAATACTTATCCCTAGCCAGACCACCCGAAGCTTCAGAAATGAAATCAACTGTACCCTGTGGAGTCATTTCCAAAATCACATTGACTGTTCTGTGGTATTAAGTTCGACCAACACAGCGCACTAGAGTGCAGGTTTGATGGTTGCTCTATAAACACTTTAAAGCAGGCAATTTGTATAGAAATTTAGTTTCTGAAAGACTGTTTGAAACATTTTGGCATTGCGAAAATCAAAAATTCTCTTCTAGGCCAATGCACCAAATGTCTTAAACTACAGCAGAGAACATGTAAGCAACTACCTAAATAGCGAGAAGCGGTAAATTCAGCCAAACAAAATCTAAAATGCAGGATTAGCTTGGAAGAAATTTTTTTAAGTGGAGAAAGGTAGTAGGCTCTATAGTTTTAAGTATGATATTACAAAGTTATATTTCATTTACTGATATTTTAAATATATGAGAAGATTTTATTTTCCTATTTTGACAAAACTATTTTTGCATTCTCTGCTTTCAATATTGCGTATTCGGAGTCTAATTTTTAGTCAACCTGTCATAATTAATCATTAAAAATAATAAAATTGTGAAATTTATTAAACAATAAATAAAACAACGGATGCTTCAGGAAATGTAATATCTTTCTTCATTCATCAACAAAATCCAATTAAACGTACTTTATGTAGGAAAAACTGAAATGAACAGACCAGACAACACAATTATGAACTTCAGTTTTCTAAAGAAATCTAAGTTTTGTTAAAAATAATTTATTGAAGAAATAACTACAGAGACCTGCCTTGTAATGACAGAAAGCAATAACTAATTTGTTCTTAATTAAAAACCTTCTCTTGATTACAAAAATCCGATTATAATACTTAACCCTAACAACCCTATAATAATTCAAAAACTCTTAAGATATGAACGTGCCGAATACGGGTAAAAAAATTGTAAATACAAAAATATGTATTACCCTTACCCTCTTCGTAGATTAGCCGTAGCGGGTCAGATAATTCTTCCTTCTTACAGGCGGCTCCTTTTTCATCATTTAATTTTTGACAAGGCACTCAATCAGGATGATACTAATTCGTCAAGTTAACTGAACATCCTATATGATAGAAACAAATTTCAAACGATTGTACTTAATATAAATCACAAATAATTCTTCGCTACAGTGTTGTTAAACTTAACTTTGCAAACATAACCTCACACTCTGATAATATAGTGTATTCATTTATTGACAGATCAGTAGACCCAACACGAGATTTCGTCACGAACTTTTTATTTTCATCTTTAAAAACGTCTTCGAAATACGCCATCTGTATGCTGACAATGTATTTTTGCTTCATGTTATGCCCTCATAGATCCGGCTATTTTAAATTTTTATGGCCTAATAAGAATGCTCTACAGGAAATCGAAAAGTGCTAGAAGAACGCAAGCATGTGGCTAAGAGAGATGGGTTGGCTCTACACCGACGAGCGGAAATTGAGCTACACGTGCGTATAAGTTTTGGGAGGAACGAAACTTTTGTTTTGAAAAAAGCGTGATAGAAGGGTTACCAACTTATAAAATGGATGTACCTCAGCTGATCGAAACTGTCGCTCACGCATATCATCATAGATAATATTGGACACAAACTGCAGATTTAAACGGTTTTTTTTTAATTTAAAAAATGTTTATAGTGCCAAGAAAACTTGTTGAAATCTGCTAGTCAGAAACTTTAACCTTAAAGCGATCGCGCGGGCAGTCAAGGAACCGCTTTTTTGAAATTTCGAATGACGCGCTCACCAGTGAGCTTTGGGTGAGATGGAAGGGAAATGTATTCTCCAGTTACACTTTGGACAGCTAGTTTCGGCACAAGTTAGATAAACCCACCCCCCTCATGCCGCACAGTACAGTTCCAAACTTGGTGACGCAGGATCGAGCGGTCTAGTAACAGTTCTAAGTTACGAGTGCCAGTTGTGTACTCTCCTCAAGTGTCGATTATTCTTGTATATAATATGGTTTTATTCTAGTTTCACTGAGAAAAATTATATTCTTGCCGGAGCAAAGTTGAAGCAAAATTATTCTTCAAACTAAAATCTATATTATGTTAATGGCTAAGTAAATGTTGTTGAAATAAAGAATTTTGTTGGAAAAAATGTTTGCCAAGTAAAGAAAACAGCATGATAATCATAAAAACTTGGGCGGTCAACTAACAGTCTGCACGAGCCCCAGTGTGACTCAAGTTGGCGCGAGCGCATGAAGGTTAATCGGATTTATTACTCACTGGAGTCATAAGTGCTTGTTTATTTAAATGTTCAGATTATAACATAGTAGTAAATCTTTTAGGTTGTATTTGTTTAACTCAAATGTAATTTTGGACAGTTCTCATCACCTTGAGCAGTGATGCCCATGTGAGCACCTTGATCTACTGCGCTTAGGTTAGGGCCATGATCTAAGAATACACGATCTAGCCATCAGCTCCCTCAATTTCGTCCCCATTCGCACTCCACCACTTCTAGCCATCTTGGTTACCATAGCAACTGTTAGCGTCTCAGTCTTCGCTCAAAAGATTTTAAATCATGAATTATGGCTACATTGTAAATCAATGTCAATACCTGTGAAAGTTATCAATAATCAAATAAGGTACAAGAAGTGGACACTGTTGACGCTATCCGTTTGTGAAAGCGCGTCATGTTAAGATTAACTTTGTGAAAATTGTAGCGGTGTTTCTATTGAAAATACAAATTTTAGAGTAAATCTAGCTTGCCCATCCGGAGCGGATAAATATTTTCGTGCAAGCTAAAGTTGAATTATTTGCATTATACATATTGGTAAGTTAACTTTATATTATACATATTGGTAAGTGTACTTTATTAAGTGTACAAGGTAGCTGTCATTATAAACATAACCTATGAAGTTAATTTCCACATTTGTGACAAATGAATGAAAGTGTGTTACAATGATGCAGATAAATTTTTGAATGGAAAACCAATAAGTTGTTAACGTCTTTTGTTGTTGTTAAATCATGAAGAAGGTACGTATACACATCTCTTTTTTCAGACGTTTTGCCGTGGAAAGTATAATACTCGAAGAAAAAGGTTATTTTAGTTTGTTTTTGCACACTACTTTATACTTTGAGAAATACATTTATAAATAGTTCTTCACGCGATATTTTGCTAAAAAGGAAGGGCACAATTAAAAATAGAAAGTCACAAAAAATTTTAGTTAAAAATTAGACTAATCATTAATACAGATATAGTCTCAATGGTATGATGATTGCACGTTTATTTCTCTTGAAAAATTAATTCCATTGCATATAATTTCAGATAACAATGACAAACATTTGTGCAGCTGACGGTTGTGTCAATCAAGTAAAGAAAGAGGGATATTATCATAATACAGCATATAATATCGATATTTTGCATTTATTTATTTCTGCTTTGATCCCGAAAACAATATTCTTTTTTCTCCTTAGGTGATGATACTTCATTTCATTCGCGTTAAAAGGTACAATTCCTCAGGTGCATTGAGAGGTTATGTTATCCATATTTCTAAGTAATTCTTCTATATTACAAGTTAGATGTTATATATTTCTTTATACTTTAGATTGAGCATCTCAAAAATTGCATTATTTTCAAACTAATTTAATTTATTTATAAACTATATAATTTCTTTATCTTTTACATACAATCTTCGCTCATTGTATTTACTTCCTTTCAAATATACTTCATTCTCGCGTGCTCACTTATCCTATATGGCTAGAAGTGGTGGAGTTGCTCCTTATTGGTTAACTTTTTTTTAGTTGCGTGTGGCTAGACCGCGTATTCTTAGATCATGGTTAGGGTCTCGCGCTAGCAGTTTTGGGGTTACGCAGATACCTCTAGCATGCGCAGTACGCTGGGGCGGTGCCTATTTCAATTGCTAATTGGGCAGTTGGCGAGATCTTTTAAATAATGAATTACATAATTTATTATTTTTCAGCAGAATTCAAATAAGGAAAATGAAATAATGATGCTTGATAAAAAATATGTTACCGCATAAATATCCAAGAATACTGATTATTAATCTTAAGTATCTTAAGATATTGTGATAGATATTGTCTCTGTTAATAGTAATATCCATGGATACTAATTTTAATTTCTCATAATTATAGTTTTTGAACACTGGCAAGGTTTTTCTGCAGTTTTCCTTGTCCCAAAGAAAGAATGTTTGTGTTCTTTTAGTTGATATTAACTCTGTATGCATAATTTTCTATCAGATTGTGACTGCAGGCACACTCTTTAATAAATTTTCTATTTCAGATAATACTTTATAACAATTATGTGTTATTATTTAAAACTCAATTGATAAGACAAATTTACTGATAGTTAAATATTAATTTTTATTTGAATTCTGCTGAAAAATATTAAAGTTTGTAATTCCTTATTTAAAAGTTCCCGCCATTTTCCCATTGGCTATTAAAATATGCACTACTCCCATCGTACTGCGTATGCCAGAGATATCCGCCTAATCTCATCATTGCGCGCTAGTTAGGCGCAGATAGCGCAGGATTCAAAATGGATATTAAAAACAATTTTTGTAATTAAAATCAATCATTTTAAGACAATTTACAAGAATACACATAAATAGTAACTATGGTCAACCAACACGCAACCCTAATGCAGGCGCAGTAGCTCATAACACTCAAATTAGCAACATTGACCTTGAATACATGAATTTTCTAAGTTGGCTACCCTTCTTTCACGCTCTTTAGAAACTTTGAGAATGATAACGAAAATTAGAATATTACCGAGAATATAAACGTCGGATAAATTCCTTGAAAATTTATGACAAGGATTCAAGGTGAACATAACCCAGTGGGCACAAAATTTAGCGACATCTTTACGACACCGTTACGACATCGTAACGACAACTTTACGACGACCTATGTCCATGTGGTATCTTTACGATATCGTAAATAAGT
This sequence comes from Belonocnema kinseyi, assembly GCF_010883055.1. Classification (NCBI taxonomy): domain Eukaryota; kingdom Metazoa; phylum Arthropoda; class Insecta; order Hymenoptera; family Cynipidae; genus Belonocnema; species Belonocnema kinseyi. The sequence continues at coordinate 92,021,738 of NC_046661.1, forward strand.
CGTATGATTTGAAGATGTCTTTACGATATCCCAAAGACACCGAAACAACATGGACATAGGATGTCGTAAAGATGTCGGAAACAATGTCGTAAATACGTCGCCATATGTTGTGCCCACTGGGAATTTCCAATTTAAACTCAATTTCTGATACATTGGCGATAAATTCAAATTTGCATGAAATTCTACACAAAGTTTTTTATTTAACAATTAAAACTTCTTCTACGTATCATTATTTATTTATGAATATATTTACGCAAGTAAATAACTAATATGTAACATTGTAAATAACGCAAACAATTACAATATTTTTAAAGATCATAGATTCTTTTAAATTCTCCTAATTTCTATCATATTCCCCGTCATACAACGCGTGATTTGTCGGTTGTCGATTTCTAGGGGTTCTCAATCAGGGCAACAAATCTTGGTAGTTCAAATTTTTTTTATGAATTCAACTGTTTTTTATTTAAAATTAAAATCTTGTCAGACTGAAATGTAAATTATTACATTTTTGTTGAGAATTAATATTCTTTTATTGACAGTTCAACTATTTAATTGAAGTTTAACCTACTTTGATAAAAATTATTATTTTTAATGCATAATTTTAGTTCAAAACTTATTTCTACGGTTAAAAATTTCACTGTTTTGTTGAAAATTCGTTGCTTCATGGTTGAAAATTAATTTTTGAATCAAAAATATAACTGTTTTATTCATAACTGAAAATTTTTTTTTTTTAATTAAACTTTTGGGTTGAAATTTAATAGATTTAATTTTTTTAAGATCAGAGCTATTTTATAAAAAAAATGTAGATATATGTTGAAAATTAAACGACTTTGTAAAAAAATTAACTTTTTTGGTTGAAGATTCATCGGTTCAGTGGAAAATTCATCTCTTTGCTTGCAGAAAATTCAACTACTTGGTTAAAATTTCAACTACTTTATTAAAAATTTATTTTTTGTTGTAATTTTTTTGTTGGAAATTAAACAAAATTCCTGGTCCACGTAAGAAATTCCAGTTATTTCATGGTTTTTCCGGTAGAGTATCAAACTCTTCTATAATACTTCCTTGTCTTCTTCCTCCTCTCTTCCTTTTATTATTCTTTTTTTGATTAATCAATTTATTATTGTTAACTTAAATGCTTATTTTATTTAAAACATTCACTTGGTTTACATTCTTTTCCCCATTCAGCATTAAATGAGCTGTACTGGGCGGAAGTGCAGCGACACAAACATCAAAGGCAACCTTTCGAGGTCGAGGCAATCACATCCGGCTATTTCCAGTCTAACTTGGATATATCTGAGATTCAACCACGTTTCCTTCTCGTTTATGTATCATAAAGTTAATAAATTTCCCTAAATTCTCCGTTAAATAGAAATATTGAGATAATTTAATTATTAAATTTGAAGTATTTAATTAATATATTATTTAGCATAATAAATATAAATTATATTAGTATAGATTTTAGTAATAAAATTGCTTCCGTGCAATTTTTTGGTTAAGTTTAAAATAGTAAAAATTAAACTTCGATTTAGAATTGCAATGATCGTATTATTTTGTATAACAAGTTTATTAGATTTTCATAAACTTAGAAATAATTATTTAAGTTTTAATAAAAGTGGAAAAATTAATCGATACAAATTAATTTTTTACTTAAGTAAAACTGCTAAAAATAGAGTACTTTTAATTTTCGAGTAAAAAATATCAATTTAAACCAAATAGTTCAATTTTTTACTAAAAAATGTACATTTTTATCATAAGTTTATTTTGCAGCTGAAAAATAAATTTTCTTTTCAAAAGACGACTTTTTAACTAAAAGAGATAAAATTCCGACATACACACCAGTGGGCACAAAGTTTGGCTACTTCTTTACGACATCGTTACGACATCTTTACGACAAATTTACGACATTCTATGTCCATGTCGTTTAGGTGTCTTTGCGATATCGTAAATAAGTCGTATGATCTGACGATGTCTTTACGACATCGCAAAGACACTGAAACGACATCGACATAGGATGTGGTAAATATGTCGTAATCATGTCATAAGAATGTCGTCACGATGTCGTAAAGACGTCGCCAAATTTTGTGCGCACTAGGAGCGTAAAGAGTTACATTTTTACTATAAAAATTGCGGTCAGTGTGTGACTTAACACTGATTCAAAATTATTAAACAAAGTAGGAGAGGGAAACTAATTTACAAAAGGAAAAGCAAACTCATTTTAAAATGAAAGTGGATGATTTATTGCTAATACTATTTACATAGGAAATTCGCATCTTATTCTAGCCGTATGGATATTGGGAGCATTAGGCTTAAGATATAGTGGGGGGGGGGGGGTCGCGTACCTTGGATTTATAAAAACGCTACTAGGGGAAGCGAGTATGTTGGGTGGTCCAGTTTTAGGCACGGTGATGGAGACTGCGTGCTAGTCGGAAGGAATCAAGCGAGATCCTGGGAGGGGGTTCCTTGGCTTGGGTCTTCTTTGAGCGGAGAGGTCAGAGAGATGTAACTTGGCCGAAGCCCGGGGACTTCTAGGGACTGTGTGCCAGTTGGGAAGAATCAAATGAGATTTAATTAGGGGGGGGGGGTGTCCTTCGTTTGGGTCTTTTTCGCTCAGGCCAGGGTTTGAGCGAAGAGGCCAGGGAGATGTGCCTTGGGCCGAAGCCCGGGGAGATCTTACTTCTGAATCTCGCAGACCGTACTTTTATGGGCTTTTCTTCAGCTGCGGCGCACCATTCTCGACGTAACAAGTGGGGATTGACTAGCGAGAATCGTTTTGGCTATGTTGCTAGGAGGGGGTTTTACGCGATTGGTTTACTCTAAGTCAAATGACAGGTGAGGTTAGAATTCTCAGGCGACGAATGAAAGATTCGTGGATGATTGCTAAATATAAGGCATGGTTATAAATATTATTTATTACCATGAATAGAATTTAGCCGTCATCAAAATGGAGTTTTTAAAGAAATAGTTCGATTTTCAACAGAAAAATAATTTTTAATCACAAAGATTAATTTTCTACAAGGAAAGTCAAGATGTTTTTAAATACTTGAGGTTTCAACAACAAAGACTAATATTCAGAAAATGGATGAATTTTGGACAACAAAAAATGACTTTTATAAAAATTATTAAATTTTTTATAAATTAGAATAAATATTTATCAGGCAATTAAATATTGAAGCAAGCACATAAATTTTCAAACGAAAAGATCAATTTTCTACAAAAAAAGTCGACTTTCCTGTACAATACATCAATTTGCGAGAAACAAAGTGAATTCTCGAGCAAGAGTTGTAATTTCTTACAAGAAAAAACATGGAATTTTAACAAAATATAAAATACCAAACGATTTTTTCACAAGTTAAGAATCTTTAACTAGAAAAATGAATTCCTACCATTTTTAATAACAAATATCTTAACCAGATTTTAAAAGTCACAGAAGAATATCGAAGGATTTTAAGAAATTTCACGGGATTTTTAAAGATTAAAGGGATTTACGAGATTTTTACATTTTTCAAAAACAAGTTATGAGATTTCAAAGGATTTCAAAAGATTGTCAGAAACCCCGAAGTATATTTGAACGCATTTCGAAGATTTGAAGAGATCGAAAAATATTTTTAAATACTTTGAAGGATTTTCAGAAATTTGTACAGATTTACTATATTTCTTAAATCTCTTTATCCTACTACCCTTCCGCTGTTGTTACTTCCCCACTCCTACTCACCCTTATTTCTAATCACTTCCCCTAATTTCCTCCTTCCATCCACACTTACTTCCTCTACATCTCCTCCCATGATTGCCCCTCATTGCCCATTATTATTTACTACCTTACAGGTCCCTGCATTTTCACTACTTCTTTATTTCTTATTTCTCCTTACTTCCCGTTCTTGAGCTATTCTTATTTCTCCTCATTTCCCTTACTCTTTTTCCTGTTACCTCACCTTATTCCCCTCTAATGATTCTTCATACTTCCCCTCCTCTTATTTTCCTTTTGTACTTCCCTTACCCTCATTCCCCTACTTCACCTACTTTCCATCCCCCTGTTTTCAATACTACCCTTACATCATTTTCCCTGCTTCTTATCCATCCTTCTTTTTATTTCCTTTTCCTTCTCTCCCCTTTCCCTCTCCCTTCTTCTCTTCCCTTCGTTTCATTTCAATACATCCCCTTCCCAACTTTCTCCTAATTTTCGTATTTCCTCGCTACTGATCTGTACTTATTTCCCTCCCTTCATTTCCCCTTACTTCCAATGCTTCTTCTCCTCACGTTTTACCTTACTTTTCTAATTTTTCGCCTCTTATTACCCCATTATCTTCCTCTGTTTCCCCTGACTTTCGGAACTTTACCTCCCCTATTTCTTCTTATTCATCCTACTTGACCTAACCTCATTCTATCTTATTTTCGTCCCCTTATTTCCCATACTTTTCCTCTACTAATTTCTTCTACTTTCCTTTCCCTCATTTTCATACTTGCTCAACTTTCCCTGTCCTTTTATTTCTAGTACTCACCCTTCCCTCATTTCCCATCATGACCCGTACTCCTAATACCTCATTTTCTATCATTCTCCTCCATTATTTCCATCTCACTTTCTATTATCACCTTTTATCATATTCCGTACTACCCATCCCCTAATTTCCCCTGATTTTTTATTATTTCTCTCTTCAATTTCTCCTTATCCTTAGAATTTTCCCTTCCCTTATTTCACCTCATTTCCCCTTATGTCCCTGCCCTCAATTCCTCTCATTTCTTTTCACTTTCCGAACTATCCTTTCCCTAATTTCTTTTTCCCCCTCATTCCCTGCTTTTCCCTCTTTTTATTTAAATAGATCCCCTTTCCAACTTTCTTCTAATTTCCCTGTTTTCAGTCCACTGATTATTACCAAACTTCCTTTTCCTATTTCCCCTTACTTTCGAAGCTTAACCTCCTCAAATTTTTTCTGATTCACCCTACTTTCTCTACCCTCATTCACCCTTACTTTCATCTCCTCACTTCCCGTACTTTCTTTCTACTAATTTCTTTTACTTCCCTTTCCATCATTTCCAAACTTTTCCAAATTGTCCTGCCCTTATTTCTAATACTTTCCCTTCCCTAATTTCTTCTTATTTCCCCTACTTATAATACACTATTTCGTATAATTCTCCTTCATTATTGTCCCTCACTTTCTTTTCTCCCCTCTAATCATTTTCCGTACTTACAACTCCTGATTTCCCATGATTTTTTCCTAATTTCTCTCCTCAATTTCTCCTTATTTTTAGAACTTTTCCTCTCCTCGTTGTTACTCATATCTTGTACTTTTCTTTTCCTTATTTCACCTCTTTTCCCCTGATTTCTCTGCCCTGATTTCCCATAATTTCCCTTTAATTTCTGAACATTCCTTTCCCTCATGTCTCCTATTTCCCTGACTTCTTCTTCCCTTACTTCCCCTTATATCACTCTGCTTATTCTCATATTTCCCAAACATACACTATCTTATTTATAGTACTTCCATTTCCATTAATAGCTCATATTTCCCCATGTATTTCTCCTAATATCTCATCCCTTATTTTCCCTTTTTCTACTAATGTAATTTTTACTGCCTCTTTCCTAATTTCACATCATTTTTTTTACTTTTCCATCACTTAATAAAACTACTTCCCCTCCTTTCCTGTTTCTTAACTTTTCCTTCTTCTCTTCTTCTCATTTCCCATATTTCTCTTTTTTTTGCACTTCTCTGCGCTTCTCCTTTCCTTTTTTTCCCTCACTTCCCCTCCTTTGAAGAAAATGCTTGTGCATGTTTAAAGGAATGGAGAAAATACACTGATTTTCATGAATGTTTGTAACAATTAGAATTACCAATTTAAAGAAAATGAATAATTAAGTAGTATAATTTTTTTTAAACACACATTTTTTGTAATGAGAAATGCATATTAAACCATTTTTTGTATGTATTTTATTAATTAACAACTTAAATTATTTACAAAAATATAGTATACCTTAGGTCATAATAGTACTGTGTGACTGAGAAACAAAATTATGCTCGGAAAATGCTCTTAAAAATATAAACGTTCATTTTTTAATTGTTTAAGTAAGTAATACTGTCTATTAATTCCCTTTTGATTTTCATCAAAAACAAAAATGTAGTTTTTAGGCGATGGAAAAACTACGTAATAGTATATACAATTTTCTATAACAATATTTTTAATAATTATACAAATTATTTGCATTAAATGGGTTTATAAGCATTCCCTTTTTTTCTAAATTAGCACACATTTTCATTGTTTTTTCTTCAGTAAAATATAATACCTTTGAATTTCTTCTTATCCTCTTTACTTTATTAACACAGCCAATTTTTGTTTAGCAAAATCTCTTCTCTTTCGTTTTTAAGGAATTTGATACAGAATATTTTTAAACAAAAAGATGAAATCTAGTCAATAATATGACCTGTGTACGAATTCGTCCGCGAAATAACATTTCTGTAAATATATTTCAATGAAATCTCGAAATTTCTCGAAATCGTCTCGGGAACTCGAGTCGTGAATCTCGAAACTTTTTATTTGAGATTCTCGATCTCAATGAAGTTTTGCGTCGATCTAAACATATTTCAAGAAAATCTCGAATTTTCTCGAAATCATCTCGGGACCTCGAGTCTAGAATCTCGAAATTTTTTATTAGAGATTCTCGATCTCTCAATTTTAAGAGTTCGATACAAAATATTTCTAAGCAGAAAGTTGAAATCTGTTAAATAATGTAACATGTGGACGAATTCAGTCGCAAAAATCCATTTCTGTAAATATATTTTAATAAAATCTCGAACTTTCTCGAAGTCGTCTCAGGAATTTGAGTCCTGAATTTCGAAATTTTTTTATTTGAGATTTTTGATCTCCATGAATTGTTGAATTCATTTAAACATACTATAAGAAAATCTCAAATTTTCTCGAAATAATCTCAAGGCATCAATTCGAGAATCTTGAAACTGTTTGAGATTCTAGATATCCATGAACTGTTGAGTTCATTTAAACATATTTCAAGAAAATCTCGAATTTTCTCGAAATCGCCTCGGATCCTCGAGTCTAGAATAATAGTTTCTTTTTTTTAATTTTGTGTCTTCAGACAGTTATTTTTTAAACACAATTTACAAAGACTTGATGGCATGGTTCTTCTGGTTGTACCAAACTGACTAATGGCTTATCATCGCGCATATTGAAAAAAGTTCGTTCATTAAGTCGGATAATATGAAATTCAGCACGGTCTGAAATCAATGGATTTTTCCCCAAAACTATAGTTTCATTTGCTAAAATTCCAGTTGAAAATCCAAGTGATTGGCAGATATTCCCCACTATATTTGAAGTCACTGGGGCAGAAAAACACTCAGAATGCCACAATCCGTGAGATCTTTTCATTACTTCCCCGGTCCCATTTCTGTAGTGCAAAATTAATAATTACTTTTTCAATTATTTTTTTTTAATTTCATTTTGTAATTATTAATTATTTTTTAGTACAAACCGATCCTGCAAAGATCCTTGAATTTTTCTGCAATGCATCTCATCTTCTCCATCAGGACAATCTTGTTCAGAATCACATACCATTTCAGGTGAAATGCAATGTTCTTTAACGTTTTGTCTGTAAAAATATAAAAAACAAAATCAAACTTCGTATCAAAATGATCCACTTTTATAAACCCAAAGTTGATTTTTACTTAGATTGGTCCTTTACGATATGATATTTGTAAAACAAAGCAAGTTTTACCAAATTTGAAATTTCCAGGTGGAAGAAAAATTCAAATTTTCCTGTATTGAACGAAAATTCCTTATGAACCTGGACATTAATTTTTTGTCTTTCTAAGACTGTTTTTTTTGCAGATTTAAATAATTCCTAATTACACTTCTGAAAAGTATAAATCTTCCTAGGACCAATAGAAAATGTTGTAAAAAACCTGGCATTTTCGAAAAAAAGTTTAATTCTCCACTAAAAAGAAAATCAATTTTTAACCCAAAATGGAATAATTAAGTATGAAGTAGAAAAAAAATTAACCAAATATTACAATGTTTTATTGATGATAAGTAATTTTTAACAAAAGAATAGATTATTTAAGTTGTCGATGAAAACAAATAATTTTCAACGTGAAGAAAACGTATTATCAACAAATTAGATTAATTTTTAATCAAAGTGTTGAATTTTTTAATAAAATGATGAATTTTCATCTACCAAAATATATTGTTAACAAAAAAGTGCATCAATTATTATCAACAAAATAGATCCATTTTCATTCAAGGTGATTAATTTTAACTAAAATTATGAATCTTTATACATAACAAAATAGATTTTTATTTTTTAAAGGTACAACTTTCAACCCAGTAGATCAAATTTCTTTGAAAAAGGTAAACTATCAAACAAGAAGATTACATTATAATCAAAACATACGATTTAATAATAAAATACATCGATTTTGAAATAAATAGACGAATTTTTAACCGAGAAGATTAATTTTCGATCAAAAAGGACGACTTTTTAACAAAATATAGTTATTTTTAAACCAAAAAGGGAATGTTCGAATTTTGATATAAAAAATTAATTTTTAACTTAAAAAAATAATTTTCTCTAAAGCAGTTGGGTTTTCTAACAAATTGTGGAATTTTCAAGATAAAAACACAAATTTTTTACAAAGTAATTTAATTTTTAATAAAAAAGATCATTTTTAACCAAACAGTTTAATTTCCATCCGAATAGTTAAATTTTTAGTTATAAAATCTGATTTTCAAATAACAAAATAATAGTTCAACTTTTAACTAAGAAGTAGAATTTCCAACAAAACAAATATCCTTTCAGCCAAGTAGTTGAATTTTTAATAAAAATCAATGAAGTCTAAACAAAAAATGTAATAGTTGATATTTCAACCAAGAAATATTTTAATTTTTGATCCAAAAATTTTGAATTGAACAAAAAAAGACGAAGTTTAAATGGCTGGATGCACTCTAAACCAAAAAAGATTAAATTCTACCAAAAGAGAATAATTTTTAAACCATTAAAGACGAATTTTATACCAAAAGAAGTTAAATTTTCCACCAATTGTCTTTCTTCCGTCAAGATAGAACAAATATCACTAAACACATTTTTGAAGTTTCAAATAGAAAATGCGACTTTTTTCACAAACTCTTCAATTTTGAACCTGCGAAAATGAATATTAACTTTTTACTTGAAATACTCGATCTCCATGAAGTTTGGAGTTCACCTTAACATATTTCAAGAAAATCTCGAATTTTCTCGAAATCGTCTCGGGACCTCGAATCCAGTTTTAGGTTTACGTGAACATAATTGAATAAAATCTCGAACTTTCAAAATCGTCTCGGGAACTCGAGTCGAGAATCTCGAAACTTTTTATTTGAGATTCCCGATCTCCATGAAGTTTAAGGTTAATCTGAACAGATTTAAAGAAAATCACAAATTTTCTCGAAAGCATATCGGGGCTCTAGAATTTAAAATTTTTTTATCTGAGATTCTATATCGCCATTAGGTCTAGAGTTTATATAAATATATTTTAAGAAAATCTTTAATTTTATCGAAATCGTCTCAGAAACTCAAGTCCAGAATCTCGAAGAATTGTATTTCAGATTCTCGATTTGCATTTGGTTTTGAGTTCATCTGAACATATTTGAAGAAAATCTCGAATTTCGCTATAATCTGCTTGAGACCTTGAGTTGAAAATCTAGAAACTTTTAATTTAAAATTTTCCATCTTTATTAAATTTTGAATTTATGTGAATATATTTCAAGAAAATCTCGAAATCATCTCGGGACCTCGAGTCGCGAATCTCGAAACTTTTTATTTGAGATTCGTGATCAAGTTCATCTACTGGCATTAAATGAGTCATTAAACTAAACTAAAAATGCATAAAATACCCACTTTTTACAATGAAAACTTTCACTTAGACATCCACAAAGATTAGGATCTTCATCGGACTTGTCGAAACAGTCTTTCTTATTATCACAAATTCTGTGCTTGGCTGTCACATTTAAAAAAGAAGCACAATTGCAAATCTTAGGTTCATCCACACCATCTGAACAATCATTTTTCCCATCGCAAAATTTCTCTTTCGGAATACACTTTCCATTTCCACATAGAATATCTTGTTGCTTACATTTCACTTGAAAAATAAGAAAATTTAAAAAATGTGTTTACAATTAATAAACAACAATTGAATCAAGCTGATTTTTCAAAATAATCTATTTATGAAACTTACTGCATCCTATATTGTGTTTTTCGCAATGACGTTTCCGTCCTTCACACATTTCGGGCTGTTCATCATCATCATCTGTACAATCCTTTTTTCCGTCACAAACCTGATTCCAAGGAATGCATTTTCCAAGGAAACATCTTATACCATCGCAATATGGTCCCTCTATTGTTTTTAATTTTTCATTCATGCTTTCAGAGATATAAGCATTTATGTAATCAATGCTGATTATAGTTTCTGTTTTATTAAATCCACAATTGCTGCCTAAATTTTGGAATACTCCAGCAGGATACCATCCACCTGGACCAAGACAAGAGACTGTTCCACTCCAGTCTTGAGAATCGTTATTATTCTAAAAATATTATAAATAGAGTGATTACACAGGACCACAAAATGGGTTTGGGAGTCTACTGGGATTCTAATAGGTATACTTCATGTTTTTGGGGTCGCTGAACACGACTCCATTCGTAGAATTGAGAGAGCACGTCAGGATTTGCAGTACAGTTTAAACAAATGATTAAAAACCTGGAATATCTGCGTAAATTTCGTCCCCAAACCTACAAACCCTAACATAAGAAGCAGCAAACCCACAAACTAACAAGCCCCAAACCCGCAAACCCCAAAGCCCAAACGAACAAGACCCAAACCCACAAGATCCATATCAACAAACCCACAAACTCCAAACCAACAAGCTTCAAATCCGCGAACTCCAGATACACAAGCTCCATATCCACAAACCTACAAATCCCAAACCCACAAGTTCCATATTCACAAAAGTACAAATCCGAAACCCACAAACCACAATCCCACCAACCCCAAATTATACCAATTTCTCAATGGGTGTTATAAGATGTGAGGTATTGGGGTTTGTGGAGTTGAGATTGGTGGTTTTCAGGTTTGTGGATTTATGTTCTGGATTTTGCGGTTTGTGAGTTTGTTGGCAAATAAAATTTAGAGACTTGAGCTCAGTTAATTTGAAGGTAAAGTTTTGAAGTCTAACTAAACCTTCCACTTTGGTCAAGTTCTTATGACACTATTCAAAGTGCCCTCGCCTCTCACAAGTTGGCTTGTGGGTTTGGCGTTTGTACGTTTGTGGATATGGATCTTGTGGGTTTGGGGTTTTTACATTTATGGATATGGAGATTGTGGATTTGGGATTTTTTAGTTTCGGGTGTGTGGGTTTGGGGTTCGTCGGTTGGGGATTTGTGGGTTTGTAGATATAGAGCTTGTAGATTTGTGTGTTTGGGGTTTGTGGCTTTGGAGCTTGTTGTTTTGGGGTTTGTGAGTTTGTTGATTTGTAGGTAGTGGGCTTGGGGCTTGTTGGTTTGAAGTTTAAGGTTTGTGGGTTTGAGGCTTGTTAATTTGTGGGTTTGAGACTTGTTAATTTGGGGTTTGTAGGTTTAGGACAATTCTGCGAACGGATTTGTGTTTAGCAATCTCAAAAACATAAATTATACCTATTAGAATCCCAGTAGGCTCCTAAAACCATTTTGTGCTCCTGTCTTATTGATTACAATCTTTAAATTCATTAATTCACTTTGACCACATTGATCTATCCAGTTTGAGATCTTATCAAATTTTAATTTAATTCGAAAATTTTGTGATTGAATTGAAAATTATTTAGTTTGACTTTCGATCACAAAGTCACATATTTAAAATTAAAGAACTATAAATAAAAAATGTTTCAATTGAAGAATTTTCAATTGCGAAAATTTAAAATTGAAATATTCCAATAAATTAGGCCAAATTTGATATAATTAAAATAGAAATCTAGACAATTAAATAGTTTAAAACTATATATAATCAATATTTAAGCATTTTAAATTGAAGATCTTTAAAATTATAGTACTTTGAATTGAATACCCTAAAAATTTAAGCGTTTTTACTTTTAAAAATTTTCAATGAAATTTATTCAAGTTTTTAGTTTTAAAATTAATAATTTGTCATATTTTGTTACACAAGATTTAAAATTTTTTGAATTGGAAATATTTCTAATCAAAAACCTGTCTTTTCATTTCCAAAATAATAAAAATTTGTACATATACACCCTTACAGTGAAAGAATTTTCAATTGTTGATCATAAAATTCAAAAAATGTTAAGTTTATTTCTTGAAAATTACAGAACTTTAAATTGCCAATATTTTAAAATTAAAGATATTCAATTTTCAAAATTACTATCGGAAATTCTCTAATTACACTGAATTAATTTCAGAATTTCTTTAAATTAGATGATTCCGAATTAAAAACTTGACCTTTGATTTTCATAATCTTCCAAATTTAGACATTTTTATTCATAAATCATTTAAATTAAAGTTAAATTGTTAATATTGAAGAAGTTTCAACTATACAATTTCAAAATTGAACTATTCCAAAAAATATTTCAAAATTAGATACCAATAAAATACAAATCTTAAAAGTTAAATAATGTGCAATTCTCTATTTTCAAAATTCAAGAATGTTGTTAAGTTAATTGGAGGGGTTTTAATTTTTTTATTTACTATTTGAAATTATGCAAGTTTTAAGTTTCAGAATTCAAAATTGTGTAATTTTAAAGAACCACATTTCAAATTTTTGAAATTTAAAGATTTAGAATCGAAAATCTTTCTTTTTATTTTCAAAATCATCAAAATTCATGAACTTTGATTTCCACATTTTTAAAATTAATCAGTTTTTTTTTTACAAATCTTCAAAATTAAGGAATTACAATTTGTAACTCTTCAAAATGGCATAACTTTGAATATTTGATCTTTTCCAATTGAACATGATTCATTTTTAAAATTCACAATTCAAAATAATGTAATTTTAATGCCTTACAGTAGAAATTTCTAAAAAACTGTAAGATTTAGAATTGAAAGCTTTACTTCTGGTTTCCATAATCATCCAAATTTTCAAATTTTTAATTGCAAATCATTGAAATTGAAGATATTTTAATTGTACATCATTAAAATGGGACTGTTCTATAAAAACCCTTTCAAAATTAGATACAATTAAAAAAGAAATATCAAAAATTAAATAATTTACAATTCTACATTTTCAAAATTAAAGAATTTTTAATTGTAGCTCTTGAAAATGGTAAGACTTAAAATTTTTGTCTACAAAATTGAAGAGTTTTTTTCCTTTGAAAAATGTACCGTTAAGAATTATGCAAGTTTTAAATGATTGATTTTTTAATTGTAAATTTTCAAAATTATAGATCTTTAAATAGGAAATTTTCAAAATTAAAGGTTTTTCAAATTTGTCAATTCAAATTTAGAATTTTTCTTAATTCAAAAGTAATTATAACTGAAAACTCAACTTATGATTTTCAAATAAATTTCTTTTTCATCTTTAAAATTAAAGAGCTTATAAATTTAAGAATTAAAAATTAGAAATTGTACGAGTTTGAAGATTTACAATGAAAAATTCTGTAATTTTGATGCTTTATACTTGAAATGTCTTCAGTTTGAATGCCGGAGAATAATTGAAAAATCGACTTTTTATTCCTAAAATGAGTAACATTAAAGAATTATTATTTATACATCTTTAAAATTGAATACGGATATTTTTCTACCAAATAGTTGATTTTTTACTAAAGTTTTGACCTTTTAAGAAAAAATTACGAATTTTCTATGCAGAACAATTGAATTGACAAATAAAAATATCAAACTTTGATGAAAAAAAGTTAATTTTATGCCAAAAAAGATGTATTTCCAACAAAATCCAAGAATTCTCAAACCAAAAGTTTGAAGTTGGACTGAACTAAAATAATTTACAAAAAAAAAGATTTTTTAACAAAATAGTTCAATTTTAATAAAAATTTAAATTTTTACTTAAAAAGAAACCATTTTGAAACAAACAAAAGTATTCTCAAATAAACCGTTAAATTTCCAAAGAAAAAAATCATGTTAAGAAAGTAGTTCAACTTTTGAACCTCGTTGTTAATTTTTTTAACAAAAATGTGAATTTTTAAACGAAAAGATTAATTTTGTATTGATAAAAACGAATTTTTTACAAAATTCAATAATTCTCAACCAATACGTTGAATTTTCACCTAAAAAAGATTAATTTGAAAACAAGCAGGTTAACTTATTGCCAAAAAAACGAATTTTCGATCAAAGTAAATAATTCTCAAACAAAAGTCGAATTTTTAAATGAAAAATATGAATGTTTAAGCAAACAGATTAATTTACTTTAAAAAAAGACGAATTTTTAAACAAAAAGATTAATTTACTACCAGAAAATACTATTTTTCAATACATGTCAAAAATTGTCAAACAATAAGCGGAATTTTTAACTAAAAAAGATGAATTTTGTAAACAAAAAATTATTTTATTACCAAAAAAGACGAATTTTTGATAAAGTTCAAGAATCTTGAACCAAAAAGTTTACTGTCTAACTAAGAAGGATGAATTACTAAACAAAAAGATTAATTTACTACCAAAAAAGACGAATTTTCTTTAAAATTTAAAAATCCTAAAAAAAAGCTGACATTTTAAGAACAAAAAAATTAATTTTTAAACGAAAACAATAATTTATGTCAAAAAAGACGAATTTTATAGAAAATTCAAGAATCTTAAACCAAAAGTTGGATTTTTAACTAAGAAGGATAAATTTATAAATGAAAAGATTAAATTTCTAACGAAACAAACGTATTTTTGACAAAATTCAAGAACTGTTAACCAAAAAGTTGAATTTTCAACTAAAAAAGATCAATTTTTAAACAAAAGGATTAATTTACCACCAACGTAGACGATTTTTTTAAGAAAGTTAAAGAATTCTCAAACATGAAGTTGAATTTCCAACTAAAAAAGATGAATTTTTTAACAAAAAGATTAATTTACTGCCAAAAAATACGAATTGTTAACAAAATTCAAGAATTATGAACCAAAAAGTTTAATTTTCAGCTAAATAGCATGAATTTACAAACAAAAAGAATTATTTTCTAATGAAAGGAAACGAATTTTTGAGCAAGTTTAAGAATTCCCAACCAAAAACTTAAATTTTCAAATCAAAAAGATCCATTTTTAAGCAAAACATTAATTTACTACAAAAAGAGACGTATTTTCAATAAAATTCAAGAATTCTCAAAGAAACATCTGAATTTTCAAATAAAAACTAGGCGTAAACAGAAAGCTTAACTTACTATAAAAAAGACGAATTGTTAACAAAATTCCAGAATTATAAACCAAAGAGTTGAATTTTCAACTAAAAAAGATGAATTTTCAAACAACAAAATTAATTTACTACCAAAATAGACGATTTGTTAAGAAAGTTCACGAATTCTTAACCAATACGTTGAATTTTTACGTAAAAAAGATTAATTTGAAAACAAAAAGATTAACTTATCACCAAAAAAACGAATTTTCGATCAAAGTAAATAATTCTCAAGCAAAAGTCGAATTTTTAAATAAAAAATATCAATGTTTAAACAAACAGATTAATTTACTATCAAAAAAGATGAATTTTTAAACAAAAAATTAATTTACTACCAAAAAAGACGAATTTTTGATAAAGTTCAAGAATCTGGAACCATAAAGTTGAATTTCTCACTAAGAAGGATGAATTACGACATAAAAAGAGATAGAGAAAAAAAGATTAAAAATTTTTTTAAAATAGGATCTCTATGTTTTTACTTACACCAGGAATGAGGTAATCAAAAACAAAAAATAATTATTATTATTTGTCTCTTTCTTAAAGGAATCTGTATTATCATCAGAGAATAACAGAAATTCCTAACGTCTTTTCAAACTACATGGCCCTACTTCTAAAAAAGGATCAAAAGCAATAAATAATTATTATTATTTTTCTTTTTTTTCAAGGAATTTGTATTATCTTTAGAGAATGACAGAAATTCTCAAAGTCTTTTCAGACAAGATGGATTTATTTCTTTAAAAAATTCTTCTTAGGTCTCTCTAGTAGCTTAAGGGAAAAACACCCGACGGCAATCGGTTGTTCTGCGGTTTAATTTCCAGCGGAGCAAAAATAATTTTTTTCAGAAAAAAATGTATTTAAAAATTTTTTTAATTCGTGGTTCCATCTAGTCTGAAAAGACGTAAATAGTTTCTGTTATTCTCTAATGGTAATAAAGATTCCTGGAAACAAAATTGAATATGTAACACCTGGAGAAATAATGCGTGTATTTCTAAAAAAAGGATTCTTCTTTCTATCTCTCTATTAGTTTAAGAAAAAATCACCCGACCGGCAATCGGAGGTTCTGTGGTTCGATTCTCATCAGAGCGAAAAATATATTTTTTTAGAAAAAAATTTAATTTGAAACATTATTTATCTTTAAAGGAATCTTAGATAATAATCTGATAATTAAAAATAATTTTATACTCACGTCACAATTTACAGTTTCGTTTGCAATGTAGCAACGATGACACTTTGAACAATGGAGTACCGGTTTCACGAACATGCTTCTCGTAACATATTTTTTATCGACTCCAACGGCCAAACAAGTGTCGTTCTCAGTTGGTGGAAAAATTCTGCAATTACGAAAAAAGTTTCATAATCTGAATCTGTAAATGAGGTCTACTTTGAAAAAGTTCAATGACCGCGAAACTGACCTTTTTTCTTCAAATATTGTTTGTACGTATCGAGTTTTATCGACTGGATCTTTGAGATGAAATAAGGAGGCATTCGAATTTTTTACAATCCTTATTTCATCTATTTGGACAACCTGTTGATGTGGTCGATAAATATCAGGTTGATAAGAAGGCATCCCAAAAAATCCAATCGTATGATTTATCGCGAGGCTGAAAAGATTATTATTATTCAATATATTATATATAATAATAATAATAATATAATCATTATTATTATTATAATAAAGCCTCGGTGGCTCAGTTGGTTAGACACTCGGACTTCACCTCAGAGGTCCGGGGTTCAATCCCTGAACCGGTACCTCTAGAAATTTTTCAATGTACCTTTACCAAGGTTCGGGTGGTTCGGAACCCACCTTAAGCTGTAGGTCCCCCCATCGTGTACTTGACTGCAACCCAGTCCGTCAAAGATGGGGTAAAACCAGGCTTTGTCCAATATGTCTGGGCAAACTGATCTCATCAGATCACTTGATTGCATTTATAAAAATGCGTCCGTGACTGATGATATATACCGGGACAGCCCCGTGCAAAAATGATCAAATAAAAAATCCAACTCTAACCAAAAAATGCCTTCGACATGTTGGGCAGTATAAGCCTGTGACAACATTTCAACACTGGAATGTTTTTTTATAATAATAATAATTTATAATATAATAATAATCATATATATATATATATAATTAATATATAATATATTAGTATTTTATCAGATGCAAATCGTTACAATTAAAGAATTTCTAATTATGTTTTTTTTTTACTTGAAGAAATTTTAATCTGAACAAATTAAAAATTATGCAAGTTTTGAGTTATACAATTGGAAATTTCGTAAATTTGATCATTTACACGTCTCTTCAGTTAAAAATGTAGAGAATTTTGTTTAATTTTTTTTCTATTTTTTTGTTGAAAATTTATTTTTTCAACTCGTTCAATTTCGCTAAAAAAATTGATATTTTCGATTAAAAATTGATTTTTACTATTTAAATATTAATGTATTTTGTTAAAAATTTATCTTTTTATAGATTAACAAAATTGGTCGAATATTAAATTATTCGACTGAAAACTCACGTTTGTGTTAAAAATTCGTGTTTTTGGTTTAAATTGAACAATTTGATTAAAAATTAAACTGTTTTATATAAAAAATCAACTGTTGAGTAGAAAATCAGTTTTTTCTTAACAATTCATATTTATCCATTGAAAATTGACCCGCTTAGTGGATAATTCGTTCCATGCATTTGCATCAAAATTCAACTTTTTTTTTAATACTTTTTTTTTAATTAATCTTTTTGGTTAAAAATTTAACTGTTAGATTAAACGTTTGTCTTTTTTAATTGAAAATTCAACTAGTAGTTAAAAGTTGAATTTTTCTTTTAAGAATTAATATTTCTTTAACATTCACCTATTTGGTTCAAAATTTAACTTTTATGTTAAAAAAATCATATTTTTGCGTTAAAAATTCAACCGCATTATATTTCACTTATAGTATTGGCTTCAAAGTTTAACAGTTTTATTAATAAATTATATTTTCTAGTTGAAAATTCAACGAATTTTTGTAAAGTTGAACTAGTTAAAAAAATTTTATCTTCACCTTCTTATTTAAATTTAACTTTTTGCTTAAAAATCAAACTATTTTTATAAAAATTAAACTTCTGGGTAGAAAATTAATTTTCTTGATCAAAAGTCATATTTTTGAGATAAAAATTAAACCGTTTCGTAGATAATTTGTACTATTGGCTTTAAAATTCAACAATTCTCCTGATATTACCTTTTTTTCTAGTAGAAAATTAATCTTGTTGGTTTTGAAATTTAACTTTTTGGTTAAAAATTCATCTTCAATAGTAAAATTACCTTTTTTGATTAAAAATTATATTTTTGCGCTGAAAATTTAACCTTATATTCGACAGTAGTTTAAATTGAAGTACATAATTGAATTTAGTAATAATTAGACACTGAAAATAAAATTATTTTATCAATGTTTAATTTATAATTCAAATTTTTTAAATTAGTATTAAATATTCTTATATCGTAATCTCATCTAGAATTATTTACTCACTTAATATCTTTACTGCACTCGGAATTTGAGAGAAGCCAATTCGTTTCTAAAAGTACAGCAGGACAACGATACTTTCCATCAGAAAAAATTGCACCATGCCATGGCCATTGATAAGAACGTATTCGGGAATGAAAATCTAAAGTTAGCTGATTATGGACCGGATTTTTTATGACTGATTTACACCGAATGTAAAGACCAGTGCAAGTTTTATTTTCGTATTCATAGGGAACTGTCGATGCCGAATATTTGTAACCAAGTACGCTCTTCTTCAATTTTAATTCACTAAAGTTTACCTCAGTTTTTCTGACATAATCCAAGTTACTGCAAATGAAAATGAGAAAAATAAAAATTTAGTCTCGTATTGTCTCGAATGTTGCCTCGCCTCATCTTGAATCTCGCCTCGTCTCGTCTCGAGTCTTGTCTCGAGACTTACCTCGAACCTTGTCGCGTTATGTCAGAATTTTTATCTAGTATTGTCTCGTCTTATCTCGAGTCTCGTCTCATCTTGAATTGAATTTTGTCTCGTATCATATCTAGTCTCATTTTGTGTGAAGTCACATATTTCTCTCGTTTGATCTCATTTTGAATAAACTTGTTTCATATCTTGCCTCGTCTCGTCATGTCTCGATTTTCGTCCTGTCTCGTCTCATCTCGTACTGTCTCATTTCGGCTCAAGTTTCATATGGTTTTGTGTCGCGAGTTTTTTTTACCTAAGGTTTCGTCTTGTCCCGAGTCTCGTCTTGTCTTGAGTCCCATCTAGTCTTGAGTCTTGAGTATGCTCGTTTCGCTTAGAGTCTTGAATTTTATCGAGTCTTGTCTAGTCTCGAGTCTAGTGTCAGGTCTTATTTTGTCTTGATTTGAGTCTTATATTGTCTCGAGTCGAATTGTCTCGAGTGTCGTATTGTCCCGAGTTTTGTATTGTCTCGCCTCCTAAAAATAATGCGATGGGCGAGCATTCCAAAAAATAATAAGATGAATATAAATATGGTACTTCACCTGAAGGCAAGATAGTCGCATGTTTGTGATCCCATCTCCGCTAAATATTCTTTTTTATCTTGTATCTGATAGCAGACAGGATACCAAGCACCATTTGAAAATTGAGTAACTATACCCTCCGTATTTAAATGTGGTCGGTTATCAGGATCCAAGTTTACATATTTTCCATCGGTTAATGTAACTGTAATTTAAATAATTTAAATAAAAAGTTTGAAAACAAAATTAGTTTGGCATTTTCTAGTCGACTTTGCAGCGGCTCAAATTCAATAGGAGTCAGGTGAATTTTAGTACAAGTCAATTCTGTTATCTTAAATTGACTTAAATTATCCTTAATTCACTTCAAACTAAGTTACTTTTCCTCCCTTCACCACCTATGAGTTCCTTCCCCTCACTTTCCCTAATTTCCCTCTCCTTACTTTTTATACTTTTCCTTCCCTTACTTACCCTACTTTCGCTTCTTTCACTTCCTCTAATTTTACTTTCTTCACTTCCCTTATTTACTCTTTTTCCCCCGCTTTCCTTCCCGCCACATCTCCTACTTTCCCACTCCTTACTTGCCTAACTTTTCCCCTTACATATTTCCGTCTTGCCCTGCATTAAATTTCCGTACTTTCCCTCCTCTCACTTACCCTACATTTCTTCTATTCACCTCTCCTTCTTTTTCTCTCTTCAGTTCTCCTACTTTTCCTCCCCTCACTTCACCTAAATTGTCTTCTCTCACTTTCCCTATCTGTCTTCCTACTTTGCTTTCCAGCACTTCCGTTACCTTTTCTCTCCTCACTTCCCCTACTATTTCTTTCTTGCTTTTACTCTATCCGATTTCCCTCCCTTCACTTGACCTACTATTCCACCCCTTACTTGCCTTACTAGTCCTCCCCTTTCTTACCCTACTTTTTCTCCCCTCACCTACCCTTCTTTCCTATTTCTCACTTTCCCTACTTTTCATCTCCTTACTATGCTCAATTTCTTTTCCCTCGCTTCCCTTACTTTTCTTCTATTTACTTCTGCTACTTACCCTCCTCTCAATTCTCCCAATTCCCACACCTTACCTTCCTGATTCATCACTCACACTTCACTTACTTTTCCGCCTTTACTTCCCTAGCATTACTTTCTTACTTTTAAAACCCCTACTTTCCCTCCTTTCACTTGCCCTACTTTTTCATCCTTTAATTTCCCTACTTCCCTTTGCGAAATTATCCTATTCCCCCCTCTCTTAAATTTTCCCACTTTTCTTTCTCTCACTTATCTTACTTGCCTTTCCTTCACTTCTTTTACTTTTTCTACATCAACTCCCCTAATTTCCCTGTACTCACTTTCGCTACTTTTTCTTCCTTTACCCCCCCCCCCCCCCCCCCCCCCCTCAAGTGAAAAAGGTAAAGATTTCTGCCCGGGGCTACGAAATCTTAAAAATTTAATTCAAATATCTGCCTGAAAAGATTTCTAATGCATAACCTATCGAATTATTCTATAAATTAAAATAAATTAAAATTTAGTTTTTGTAAATTCAAATTGAATCCTAGAAAATTAAAAATTAATCATAGTGATGTTTGACTCAAATCAACTCATTTTGAAAGAATTCGATGACAGACTTCTATAACTTACAACAATCCAGTTCATCATCATTTAATGTACAGTCTCTTTTTCTATCGCACCTTCTTCTCAATGGGATGCAACTTCTGCTTCTTCGACAATGATATTCAAAATCAGTGCAGGATCCTAAAATAAAAAATATTAAACTGTTATTTAAAAAAAACTATCACTTTGAATCATAAACATTTTTTATCATATTACCGCAATTTTCTTCGTCGATTGAATCATAACAATCCGGATGGCCTTTTTCAAAACTCAGCACACATTTACGGCACAAATTATACTTCTCATCTTTATATACATTGTCACTCTTAAGGGCATTTATAATTTGCAACCAACTGATTTTACCAAAAATTTTAAAACATTCCTCACGAAATGGTTCACAAAAGTCTGCATCTTCTTGAATATTTTCACCTGAAAACATTTCCTCAGGCTGTTCAGTTTCAAGAGTTTGATTTATAAGAGAAACATTTTCAATTTTCATGGTATTCTCTTCAAAGATGGTTTTCTTTTTGAAGGTATTATTGACCATGACTCTATTCACGATATGAAAATCTGTGTTTATTTTACTCATTATTTTCGCATGAGGCACGTCAATTTTTGTAAAATTTGTACTGCTCTTAATTTTTATGACCTCTACTTTTTCTGTAGTTTCAGTATCTTCGTTTTCCGGAATTATGGTCAAAATATTTTCTGACTCATCATGGTTAGAGATTAAACCACGGAATTCTTTTCGACGACATTCAAGACAAGATTTGATAAACTCGATATTCATCAGTTTCATTATTTTCTCAACGTTGATAATGCTCTCACTGTCAGAAACAATTATCATATCTTTTACAGCTTTCTGACAACTTTCCCGATTTTGCTTGCAAAAGTCAATTTTACTTTGGGCAATATTCCTTTCCATTCGCTCCATATTGTGTTTTAACAAAAGAGGGTAACTTTTTTCTGAAAAAAATGGGTTCATGATTTTAAATAGGTAAAATAGAACCAATACTTTTTTTAACTTTGGATCTCTATTTGTTTAGTAAAAGATATATAGAATACCCAAGATTTCAGTTCAAAAAATTTTTCGTTTTAATTGTTGCACTTTTTCTATTTTGGACACACGTTTCTGCTTAGCTTGGTTTCTAGAGAATCAAGATTCAAAGGTACTGATTTTCTTTATAATTTTTTATTTTCTACTTTACTATTTACTTTACTTTTTCCAGAGAAAAATTGATCTAGCCTAAGTTACACCATTAAGCCATTTCCCTTTCGGGGTAGGCGTGACTCACTCGGCAGGTGAAAGGAGTAGTGTGTGGAAGGGATAGAGATTTTTCAGATTGATCCAGAATTCTC
>NC_046661.1:92044597-92075116 GCF_010883055.1 Belonocnema kinseyi
TGCACCACATTCTTTTAGAATTATCTCGTTACTTACTTTGTCCATTAGGGATTTCCCGCTTATTATGCGCATGAATCTCATTTCAATTGCGTTAATTTTACTATTATCTTTTTCTTGGTAAGTCCATGTCTCGCTACCGTATAGTACAGTCGGTAGAAATATAGAATTATGTATTGCCATTTTAGCTTTATTTGATATATTTTTACTTCTGATAAGGGGACCTGCTCTACTAATAACCTTCTTACTTTCATTTATTCGTCTATCTAATTCCTCATCTATCGTCCCGTCTCTAGTAAATAAGCTACCAAGGTATACGAACTTATCAACTTGTTCAATTCTCTCATCATTTAATAAAATATTGCATAGCGTTTTCTCACTATTTCCAAGTGCTTTACAAAAATCCATCCTAAGTAATTTGTATACAAAAAAAATTGATAATTAATAAAAATATGATGGAAATAAATATGATAACATTAATTGAATAGTTTGAGCTCAGAGAAAAAACTTGGATGGGTTTGACTACTGTCTTCCGAAAAAGTAGAACAGAATTTCAAATCGGCTGATTTCGAGAAAACTGAAAGTCACAACAACAAAAATAAAATTCCCGAATCTATACAATTCTCGAAATTCCAAAATTACCGACGATTCCAAATGTTCAAAATGGAAAATTAGGGACGACTGAAAATTTTCGAAAAATAATATTCCCGAGAACAAAAAATTCCGAATCTAAACAATTCAAAAAATGCTTTAGTTATAAATAAATAATAAAAAATTTTCGTATAAAATTAAAGTATTTTATATAAGGATGGCAAAACTTTCCCGAATGTGGAAAATGCTGAAAAGTAATTGCCGAAAAAGAAACTTTCCAGAAAATTAAAAATCGCAAAATTTAAATTCCCGAAAAAAAATAAAACTACCGAAAATGTTAGTTTTTGAGATTTTAAAACCCGAATTTTTAAACTCCCAAAATGATAGCATTTCCAAAAATAGTAAATTCTCAAAATCTCGTATTCCCAAAATCAAATTTCCAAAAATAGTACATTGCCGAATTTTCAAATTCTTAAAAAATAAAAATTTAACGAATAAGATCGCATATTATCCTGACAAAAATTATGGAGATTCAAGTTTCCGAATTTCAGAATAAAAGTTTTCAAAGGATTTTTTTCTTATTGAGTATTTTTACTTTTCGGGAAATAATTGTTTCAGTAATTATTTTTTCGGCATTTCCCTACATTCTATAAATTTGATTGAAACTCCTGAAAAAAAAGAATCTAACGACCAAATTTGGACCACAACGAAGAAACAAAAAATGCTCCTATTGCAATCTGATTTTTTTTTTTTAATTTTTTGACAAAAATAAAAGAGAAAAGAAAATGAGGAGGCAGCCGACTAAATCTGCTTCCTTCTTTTTCATTTTTATTATTATCAAATTACAATAAAAGAACATTGAAAATAAAAATAAAAAAATAAAAATAACATTACCAATAATGTAATGTTATTTAATGTAACTTTTTTTATTTTTAATGTTCTGGTATTGTTATACTGTATCTTAGGTTTCTTCTCATTTTCTTTCCTCTTTTTTTATTTTTGTCACAAATTTTATTTTATTTTTTTTCAGTTGGCTAAGGAGCATTTTTGTTTTTTCGTTTTGACCCAAATTTGGTTGTTGGATTGTTGTTTTTTTCAACAGTTTGAATCAACTTGATTATTGAACGTTAAATAGGATTTTTAATTTGGATTTTATGCTAATTAAAATTTCTTAATTTTTTTCTGTAATTTTTTCTAATTTTTTAAAATGATAGTATCCCTTTTTATTTATTTTATTAATTAACAGTATAATTTTAGAAGAAAAAAACTGACAACAAGTTTTATACTTTTAAAAACATTTCAAATTCGGTAATATCAGAAATATATTTAAAATTATTTCTTTCTCTGGAATTTTTGTGTATCGGGAATTATGTTTTTCGAGATTTTTCAGACGTCCGAAAAATTCCGGACAGTTCCTAAATATTATTTTTTTTAATAAACCAAATACACAATAAGTTCATAAAAAAGTATCCCACTAACAATTTTTTTATTATTCAATCATATTTTAATTGTTTAAATTTGGAAATTTCCTTGTACCAGGCATTTTATTTGTTAAGCTTTTGCAGTCTTTTACGTGACAAATTTTTTTTTAAATGTAGGAAATTCAAAATTTTCAGACAATATGTCAAACATGAAATTTTTTCTGCTTGAATCGAAGAATCATGCAAAAATTTTGCTTTTATGGGAAAAGATTTTTTCGTGATTTTGCAATTTTAAGATTTTTCATTTATTTGCGATTTTAAAACGTGTTTTTCAAGAAAAAGAATTGGTTTTCATGAAAGAAAAATAGCACCATATTTTTTTAATTCAAGCTGATTAAATTTCAGGTATGACGTATTTAACTTTTTCCAAAAAAGCGTGTGTTACAAAAAAAATGCAAAAAAAAACAATTCTTTTGCACGTTTTTAATATATCTTTAAGTAAACAAAAGTTTTTTTATTCGTCATAATTTATTACTGTTCACTAAGAAAAACTTTACGAAGAGCCCAGATTTATATAAATGGCAATATATTTAATTACAATTTATTTTTTCAATACATATATTTTAAAACTTTTTTTTGTGACTTGCAGAAAAAATAGAATTAAAATGTAAAATATGACTAGTCCAATTCGTGTTTTAAAGTCTCGACAAGTGTCCAAAATATAAAAAGTGCAAACAAATTTTTTTAAATAAAATATTTGACCACATATTTTTTTGCTGAAAATCTAGGCAAACAAAATTTTTAATTGTTTAATTAATGTTAAGTAAAGAAATTTATGACTTACCAGTGCCTAAGGTGAATGTGACAAACATAGTCAAAATGAGAATAAGTGCCGAAAAGTAACAGAAATAAAAGCTGTTTTTGCGACAAAAAATCATTTCTGGGTGATTATTATTTTGCAAAATTTTCTTCGTGTGATTAGATCTGGCAGCAATGGTTAATTCTGAATGAGAGATAAATATAATCAATTATTTTTTATCATATTTATATCAATATTTAACAAAAATAATAAAACTGATCAATAGTGAATCCAAAATGAATTTATGAGATTGTTTTATATTATTTTTTATAATATCCTGATTGTATATTAATCATCTTGCTAGAAATAATAAAATACAATCATATAAATTTCCGTAATCCTCTTTTTTTTAAATTCATTCGATATTTATTACATTTTTTAAGTTACATAATATAAACTAATATAAATTACATTTTTTTAATGAATCTAAAATTACGTTTATCAAGAAAAAGATAAGAAAACCTTACACAAACAGAGAAACTTGTTAAATTTAAAACCTTCAAATTATATAATAAATAGTTTACTTCATTATTCATGTCTTATGTCATCGTTAAATTAATTTAGACAGTTAAATTTTCAAAAAAAATTGAAACCTCAACCAAAAAGAAAAAAATGCCATCACAAAGATCAAACATTTTAGACCAATTATAATTTTAAAGGAAAAATAATTGTTCATACAAAATAAAAATTTCTTATAAATTCATTTGTTTAGTTTCTGTGTTTATTTGCTTTATAATTATATAAATAAGTTTTTTCTGGGTTTCTAGGGAAAATTCAAAACTATTTTTAAAGATTTCAGATATGTCGAAAAAAAATCTAGAAAATTTCGCAGATTTTTTTTTTTATTTTACAGAATTATGCAAAACTAAAGGAAAATTCTAGGTCGCTAGAAATCTATTCAGTACTCTGACGTTTGGAAAACATAAAAAATATTTTATTAATTTTCGGAAATCTTTAGAAGTTTTCAAATATATTTTGATTCTCATAAAAACATCCAAAATTCCTAAATATCTTTTAAACTAGCTCGAATTATTCCTAAAATTGCCTTAAAATCTTCATAGTCTTTTTCGACAATTTGGGCAATCTTTTACAATTTTTTTTAATCTTTTGAAATATTCTCCTAAGTTTAATTTTTTAAAATAAAAAATTATTTTAAAGTCTCCCAGGAATTTTAAGAATTTTATTTATTATCTTAAAACATCACAACATTCTTGAATAAATATTTTGTGAGTTCATTTGCTTTCAATTTTATTTAAATATTATTTTCTTAAGATTCTTGAAAAAATTAGCAAACTTTTATGAAGATTTTAGGTATTTCAACAAGAAAGTTATTTTTCACATAAGCAGTTGAATTTTTAAACAAGAAAGATTTTTCAGTCAAAAAACGAAAAAAAATTAACGAAATAATAAATGGAGGGTTAAATCATTTGTAGTAAATAAATATTTCGAAATTTGAAAATATTTTCAATCACTTTCAAACTTCTAAAAATCCCTAATATATTTTAAATTTCAAATTAATCTTTCAAAATAAAAAATCACTTTCAATATTCTCATTTTATTTCAAAATGAAAAAATCTGTATTTTGTTTGAATTTATTTCAAATTTTTAAACATTTCTAATTATTTTTGAAATTTTCCAAAGACGTCTAAACATTTTTTTTTAATTATTGGAATTTTACCACCTTTTTTTAAATATTTCTGCCTAAAGCATTTCAGATTCTTTTGTTACAATTTTTTTAAACTTTTGGAATGTTTTGAAATCTATTTAAATGTTTTATTAACAACATTTCTTTTTTTATTTGGAAAAATCTCAGAAATCTGAAGAAAATTTGGTTAATCTCTTATAACCTTTCAAAAAAAATTTGTATTTCATTGTTCGAAACCTTTAAAAAACTACATTTTCTTTTAATTTGTTGAAATACTTTTAAGTTTAAAAAGTACATTTATAACAAAGTGGTTGAATTTTTAACCAAAAAGATCACTTCTTAATGAAAAATGCAATAGTCAATAATTAAACTGAAAATATTGTCAATTTGAAGTCAAAAAGATTTGAGTTATCCTAAAAAATTAATTTTCTCCCTTTATTTGCTTTAAATTTATATAAATCTAACTTTCCTATGTTTTTGGTAAAAAACAAAAAGATTTTCGAATATTTCAGATACATGAGAGCAGTACCCGAAACATTTTTAAGAATTTTTTCTACAAAAATTTTCCAAACTTTAGACAAAATTTGAATTTGAAAGATATTTATGACACAATGAAGCTTGAAAAAATTTAAAAATAGTTCATAAAGTTTTCAAACTTTTAAAATATTTTAAATTTTTTTTTAAACTTCGAAAATTCTTCAATATCCAATAAAATAACTCGAATTATTCCTTCATAAATAATCACTTTTAATATTCTCAGGCGTCTGAAACAATTCTTTAATGTCTTAAAACTTTTAAAAATCTTGAAAAAACTTTAAAACTGTATTCCAAAATCTTGAAAAATCTACATTTTATATTAAGTTTTATGAAATGTTTTCAAATTGTAAGGTTTTATTTTTTTCAACTTTTATATATAATTTGACATGACTCGAAACTTTCATAAAAGTTTGAAAAAATTTTGAAAAATTTAACTTAATTTTCTGAAAATCTTTCACATTCCTTTTTCAAAATTTTTGAGATCTTTAGGAAATGTTATAAAAGTTTTTTAAATAGTGTGTTAAAAAAAATTTCTTAAAATAATAAAATCATTTTAAAATTTTCGATAAATCTTAAGAAAGTTTCTGTATTCTCTTGAAACCTTTCAAAAAATTTTTAAAGTTTCGAATTTTTTGTTTCAAATCTTGGTTAATATACCCTTTAAATTAATTTGTTAAGATAAAGAATCACTTTTAATATTTTCAGGACTTTTTAACATTTTTTCATCATTTTTCAAAGCTTATAAAAACTTCTAAATATATTTTAAAACGGTTTGAATTTCTCCTAAGATGTTGAAAAAATTTTGCAAAATTAGAAAAAGTTTGCTGAAAATCTTCAACATTCTTTTGGACAATTTCGAAAATCGCTTGGAATAACAAATCTTCAAAAATCGACTTTTGTTTTCATTTTGAAATCGTTTCTAATGTTTTAAAATCAAATTTTAAATAATTCTTGAAATTTTCTAAAACCTTCTAAAAACACTTTAATATGATCCGAACTTCTAAATGTTTGAAAAAATTCTGCAAAATTAAAAAAAAAGATTCCCTGTAAATCTTTCAGATTCTTTTAGACAATTTTGGATATCTCTTAGAAAGTTTTAAATCTTTTTAAACATAGTCCTAATATCAATTTTATAGGAAACAAAAAAATTCTTAAAAATCTTCCCAGGAATCTAAAAAAAAGTGTATTCTTTTTAAATCGTTCAAAATTCTTTAAAATAATTCATTTTAAGTTTAAAATTATTTTTGTATCCTTTCAAAACTTTGAATATTTTGTGTAATGTTACAAAACCTTTTAAAATATTATTTTTAAATCAACTTTTTGAGATAAAAAATAGATTTTAATATGTACATTTTCAAATTTTTAATTTTTGTCTACATTTTTTTTAAACTACTAGATATCTTTTAAAATTATTTAAATTTTTTCTACAATTTTGTAATTCCTTCAATTTCAAATTCAATTTTTTCAATTATCATTTACAAATTAAAACAGAGATTTAATTGACTGAGGCCAAAAGGAAAGTAATATGTGATTAAATTATCAAATTTTAAATTATCAATGTAAGTGACAAAGCCATAGTGACTTTAATTTTTAAAAATGGTGTCACTTATTTTTTAATAACATGAGTGCACGTACCAGTAGTATTACTAATAATTAGTAATTAATACCATTCATAAATTTTCTACACACTCGACAGATAACAAACACTTTTTGAAGCCACTGTAAACAAAATTATTATTATTAAACACAAAATTAAAGTTTGTAAATTCCCAGAACTCGAAGCGGTCCGTACACTATGTGGTTCTAAAACGGAATAACCCTCTAATTTTTTCTCGAGGTTCAGAAACCATTTTTCGAATTTTTTCCTAAAAATCTTAAGAATTCTGTACCGGATTATGGCAGACCTTCCGGAATGTATAGAAAACTTTTTCCTACTGATCTAATCCTTTGGAGATTTAGACAAAAGGATTTGGCTTGGCCGTTCTAAAGATAGGAAGATAATTCCTAAATACCAAACTTTACCTATAATATATATACTTTTTTTTAATTTCAATACGAAAACTTGACATTTTAATATTTTTGTTTCTTAATTATATGATTTCATAATATATTATTAGCATTATTTTATAAAAATTGGTATGCTTCCGAATATAAGCTTATTCAGATTATTTTTATTTTTCATTCAAGTAATATTTTTATCAAAGCTACCTTTAAAGGGGCGATTGAAAATTGCCGAGAAATAAAATTAATGACAGAAATCTACTGAATTATAAAATATATGAACTATAAAATTCCCAACTTAAAACTATTTAAAAACGTCCTGTTTTGATAAATATTATTTATTAATTAGAGATTAAATAAAAAAATATTTTTACGAATGAATTTTTTTTTCAATTTTTTTAAATTTTTACTTAACTTTAAAGTATAAATAATTGTACAAAAATTGTATTGAAAAATAATTTTAAAATAACGTGCGCCTCGAACCAAATAAAAATTTCTCCCTAAATTTTCGGCGAATCAAATAACATTTTCCAAACAAACTTTGCAGGATTCACTTCTAAGTTTCTTTTTCAATTTTTTGTTTAAATTAATAATTCTATTTCTGAGATCATTTCTATGATTAAAAAAAATACCATGACCATTTCCCGACAAAATTTTACATTCAGAAAAATATTTCCTGCATCTATTGTTATTTTAAATTCGAAAAATGGTTTTAAAAACCTTTAAACATTCACAAAATTCTTTGAAAAAAATATTTCATTGTCTTATTTTTGATACATAAAATTTTTGAAAACGATTTTTGTCAATCTATTAAATTTAGAATTTTCTAGTTCGGCTATTTTATAATTCGGCAATGTTTTGTCAAGAATTTTATTCTTCAGGAATTTTCAAATTCGGTGAAATTATAAACTCTCGGGAATTTTATTATTTGAGAGTTTTCCAACTCAGGAATTTTATGATTTCGGCAATTTGATAATTGCGAGAAGTTTTTTTTTTGGAATTTTTCAGTCGTCTCTAAATAAAATCATTTTTATACAAATTAAATTAACTTAAAACTTAATTTCTGTTTCTAAAAGTGTTTGTTGTGAAATAATGCAATTTTCGTATTCGACCCTACTTTTTTATTTTTTAAGCACAAATTTTGCATCAATTTTGTAAAAAAAATGATCAAATAAGTAATTTTATTGAGATAATATGAAAAAAAAGTTGAAAATTATTAAATTTAAAAAAATGTAATCCAATTTCATAAAAATTTTGATCCCTGTTAAAACTTATTTACAGGTTCTAGAAGTTTTGAAAACTTTCTAAGGAATGTCAATCTTGATAAGATTAAGATTTTTTAACATAATGTAGATTTGTAAAGATTTTGAGATAAAAGAAGATTTAATTTAATTTTAAACATTTTTAAAAACAAAAAAACTTTTTTAAAGATTCTTAAGAGAATTTCAAATGATTTTTTATTTCGAAAAATCATATTATAAATAAATTCTAAATATTTCAAAAAAAAATCTTGAAGACTTTAAGAAAATTTAAAAAGATTTTTCAACCATTTTTAGCCTAATTTCAATAATTAAACAAAAATATTGACAAATTAAAAAAAAATTTCAAAAATAGTTAAAAATTTTTAAAAAATAGAAGACAATGTATATTTTTCAAGATTGCGAATAAAATTCTGAAACTTTTTAAGGACTTTGAAAGGTATCAAGATAGTAAACAAAATTTCTTAAGGTTCCTGGGAAGATTTTTATTGTTTTTTTTTAATAATTTAAAGAGAACATTAAAAAAAGTAACATTTCAAAAGATTCCCAATATTATCAAATAAGAATAATACATTTTTAGTTTATAAGAATTTAAAATAATTTTAGGAATAATTTGAATCATTTTAATAGACATTTTAAAAAATATATAAAAAACTAAAGAATTTTTAACAAACTGTAGTTGTTTTTATTTTTTAAAGTTTGCAGTAAAAAAGGGTAGGCAAAAATTTGAATAATTTTCAATATTTTGCAGTTTTGAAAGAATTCAAAACATGATTCAAAATTAGAAATAATTAGAAAGATTAAAACATAATGTAGATTTTTGAAGATTTCGAAATAAAATTATGAAACTCTTTAAGGATTTTGAAAGGTTTAAAGATAATAAGAAAATTTTCTTAAAATATTTTAGAAAATTAAAAATTATTTTTAATTTCGAAAACTTAATTTTAAGAAAATATTCCAAAAGATTTGTATACATTTCAAACAAAATTTGATTTTATAAAATTATGAAACAATTGTAGAAAAAATTCAAATAATTTTTAAGATATTTAGAAAAATTTTAAAAGATTCCATAAAATCTAAATCAAAATGTAGATTTTTTAAGATTTCAAACAAAAATTTAAAAGCTTTAAGAATTTGTTTAAATAAATTAAGAGAATATAAAATTGTTCTTAAAATTCCTCTTGAAATTTATCATATATTTTAAGGCTTTCGATAAATTTCAAAAATTACTCTGTTTGGTAGAAAATTTATCTATTTGTGACAAAATTTAAGGATTTGGTTTAAAATTGACTTTTTTGTTACAAATTCATATTTTTAGGTCAAGATATTTAACTATTTTTTGGAAAATTGGTATCTTTCAGAAAAAATAGAATTAATCATTTTTTAATTTCAATTATTTTGTTGGAAATTCATCTTTTTGGCAATTTTAAACATGTTTTGATTAAAAGTTAAAATCTTCTTTGTTTAAAATATTAATTATGAATTACTTTGTTCATTGGAAATTGCTATTTTTTGGTTGTAAATTCAAATATTTGTTTGAAAATTAATTTTGTTGTTGAAACTTTTATTTGACATACATGAAATCTTTAAAATTCTTTTTAGATTTTCTCGATAATCTTAGACAATTTATATTTATACGGTCATAAAAATTAATAAATTTCACAGAAAAATTAGATATTAATTAATTTGTCATAAAAATGATAATTATCAACCAAATAGTTGAATCTGCAACAAAGCAGATAAAACTTCAACCAAGCACATATTTTTAACTTTTATTATAAATATTTCATTGAAATATTAAAATTTTCAAATAAAAAACCTATATTTATAAATTTGCAACTAAAATGGTGCGTCTTCAACCAAAAAAATTAATTTTTAAGAAAGTAGTTTAACTTTTAATTAAGTTATTGAGTTTTCAACCAAAAAGATGCATTTTTAACGAAAACTATAGTTGTTGATTTTTCAACCAAAAAATATTTTAAGTTTAAATAAAAAATTGTTGGTCATCCAAAAAGATAAATTTTTAACAAAAAGAAATTGAAGTTTTTTATCAAGATCAGACGGATATTTATACAAAAAAGATTTGTTGTTCAAGAACGTAAACAAAATTCTACCAAACTGTTGAATTTTCAAGTAATAAAGAAGAATTTTTCAAAAGCAGTGGAATTTTTACTAAACATTTGAATTTTTAACTAAAATAGTTCCAAAAAAATAATGGAGTGTCACTGAAAAATAATTGAATTTTCTTATTTAGTTCTATTAATTTAGCACGCAATTAATTTAAAAATAAGAAAAGTAATAAAGAAGACAAAATGTGACAGATTGTGAAGCCTGCGATTAACAGATGTGAATTTAGTTTATTTTTAATAGTTTGAAAGTAATTTTAGCTTAGAAAACTGGAATTTATGTTTAGAAAATAAAGTGTATTTTCCTGTTAATATAAACATTGATATCATATAAATATATATCATGAAAATATTTTCGAAATATTTAATGATATTTGTAAATCATAAAAATTTTTGTGAATTTATTATAAATTTATAAAAAATTTTGTACACTCTTTGAAATATATCTGAAACTTTTATGAAAGAATTGAAATCTTTTTAAAATCTTCTAAATGTATCCGAAATCTTTGCGAAATATTTGAAATCTTTAAAATATTTAGAAAAGCACTGAAATCTTTGTGAAATTTTTCTGATACCTTTGGAAATATTTTGGAAATATTTTTGAAATATTTCGTATTATTTATGAAATTCTTGAAATCATTTAAGAATTTATGAAATCTTTTTAATTTATCCAAAATCTTTGCGAGATATTTGTTAAATCTTTCTGATATTTTTAAAAATATTTTCAAATTCTTCGAAGTATTTTTGAAACATTTGGTAATATTTGTAAAATGATTGAAATAACTTAAGACATTTTGAAAATTGTTAGGTCCTATCCGAAATCCTTCAAAAATCTTTAAAATCTTAATGAAATATTTGTTAAATTATTGAAATCTTTGTGCACTCTTTGAAACCTATCTGAATTCTTTGAAATCTTCGTAAAATCTGGAGGAAGTTACCGAATTTTTTTTGAAATCTTTAGAAATCTTTAAAAAAATATTTGGGATATTTAAAAAATGTTTGACAATATTTGTGAAATTATTGAAATCTTTGGGAAATCATTTAAAAATGTTTGCAGTCTTTTAAATCCTTCCGAAGTCTCTGTGAAATAATTTAAAAATTTGTGAATTTTTCTAATCTTTCCGAAATCTTCTCCAAATCTTTAGAAAATTATTTCAATTTATGTAGAATTTATGAAATCTGCCTGAAATTTTTCCAAAATTTTTGAAATCTTTGTGAAGGCATTTAAATCTTTGTGAAATCTCTGTGAAATCTTATAAATATATCCGAAACCTGTGCTAAATATTTGGTAAAATCTTTGCAAAATATTTTGAATCTTGTTGAAATCATTTAATTCTTTTTAATTTATCCGAATTCTTTGTCAAATCTTAAGCAAATCATTAAAATATTTATTTTCAGAAATCTTTGCGAAATCTTCAAAATGTTTGAAAAATTAATTAAATCTTTGGGGAATCTTTGAGATCTACCTAAAATATTTCCAACATTTTTTTCAGTCTTGTGGAAATCATTAAAATGATTCGGAAATCTCAGCAAAATATTCCAAATATTTTAGAAATGTCTGATAATATTTGTAAAATTATTGAAATATTTGTGAAATCATTGCAAAACCATTGAAATCTATGCACACTTTATGAAATCTATCTAAAAATGTTCTGAAGTAATTGAATATTTTGAATTTTTTCCCAAACCTTCAAAATTGTGATAAAATATTTCGGGGTTTATTCAACATTTCTTGTAATCTTGGAAATGTACCGGAAAGCTCTACCATTTTTTTTTAATTTTTACCAAATTTCTGAAAGCTATGTGAAATCATTAAAATCTCTTTGAAATATTTGCAATCTTTGCGAAATATTAAAAATCTTTAAGCATCCGAAAATTTTGCAAAATATTCGTGAAATTTTTTAATCTTTGTGAAATCCTTGAAATCTTTGTGAAATTTTATAAATATATGCAAAATTTGTGCTAAATATTTGAAATATTTGAATTGTTTGTGAAATCTTTCCAAAATCATGTACCTAAAATATCTCCAAAAATTTTTTAATCTTTCTGAAATCATTAAAATCTTTTTGAAATGTTTGTGGAATCTAATCTATCCAAAATTTATGCCATACATATTTAAAATTTTTTTTAATTTCAACTTTGGGGAAATCGTTGAAATATTTCCGAAATATTTGAAATCTCTGGGAAGTTAAATCTATCAAAAATGTTTGCGAAATCTTTAAAATTGTTGAGAAATCTTTGGGAAATTAGATAAATCTTTTTTGAAATATTTTTGAAATAAGAATTTAAAGTTAAGAAACATGATTGTTTAAGCAATGCAATTATTATTTTCAATTACATTCTTTTTTAATAATGCTAGCAAGTTGTAGTTTTTTTAAATTTTCAAATTTTGGTCTATTTTTTACTTAGAAAAAGGTAATAATTAATCAAATTTAACCAAAATGATTATTTAAACAATTTATTATGTTTTCATTAATTAATCAATTCAATTCAACAGAAATAATTATTTAAACAATTAATTATCTTCTATAACAATATTACCTCAAAAGAATGCTATAAAGTAGCAGGTTTTTTTAATTACCCACTTTTTGTCAACTTTTTACTTATTCAGAGCACGGTTAAAATTAATAAAATTTAACTAAAATAATTGTTCAAGCAAATTATTAGTATTTATAATTATCCTCTCTTAGATAATTTCTTAAAAGATATTGTTTTTCTGATATTTTTAATTTTCTTTGCCTTTTGTTTATAAACAAATAATGAGTAAACAATATAAGACAGTGAATTTTTATATAAATAAATATTAATATTTATTATTTTTTCAAAATTTTAGAAAAATCCGCCACTTACGATAGCTAAGAGAAGATACATATTTATAATAGATAATTAATTTTTTAATAATTATGTTTCTTAACTTGCATTAATTATGCTCTTATATTGTAAAATGTGGAAAAATATATAGAGTTTAGAGAATTTTGAAATATTAAGTGAAGCATTTCGTAAGCTTTCAAATATTTAAAAAAAGTTTTAAATATTTTTTGCAATTTATTTGGTATTCGCCTTAAATTCTTATTACTTTATAATACTTTTTTTTAATTCTTATAAATGTACTTAATTTTACTCAAGTCGATGGATTTATAAAAAATTCTATTTAATTCATCCTTAAGCCTTTTTAACTAAACTTACATTCGTAGGCATTTCATCAAATTCTTTTGAATGCCATATTTATTGTTTTAAACATTCTAAATTAATTTCAAACTTTCTGAATATAATGAATTTGTTCATATTTTTAAATTATTTTTAGTTGACCTGATTGCTTTTTAAATTTAGCTTATTGTTTTATGAATTTCATCGAGTTCTTCTCAATTCACTTAAAATTCCTCTAATTTCACTCAAATTCAGCTGGAATAAATGGATTCGTTCAATTAAAAAAAATGAATTCTGTTGGAGTTCTTTTGAATAGTTTTGTAGTCATTAGTCACATTTTTGGTTGGAAATCAGAAGGGTTTCAAAGATTTTAAGGTATTTGAGAATATTTTTTGGAATCCTGACTTCTTATTAATTTACCCTCAATTCCTTTAAATTCTTTGGAATTCTCTTGAATTTTTAAATTCACTATAATTCTTCTACATTTACTGAATTTCACTGATTTCAGTCAATTTAATTTAATTTTCAAAATTTTTTATTTAATTTATTTTGAAGTCTGTTAACCTCACCTTGAATTCTTGTGCATTTCATCAAATCTTTTTGAATGCCCTTGAATTTTTCTGGGCTTATTTTTAAAATATTGAATACTATGAATTTTTTTCACATTTAAAAATTTTTTTCAATTTATTTTAATTTTTATCTCTCACGCCGCAGTTTTTTTCGAATGCCCAAAAAAATCTCAAAACTGGAGCAAAATCGGTTAATATTTAGGGGTGGCGCCAAGATTATGAAGTTTCCCATTGATTTAATATGGAAAAAATCAGCTTTTGTAAATCTGATATTTAAACGCGACAATATATTACAAATAATTATGTGTTTCAATATATTTTTTAGCATTCGACAGAGAATAAGAATCAATCATAAATTTTGGGGATGAATAATTTTAAGCCACTCTTATGGGTCCCCATAGAAAACCCCATAAGTTACAAATTTACGCAATATTGCGGTTTATTGACGCTTTTAAAAAGTTTAGGCAAATAAATAATCATTAATCGTTCATTTAAGAACAAGTAGTTTGTAAAATATTAACTGATATTAAATTGTTTAAACAATTTTAATTTGTATAGACATTTGTTTTTTTTCTCAGTTAAATCGCGAAATGAAAGTATTTTCTAAACTTTATGAGTTATTTAATCAATGAAATTTGTTTAAAGAATTTCACAATTATTTAATTAATAAGTATTTGTTCAGGTATATACTTTACATTAAAAAGCTGGAGAATGGGAATTTATGGTCTTTGCGCCACTCCTAAGTGTTAACCGATTTCGCTCAAATTTTGAATTTTTTTTTTTGACATTCGAACAAAACTAGAGAGGGGGGGGGGGGGGGGGGGGGGGGTGAGAGCAGAGCAATTCGAAAAGTGAAAAACAATGGCTACCCTAACTTAAATATTTATCAAGAAATATAATTAATATGAAAAGTAATTTTTCTTATTGCATAAACATGAAACAATAAATCAAATTTTTTAATTATTTGTTTGCCCTTATGTATTTCCGAGCTATACACTGTTTAATTTTCATTTATGCGAAATTGGATTTTACTTATGAAACATTCTTTTTGAATAAAATTATAATATCAAATAATTAATAATATAAATAAATAAAATATAAATATTATAATCAATTATTTTATCATTTTAAATATAAATATTAATATTGAGTAAATATTTAATGATATTATTTAAATAAATAATAACTTTGGACCTGGAAAGGTAAGGGTCGTTGGCTGTTGACTCAATTCGAGTGCGCCCTCTTGGACTTCCCCAATCAATGTAAAATACCTAATTAATTAAGAATTTAGAGAAAACGTTTGGGAGTGATTCTAAACTGTAATTTTTGGTGTAATCTATAGCAGAGATCAAAAATTTGCAAGAGCAGTATATGACCCTCAATAAACTATTAACCATTCCAGAATTGCCGGATGACCCTTTGTTCCAGGACAGGTCAAAATTATGACTGTCGTACCTTTTCTGAGGGTTTACCACCCACTTGAATGCACCTACTACTTAAGGAAAATTCACTCCTAAATTCTGATTGGGGAAGATAATGACTTGAAAGTTTACTCAAAAGACAACCTTTTTCAATATTTCCGGAGGGGCTTGACTTCTTAAGAATCAGTTCCTCATATTCTAGTGCAGAAGCAGGTGCATGTCTCTCCAAAAATTTAATTTTTCCCACGTAAGTTGTTTTTCTAAATATATTTCAAATCAGTGGTTCTGGAGCCCTCGGGGGCAGCCCCCCACCCTCGAAAAAGCGACCAGGGATATTTGTGAAATTACTATTATTATCAAAATAATAATAATAATAATAATTGAAGTATTTGTGAAATCTTAATATATCCGAAATCTTTGAGATCTTTCTAAAATCTTTAAAATGTTTGAGAACATAATTGTTTTTTTTTAATCTTCCTAAAATTTTTAGAAACATTTGCGAAATCTGATTTAAATATTTGAAATCTTTTTAAAATTGTTTTAAAATCTTATAATCTTCGCCGAAATCTGTGCTTAATATCTGAAATCTTTCTGAAATATTTAGTAAGTTATTGAAATATTTGAAGAACCTTTGAAATCTATCTGAAATTTTTGCGAAATATTTAGAAAATCTTTTGAATATTTTTAAAATATTGAATGATATTTGCGAAATTATTGAAATCTTTGTGAAATAATTAAAGTATTTGTGAAATCTTTTTTAAAATTTCCGAAACTTTTCCGAAATCTTTGGAAAATCATTGTAATCTTTCTAAAGTGTTTGCGAAATGTTTTAAATATTTCTTAATATTTGTGAAATTATTTAAATAATTGGGAAATCATTGATATATTTGTGAAATCTTATAAATCTATTCGAAATATGTGCTAAATGTTTGAAATCTTTGTGAAATCTTGGGTAAATTACTGAAATATTTTTGGAATCTTTGAAATCTATCTAAAATCTTTGAGAAATATTTGGGTAATCATTGAAATATTTGTGAAATCTTTGGAACTTTTTGCGAAATTTTTAATGACATTTGCGAAATTATTGAAATCTTTGGTAAATATTATTGAAATATTTGTGGAATGTTTTAAATCAATCTAAAATATTTGAAAAATATTTGGGTTATCGTTGAAATATTTGTGAAATATTTTATGATTTCTGAGGAATTATATCTTAATCTTCAAAAATCAATCTTAATGTTTGTGAAATAATTGAAGTATTTGTGAAATCTTTTTTAAAATATCCGAAATATTTGCTCATATTTGTAAAATTATTTTAATCTTTGAGAAATCATTAAAATCTTCATAAAATCTTATATATCTATCCGAAATCTGTGTTAAATATTAAAGTTTGTAATCTATCTAAAATCTTTGCGAAATATTTGGAAAATCATTGAAATATTTGTAAAATCTTTGAAACTCTTTGCGGAATATTTGCTAATATTTGTGAAATTATTAAATCTTTTTGGAATCCTAGGGAAATCATTGAAATCTTTGTGCACTTTAAAATCAATCTGAATTTTTTGTGAAAATATAGAAATTTTCGCGAAATCTTTAAAATTTATCAAAAATCTTTGTGAAATCTCTTAAATCGATCCGAAATATTTGCGAAATTATTAAAAACTTTGGGAAATCTTTGGTAAATTATTATTGAAATCTTTGAAATCTATCTAAATTGCTTGAAAAATATTTGGGAAATCATTGAAATCTTTGCGAAATATTTGATACTTGTGAAATAATTTTAATCTTTATGAAACGTTTCAAATCTTTGAAACCAGCGAAATATTAAAAATATTTTTGAAATATCTGATAATATTTGTGAAATCTTTTAAATCGATCCGAAATATTTTCAAAATCTTTAGAATATCTTTGGAAGTCTTTTGAAAATATTTTTAATATTTTATATCTATCTGAAATCTTTACAAAAAAGTTGAAATCTTTATAAGATATCCTATAAATCTATCCAAAATATGTATTGAATTTTTAAAATCATTAGAAAATAATTTAAATCTTATTTAAATCTTTTAAATACATCGGAAATCTTTTGCAAAACCTTCAAAGTTTTCGCGACATCTTTTGGAAATTATTCAAATCTTCGTGAAATTTATTTAATCTAGCTGAAATTTGTGCGAATTTTTTTAAATCTTTATGAAATCATTCTAATTTCTTTGCGAAATATTTGACAAATATTTGATATGTTTGGTAATATTTGTGAAATCTTTGAAAATATTTGCAAAATATTTAAAATATTTTTGAAATACTTGCTGATATTTATAAAATTATTGAAATTGTTGTGGGAAATCATTGGAACCTTTGTGCACTTTAAAATCAATCTAAATTTTATGTGGAAAAATTAAAATTGTTGTGAAATCTTTTAAATCTATCCAAAATCTGTGCGAAATATTTTAAATCTTCGAAATCCTTAGAAGATGATTGAAATCTTATTGAAATCTCTTAAATCGATCCAAAATATTAGCGAAATTATCGAAAACTTTAGGAAATCATTGAAATCTTTGCGAACTCTGAAATTTATTTGAAATTTTTCTGAAATAAGTCAAATCTTTGTGCAATC
The DNA here is from genome assembly GCF_010883055.1 of Belonocnema kinseyi. NCBI lineage: Eukaryota > Metazoa > Arthropoda > Insecta > Hymenoptera > Cynipidae > Belonocnema > Belonocnema kinseyi. The sequence goes on from NC_046661.1 coordinate 92,062,782, forward strand.
TCTTAAACCTATCCATAATCTTTGCAAAATATTTTTAGATTGATTTGAAACCTTTGTGGAATCTTGGGGAAAGCTTTGTGAAATATTTGAAAAATTATTGTAATTTTTCTGAAATTTTCAAAATCTATCAGAAATTTTTGCTAAATATTTAAAGTATTTGGAAAATCATATAAGAAATTTGAAATCTTCGAAATATTTGGCAATATTTGTAGAATTTGTGAACTCTTTGACAAAATGAATTTTATACTCCATTAATTATTGATTAATCATTATTATTATATATTCATTGTTAATTAATTATTTATGATTCATGTTAAATTTTGATATAGTATAATATTATTATATTATGTACAAATTGTGCCATTTAATATTATAAGTCTATGTCTCTACCCGCACCAAGAAAAAAAAACTCCGTCGCTTCTGTTTCAAATATAGTTTTATTTTTTGTTTTACTCTTATTAAAAAAAAAAACTATAGAATAATCAGCCACGTGCTACGCGCGAATGCACTTTTTCAATTTGAGCAAAAAATATTTTTTAACAGAAAATCAGAATTTCTAATAAATACTTTAAAAGAAAAAAAAACAATTTTCCTGACATTTCTGAGAAAATTCAAAAAGTTTTTTGAAGATTTCAGGATTGTTAAATTAAAATTTAAATGGAAAAGTTAATTCACAACAAAATGTTAGAATTTTCAACCATAAAAGATGAACTCCCAACGAAAAATATCATTTTTGATATTTCAACTAAAATTATTTTTATTTTAAATCAAGAACAGGTAAATTTATTTTTAAAAATGTCCAACAAATAGTGAAAATTCCAAGCTAAAAAAATATAATTTTCTACAAAATAGTTGAAATTTTAACCATAAAATATGAATTTTTAACCAAACACTTGAATTCTTAGCAAATTGTTAAAATTTGAATCCAAAAAGACGAAATTTCTAAAAAAAAAATTGAAATTTTCAGTACAAAATATGAATTTTCAACAAAAGGTTATTTTTGAACCAAATAATTTAAATTTTAACAAAATAGTTGAATCTTCAACCAAAAAAAATTAATTTTTAACCGTTTGCATTTCTATCCATTAAGGACTAACTGTTGTCCAAAGGAGAAGAATTTGCTACCAAATTATTACATTTTTAACCACAAAATAGTAATTTTTAATCAAACTTAACAATTTTTAAGGAAGTTGTTCATATTTCAAACCAAATTTGGAACAACAAACTTAATTTTCAACCAAACAGTTGAAGTTTATAGTAATAAAAGTAAATTTCGACAAAACCGTTGAATAAGAAATATGAACTGTGGATAAAAAAGTTTAAATTTCAACCAAATACTTAAATTTAGACCAAAAAGTTTATTCACAATCCAATAGTTGAATTTTTAAACAAAAGTTTTAACTCTCAACGAAAAATGTAATAGTAAACATTTCAATCAAAATATTTTTATTTTTAATCGAACACAGTTTCGAAAAATATTTGAATCCCGACCCTAAACAGATAAAATTTCCGAAAAACAAAAATATGAATTATCAACAAAAAAGAGTTCGTTTTTAACCAAATAGTAGAATTTTCATAAAATAAAATGAATTTTTGAACAAAAAATATCAACTTTTAAAAAACTAGTTACATTTTCAACCGATGTGATGAATTTTTAACTAAAATTAAGCTTTAACCAAAACTTTCAAATGATAATTAGATTTTTAATAAAATAGCTGAATTTTAAACTAAACTAATAAATTTACAAATAACAAAAATTAATTTTTAACAATTAAATTAGATTGCAACCAAATAGTCGAATCATCAGTCAGAAAATATTAGTTCTTAGCAAAAAATATCATAATTGATATTTCCAACAAAAAATTGTTATTCTAAATAAAAAAAAAATCAAATTTAAGCAATATAAATATTTTCTTAAAAGAAACTGTAACAGTTAATATTTATACCAAAAAATATTGCCATTTTAAATCTCAAATAGTTGAACTCAATAAAAAATGCGAATTTTCCATAAAAAAAGACGAATAATCATCAAAACTGTTAAATAAAATAAAATAATAATACATTTTTTTTCAAAAGCGAAAAGAAATAAAACTGTTAGTAAAAAGAGATAAATACATTTTTTTTCATAAGCGAAAAAAGTAATTTTTTGACCAAAAATTAATTTCCAACAAAATAGTTGAGTTTTAAACTGAATACCATACATTTTTAACAAAAAATGAAACATTTAAATTCCGAGTTTAAAAAATGTATATTTTCCGCGAAAACAAAAATTTCAGCAAGCTAGTTAAATTTTTCACCATACTGATGGATCTTCAGATAATAAATAATTTTTTAACAACGTAGTTCAGTTTTTGATAAAGTAGTTAAATTTTCAATCCAAAAGAATAATTTTCAATGGAAAAAGACGAAATTATAATAAAATATGTAAATTTTAAATTAACAATCTGAAATTTATTTAAAACTGATCAATTTTCAACAAAAAATTGATTTTTAAACAAAAAAATAGAATTTTCAAGAAAATAGTACAAATCTTTAACCAAGTAGTAAAATTTCGAACAAAAAAGTTTAATTCTAGTATAAGTTCTATAGTTTTATAAAAACTTTTGATTGCAATTAAAAATCTTTAAGTATTTTTATTATTTAACTAAACTTAAATTATTTTATTTTATATTTGTAAATTTGAACTGCAAACCATTTTCCAGATAAATTGTTTAAATTTAAATAATTTCAAAGCTATAATTTATCAAAACTCTTTGATTTTGAATTATTTGGGTGCTCTGTGAAATCTATCTAGATTTTTTGTGAAATAATTGAAATCTTGCTGACATCTATTATTGATATGTTTGTGAAATCTTTCGAATTGATCTGAAATATTTGGATATCTTTGAAATGTTGTATATTTATCTGAAATTGATCTGAACTGAAAAATTCAAATGGTCTAATTTTAAAATACTCCTTATTTAAAAATTTTAATTGTTTCATAGTAAGCATTAAAAAAATTAAAATTTCTACACTTTAAAACCCAAATAATACATTATTTAAATTATATAATAAAAAGACTAAAGATGACTTTTTTTTTAATTTGAAATTTTTAGCATCATATAGCAATGCGGTAATTCAGATACAATATTCCTGCATCGCGAAATGAGAATCCAGATCTAGATAATCTAAAATCTACACAATTCCAAAGAAAATTTATTTCTTTTTTATTATAAAAAAATTATTAAAAATAATTTAATATTCTTTCTTTTTTTACTCTTTTCACCAATTTAAAAATAACTTCTTTTCTTACGTACAAATATAAAATAGATATTAAGATATTTTACCGTTTTTTAATTTTACAATTAGATAATATATAGAAATTCATAATTTTTATTTAAATAAATGATTATATTAGAGACAAAAATAAATATTTTCAAACAAATTTTGCTGATTCGAAAAATCAAGTTATCAATCGATCTTACTTTTCAACCAAAGAAAATTTTGTTGTTTAAATAAATGGTTCTTTGTTCCAACAAAATTTTTTTAATTTTAAATTATTTTATTTATTTTCAATGATTTTTTAAACTCTGAAGTTATTTTCTGTTGAATACCTATAAATTGATTATTTTCATTATTATATTTCACAATTATATTCATTAACATTAATAATAATTAATATTTTTTAATTATAAAAATTTTCTAAATAATAAAATTTATCTTAAATCAACTGTTTCTCCAATTAAAAAAAAAATCTTTTTCTGATCGCTGTTTTTCGTTTTTTTTTATTGTATAAAAAAATAATATTCTAATTTGAATTTTAGCACAAAATAATGATGAAAACATAACTCTGAAAATGAAGAAATATCGAAATATCATTCGTAACCGCGAAGGAAAAATGCTTGCCTTGACAACTATCATAATTTTATTAGGCTTCTTGGCCGTGATGACAGAAGCAGCCCCACAAAATGGTAAATATATTCAATATTTATATTATATAAAATATTATTTTAAATAAATATAATACACGTTTTAAGATATGATGATAATATTAAATTTTTTATTAATATTACACCTCAAATTACAGAGTACCATCCAGGAGTACGAGGACAGCTAAAAAACTAGCGATGGAGAATATGCACTTACTTTTTGGAGGATATCTAAAAAAATTAGATAAAATCATTTTTAACTTTTTTGTTAAAAATTATATTAAATTCAAAATGAACAGAAAAATGTCCTTTTCAAAACAAGCACAAGAAATTTCAAAAACGTTTAACAGTTCGCAAATTATCAGAAAAAATATGGAGGCGTCCGCAAGTCTTTCTTAGTCACTGACTCATTTTTAACTAATTTTAGAACCAACAGTTGTATTTTTAACTTATAAACAACAAATTTCTAACCAAAAATGAAAAAGTGCAGTTTTTAGATCAAATTATTTTTCAACCTAAGAAAAACCGAATTTTCCCCAAAAAATAAAATTTTAAACCAAAAAGGTTTGAAAGTCATATGTAAGTGATGAACAGTAATTTGAAATCTTTTTTAGATAAAACTTTTTTTTTAATTTGTCTTTTTGATTTAAAAAATCATCTGTTTTAGTAGAAATGTTATCTTTCTTGGATAAAATTCAACTGTTTGCTTGAAAATTCATCAATTCTGTTGAAGTCATACTTTTTTAATAAAAATTCAAATGATTTGTTTGGAATTCAGCTGATTTGTTTCGAATTCAAGTATCTTCGTAAAAAATGTACTTCGTATTTAAAACTCATACCTTGATGTTGAGAAGCCAAAAAAATTCTTTTCTGAATGAAATTTCGACTCTTTTTTTTAAATTTGTGTTTTTATTTCAAAAATTTATTTATTTTTGTAGATAATGCATTTTTCTTATATAAAAATGCAACTGTTTGGTTAAAAATTCAACAAGTCAGTTATAAATGAATCCTATTTGGTTGAAAATTCAACTGCTTTTTGAAAATTCGTCTTTTCGGGTTGAAAATTCAAGTATCTCCATAGGAAATTTACTTCTTGTTTAAAACTTATAATGATAAAACGACAGACTAAAATCTTTTTGAATGAAAATTGAAACATATTTTTTTTTTAATTTGTCTTTTCGATTAAAAAACGTATCTGCTTTTGTATATTTTTAGTTGAAAATTCATCTGTTTGGTTAAAAGTTTAACTATTTTTGAAAACTTATTTTTTTTAAATTGAAAGTTCAATTGCAAATAAAGATATTTTACTGAAGAAAGAAAATAAATTTTACCTAAATTGTTCAACTTTCAAGCCAATGAAACAGATGCATTTTTACGCAACAAAAATGAAATTGCAAACCAAGAAAATTATTTTTTACCAAAAATGAAGAATTTTCAACTAAAAAAGATCAATCTAAAAAATGGAAAAGTTAGATTTTCAGTTAAAAAGTTAATTTCAAACAAAAAAAAAGGTTGTTCCTCTAAGGAGTTAAATTTTCAACCAAAGACATAAGCCTTCAATCAACAAAAAATTTTAACAATGTGGTTTATCTTTAACCCAAGTAGTTGAATTTTCAATTAAAAAATATAACTTTTCAACAATAGTTAGAATTTCAACCAATGAGATTAATTTTCAAATAAAAATATAAACCTTAAAGAAAAAAAAAGATTTCTTAACAAATCGAATCCACCAAATCATTCAAACAGAATATTTGAATACTCAAACAAAGCATAAATAATTTATTACCAAAATTTACGTTTTCATTTAAAAAATGATATTTTTCTACTAAATCAGATAAATTTTGAAATCAAAAAGATAAATAAAAAAAATTATTATTCAATTTTCTGTTAAAAAACATTTAAATTGACTTTTCACGATCAAATTATGAATTTTTAAACAAGAAATAAGTTTCTACGAAAAAAGTTGAATTTTTATTCCAAAAAGACGAATTTTTAACAGAAGAAAATGAATTTTTAACACAATTGTTGAATTCTCTACTAAATAGTTGCATTAAGATCCAAAAAAGATCAAAGTTCTCTTTATTTAGATGAATTGTTTTTCAGAAATATAGTTGAATTTTTTAACAAAAAATAAACTTCTGCAAACATACAAAAAATGAATTTTCAATCCATAAAGGCGATTTTTCTCAACCAAAAATGATAAAAATTCAACAAAATTATTGAATTCTCTACCAAATAGTAGCATTTTTAATTTAATCGAAGAAAGATGAAATTCGTACCCAAACAGATGAATTTTTAATAAAAATCAATACATTTTTTTTTAAGTTGAACTTTCACCCAACAAAAATTCAGTTTATTTTTCAACGCCAAAATATAAATTTTAAACAAAACCGAACATTTGCATTTTATCGAATAAAGATCCAGAAAAGATTTCAGTTTTTTGTTGACACCAAAATATTAAATTTAAACAAAAAGTTAAACTTTTTTAAACAACTAAATTTTCTTTTTTAATGTTGAATTTTCTACCAAATAGTTGCATTTTTATCCAAGAAAGATATAATTTCCGCTGAAGCAGGTGAATTTTAAAATGAACAAGACAACATTTTAACAAAGAGGTTGAATTTTCAACCGAACAATTGCATTTATATTCAAGAAAGATGAAATTTCTTCTTAATTAGATGAATTAAAAAAAAACTTTTAAAAAAATAATTAATTTTTGTCCAAAGAAGATTCCCATTCACTTTTCAATTCCAAAATAAGAATTGGAAACAATAAGTTAATTTTCCGATAAAAAGTCGAATTTTTAACCAAAAAGTATGACTTTTTAATAAGATTGTTAAATTTTCAATCAAAAGGTTGCATTCTTGTCGCAGTAAAATGAAAATTATAAAACAAGTTGATTTGGAAATCAAAAAGACTAATTTTCAGAAAAAATAGTTCTCATCGAAAAAAATGCATTTGCCTTTTCAGCAAGTAAATATGAATTTCAAAAAAAAGTTTAATGTCCTACGAAAAGAGTTGATTTTTTAACCCAAAAAAATAGTTGCATTATTTACTTTATCGAAGAAAGATGAAATTTTTACTAAAACAGATGAAATTTTAATAAAAAGGACATATTTTTTTAAGTTGAACTTTCACCCAGACAAGATTCAATTCGTTTTTAACGCCAAAATATAAATTTTAAACAAAAAATAAATTTACAGTGAAATAGTTAAATTTTCAAAACAGAAAATAATGCATCTAGTTTTTTAGATGTTCTCATACTCCTGGATGGTACTATAAATATATTTTTTAAATAATTTCTTTTTCAAGATTCAGACGCTGTTGAAAAAGCACTAATCGAAAAAGTCAGTTTTAAAGGAACTTCCAAGGCTGATAATGCAAATCTTTCGAGAAAAAATCGGCGTGTAAAAAGAGATTTTACAATGTTTTGCCTTTACATGCATACAGCTAAGTGTGAGCAGTTTTATTCCGATTTATTAGGGATTGGAGACAGAGCAAAACAGATTGATAAAACGCCTTTAAGGAGGTCTCGTTTAGATAGAATAAATTCAGGACGCAAGGCAAAATTAAATAGTATGATTGGTCAAATTAAAAATTGGCAAAAAGATAGAATGGTGGATCTGGAATTGTGTTTTGAGTGTGAGAAACATTTGAGGTCCTATAAGATGAACAATCCTCCCTCAATTAGGCCCGATTTTTATGACATCCCTATTCCGATACCAGAAAATTATCATGTAAACACAGTGGACGAATCTCGACTTTTCACGTAGAAATAATAATTCAAGTATTTTTGATTTGAAAAATCGTCCCCGGTAGCACTGAAATCGGATTTTGTATTTCTAGTTTCGAAAAATTTTGTTTTCCAAATTTCCTGATTTTTCAGGGACCAACTTAAAATTTTATCTGACCATTAATATTCAAAGAACAGCATTTTAATCTTTTATACAATTTTATATAAATTTTCATCCCAAAAGGATATGTTTTTAACAAAAGAGTTGAATTTCTGACACAAAAAAGATAACTTTTTAAGAAAATAATTCAATATTTTACCAAATGGTTCAATTTATTACCAAAATGTTCAATTTTCAAACACAAGGTGGAATTTTCAAACAAAAGTTATTTTAACCAAAAAGGGTTTTATTTTTAATCTGAAGAGAAAAATCTTCAGCTTGAATAGACGAATTGTGAATAAAATATTTCAATTTTCAAATAAGAAAATATTATTTTTTAATAAGACTTAAATTTTCAACAACAAAAATTAAATGTTCATTTTAATGGTATATGCAAACTTCAACCAAAAACCATTGATATTTTAACCAAAAGGAAACAAATTAATTTCACAAAAATTTAACTCTTAACAAAATAGTGGAATTTTTAACCAAATAGATGATTTTTCAAACAAATAATTAAATTTTTCACTTAGAAAGATCAATTTTCAAACAAGAAATGGAAAAGTTAAAATTTTTGTTTAAAAAATAGTTTTTAATAAAAAACGGAACTTTGAATAAAATAGTAAAATTTTCAACAAATAAAAAAAGATTGTTCAATTAAAGAAAAAAAAAAATAAGTAGGCGAAAATTGTTAGCCTCTAAAGCCAAAAGACGAATTTTCAGTAAAACAGAAAAATTTGAACCCGAAACAATGAATTTTCAACACAATAGTCAAGTTTTCAAACAGAATTTCCATTTAAAATGATTAACTTTTAACCAAATATTTAAATTTTCAACTAAAATGATGAATCTGTCATTTGAATCGTTTGATTGTGTGTTAAAAAAATATATTTTTCAACCAAAAAAAAAAGAAAATGAATTTTCGTCTAATATGGTGTAACCTTCAATAAAAAATTGTTTTTGAACAAATTGGTTCAACCTGCAACCAAGTAGATCAATTTTCAACCATATAAGGTTAATCGAAAAAAAAATAAATATTCAAAAACCAGGATCTTAATCCTATAACATTTTTAAGATACAATATTTCATAAGAATTAAACAATTTTTTAATAAAATTTAAACATTCTCAATTTCCTTAACATCCTTCACATTCTTCAAAAATATTCAAAGAGCCTTTCATAGAAATTCCTTGACTTTTGCAAGATTTTTTTTCAAATCTTTTTATCGACAGGCAAATAAATAAAAAAAATTCTAAAACTCATTACAATACCATTTTATAATATTTTATACATTAAATTGATATTTTTAAATATAATTATTCAAAACACATCTATTAAATTCGCTGTCTAATTATTAATTCATAATCCAGTTATAAAATTAAAACGTCAAAATTAAAATTGATTGATTTTTGTGCTACCGCGGACGAATTTCCGAATAAAAAAACTGAAAATATGAACATAGACTCCAAGGAATCAGAATTTTTGTTCATACGACCTTCTTCGAGCCAATGCTTCAATTTATGATATTTGAAAGGAATTTGGCGATCCAGATAGTATCTTTTTTACAAGGATTTTTATTGCAAAAATTATTTATTTTTTCTAGTAATCTCTTTAAGATAACCTGTATTTTCGGAAAATATGTAATAGATTAGGATTTTTACGCATTTTCTTTGTGAAATACTTTTGTAAATATTGAGGTTTAAATAATAAACAAATTTCTACCACTTTACTATTAGAACATTTACTTTAGAAATAAGTTTTTTTAAACAAAACCATGTTTGCAGAAATCAAGATATTAATGCAAATAATTACAACCAAAATTACAGGAAAGTAGAACTTTTTTATATTAATTGTACACATTTTGTTCTTTTTTATATTTTGCTTTATTTTAATATAGTTTAAAGTTCCTGTAAGAATGTACAAAATAGTATAAATACAAGAATTTACGACAAAGAATATATAGAAATTAACTAAAACAATATTTCAAATAAATTTTTTCAAATTTATTTATTTAAAAAAAACTTGTACCATAAAAGATGACTTTTTAACAAAACACTTGAATTTACAACAAAATAAATGAATTTGTAAGCTAAAATGATAAATTCTCCACAAAAAGAAAAATAGTTCATATTTCAACCAAAAAAGATGAAATTGAATTTTTTTAAATTGATTTTAAAACCAAAAGGATAAATTTGACCAAATAAAGATTTTTCAAGAATGAAAGAAAAAATATAAATATACAACAAAGAAATGGTTCAACAAAAGTTTTCAGACAAAGAAGATTGAATTTCAACTAATCAACAAAAATTCAATTTTCATCCAAAAAATTATTCAGTTTAACTGTTTAACACTAAAATGTTTATATTAAACAACAAGTAAGTTTCCTACGAAGATGTTTAAATTATTAACAAAACAGTTAAAGATCAAAAAATTAAAATCATTAAAAAAATTTCTAGGAATTAAAAAAAATTTTTTTCATTATCTTACTACGTTTGAAAATCCTTAAAAAGTTTCGAAATTCGTTTTCGAAATCTTCAGTCTTCATTTGGTTTCAAATTTCTTTATATATTTTCAAATTTATGATTAGTTTTTAATTTTTTAAAACTTGTAAACCTCCTAAACATCCCTTTGAATTATTTGAACGTTTATTCAAATTGTTTTAAAATTTGAAAAAATAAGAACAATCGTTTTAACATCTTTATGATCCATTTTTCACATTTTTTGAATTTTTAAAAATATTTTTAAATATTCTTTTTCAACTAATTTGTCGAACCAATAAATAAATATACAGTTCAATTTTCATCCAAAAAAAATTTTAGTTTGACTTTCTAGCAACAAAATATAAGTTTAAAATAAGAAGTAAATTTTCTACGAAGATCTAATACAATTTTTTAAATTTTTCCCACAATTTTCCAAAAATACTGCAAGATTAAAAAATCGCCTTCAAAATCTTTCAGATTATTCTTTTTTAAGTTTGGAAATTTTTAAAAATATTCTTTTAAAATTAATTTACAAAAATATATTAAAATTTTTTCTAGGAATTTTCATTAAAAAAGATGTTATTCTTTTGAATTCTTTTAAAATTTTTCTTTAGAAATCTTGAAAAATCTGCATTTTTTTTAAATGCTTAGAAATCTTTGTAAGTTCTAAATTGATTTGTAATTTTTTCGAAACTTTTTAATTTATCTTAAGTCTCCTCCTTTGAAGATCCTTAAAAAGCTTAAAAATTTTATTTCGAAATTTTCAAAATTTTCATTTTTCAATAAGTTTGATATTATTTTAAACTCTAATTTTAATTTCTGCAATAAACTAACAGTATTTGCAACATAATTTTAATTAACGTTTCTCAGTATTTGAAATTTGATAAAAAGAAAATATTTTTTGTCAAGTTTTGTAATTTTCTACAATAATTTACTTTTTTTCATATTTAATTAAATTTGTGTTGTTAAATTTTATACATTTTTTACGGAAAGTAGAAGTTTAATAAAAAATTACAACTGTAGAAATTTTGTACTTTGTTGTACATATTTTTTCTACCAGGGATTATACTTCTGAAGAAATCTCATAATAGAATTCTCTGAACTTTATCCAGTTAGTCCTATTTTAATTTTATGATCGCGGAAGCTGTTTCTGGTAATTGGATAATATTTCCAGAAAAAAGTAGATCTTTTGATTGGCTGTAAAACCGGATAAAAAATAATTTACTGAAGCGAGTTTCAGAAACAGGTACCAAGAAACAGTAACTGTAATTTTTAGACAGGAAAAAACCACAAGAATTAATAATTTTATTACCACAATAAGCAATTTTAAGCATTTATGAAAAATCTTTGTTGACAATTTTACACCGAAAGGAAAAATAAACTTTCAGTAAACTGTAGATTTATAGGCCAAAAAATCACGAAATTCGAATTATCAGTCGATCTCAAAATTTCCACGAAAATTCGGTAAAAAAAATATTTTGTAATTTTTTGGGAACTTTTCCAGTATCAAAATTGCTTCTGACATTTTCTGGACTTGAATTTGGTATTGTACACATTTTGAGAAAAATAAAGTTGGACTTTAGACCCAAAAATGTAGTCCTCAACATTTCGATTTTTGTAATACTTTAATCTTATTTAGGATTTATCATAGGACTTATGAAAAACATTGAATTAAACTTTACTGATCCCTTAGTCCAAACACAATTTTTTCGCATAATAATTGTTTTTGAACTTTTTTAGGCCCTGAATTTAAAATTCGACACATTTTGAGAAAAGTTCCTTCTCGTTTAAAAATTCTTTTTATTCGGTGGAAAATTCATTTTTTTTTAATTGGAGGTACAAATGTATGATTGAAAACTGATCTGTTTTAGTTGCTTGACATTTTCTTCTCAAGTAAAAGTCAATCTATATTGTTGAAAATTCAACTGTTTTATCGAAAATACCTGTTTTTGGCTCTGATTCGGATATGAATATTTCTTGAAAATGAGTCTTTTTGGTCTTTTTTTTTTATTCTTTTTCTGGATCTACATTTTATATTTCTCCAATTCTGCACAT
>NC_046661.1:92075216-92132710 GCF_010883055.1 Belonocnema kinseyi
GAGAATTCTGGATCAATCTGAAAAATCTCTATCCCTTCCACACACTACTCCTTTCACCTGCCGAGTGAGTCACGCCTACCCCGAAAGGGAAATGGCTTAATGATGTAATAATAATAATAATAATAATAATAATAATAATAATAATAATAATAAAGTGGGACTTTGGTAGTACTTCTAAACCAAAAAAGTGTTCAACGTCATCTGGACGTATTTTGAACCTTTTTAATTCTGTCGGACATAAGTCCTATAAATAATTGTGTTAAATAAGAACTTGTTAAGAACACTGTGGAAAATTGTACTTCTAGAGTACTTTTGTCGCCACTAGGACTTATAAAAATAATCAATTAAGTTAATCGAAAATTTCTAGTCCTTTCTTCCAAATATAAATTTTCCATGTCAGGATTGTTTTCTAACCTTTTTAGAACCCAAATTTGAAATTGTACAAAATTTAAAAAAAAATAAAGTGGAACTTTGGTAGTACTTTTGTCGTACTTTAGTCTCAAATTTTTTTTATCATTATCAGGATGTATTATGAAATTTTTAATAGTTTATTTCTATTTTAGCGGTATAATTTGTTAAGACTTAATCCAATGAGCATTTGTAACCAAATCTGGAAAAAATGGTACTTTTGTATTTGGACTTATAGAAATAAAATACTGTTATTATATTTTTGTCGCCACTAGGACTTATAAAAATAATAATGAATAAAATAGAAATTTACTAGTTCTTTATTGCGAAAATATTTTTTCAGCATCAAAATTGTTTTCTTTAACTTTTTTGTGAAGTGAATTTAAAATTCTACTCATTTTGAGAAAAATAAAATGGAACTTTGGTAGTAATTTTGTCCCACTAGGACTTTTAAAAATAAAAAAATTAATGAAATGGAATTTTTCTAGTCCTTTATTCCCAATTTAATTTGTCTACATTAGTATTATTCTGTACCCTTTTTAGGACTTCAATTTTAAATTCTACATATTTTGAGAAAAATAAAGTTGGACATTTTAGTATTTTTGTCGCACTTTTGTCACAAAAAAGTTTCAATCATTATCAGGACGTATTTTGAAATTTTGAATAATTTATTTCCTTTTCAGCCGTATAATTCTCCAGGACATCAGTTGAATGATTACTTGCAAAAAATCTGCTAAAAATTAAACTTTTGTCATATTTTTCTTCCGACTAGAACTTATAAAAAAATCAATTATACATAAATTTCCTTCTCTCCTATATCAAACATAATTTTTCTACATTTGGATTGTTTTTTTAACTTTTTCCGGAAGTTAAATAGAAATTCTATACATTTTTGTATAAATAAAATGGTGCTTTGGTCCTTTAGAGGACTTATAAACAAAAAGTATAATAGGTCTTTTCTATTAATTTTTCCCAAAAAATGTCTTGATTAGCAGAATATATTTTAATCTTTTTTTGCACTTTGGTCCCTATTTAGGCATGTAAAAATTATACAAAATTTTTAAAAATAATTTATTAAACACCTGTATACACTCGCATAGTATCTGCTGCCCTCTATGTTAGCTGGTTGAACTATCTTGAAGCAGGATGAAACTTGCATGGTATATACTGTTATAAGGTATGTCAGTCGTTTATCCATAGAGAAACTATTAAAATACTAACTCTTTTTTTAAAATATTATTAATATTATATATTGTTATTATGTTATTTATATTTATTTTATATATATATATATATACATTATATATTTTTTATTTTTTTATTTATTCTGTTATTACTTATTGTATATTTTAATTAACTTTTATTATTAATATTATTGTTATTATTATTAATGATTCTGCCATTAAACTATGTGAGCTACACTAAAGCATCCATTTTTGAGTCCAAAAGTATAAATAAATAAATACCATTAACATATTTGTGTACGTTCTTCTTTCTCTCGTGTACAATAGAATTCTTTAAACAGTTTAAACCCCACCAAAATGAAATTCCAAATTTTTCAAAAATTTTGTTTTTAAATATTACAATTAAATAACTAATACGTGAAATTATACTTTAAAAACCTTTCAATCTTTTAAATTTAAAGTTTATTAAGAAAACAAGAAGATTTCCGAAATTTCCAAAATTTCCAAATGCGATAATTTAAAATGAAATAGTTATATTTTCAGTCAGCGAAACTCATCTTTAACTAACTAACTAACAAACAAAAAGAAGTAATTTTTCAACAAAATAGCTCAATTTTCAACATACAAAAATTAATTAATTATCTTTTAGCAGAAATGACGAATTTTCAACAAAATCGTTCGATTTTCAACCTAAAAATAAATCGTCAAACAAAAAGATGATTTTTTAACTAAGAATATTAATTCTCTACCACAAAAGACGAATGTTTAAGAAAATGCATAAATTTTCAACAAAGAAAGAAAAAAATTCAAACAAAAATTGAATAGTTACGTTCTTACTTAAAGAAATTAATTTTTAATAAAAAGAAAATAAACAAATTCTTTGAAAAATAGTTGAATTTACAAACAAAAAATTGAAATAATTTTCTACCAAAAAAGGTGAATTTTCCACAAAATACATGAATTTTCAACCAAAATTTAAAACAAATTAATTTTGGACCATGGAAAACGAATTTGCAAATGAATAGTTCAATTTTCAACGAAAACTATTAATTTTCTACTAAAAATATTAATTTTCTACTAAAAATATTAATTTTCTACTAAAAATATTAATTTTCTACTGAAAATATTAATTTTCTACAACAAAAGATAAATTTTTAACAAAGTACATGAACTTGCAAATGAAATAGTATCAGTTTTCCACAAAAAATGCAATGCTAACATTTGCAATCAAATAAATTAATTTTTAATATCAACAAAAAAATAACAATTAAAAACTAAATTGTTAAATTTGCAACAAAAAATATTAATGAACTAATCTTCGGCCAGAAATGACGAATTTAAAAAAAAATACATAAATTTTCAACTTAAAATGATAAATTTTCAACCTAAAATGTAATATTTATAATTTCAGTTAAAGAAATTCATTTTGAACAAAAAAAAACAAATTTTCAACAGAACAGTCAAATTTTTAACCAAAAGAATGAATTAATTTGTTTGCCAAAAATAGGGAATTTTCAACAAAATACATGAATTTTTAACTAAAAATATAAATTATCAACCAACAAAAAATGGAATAGTTATATTTTCAGTTTGAGGAATTCATTATAAACAAAAACATAAACAAATTCTCCACAGATTAGTTAAATTTTCAAACAAAGAACTGAATTAATTAGTTTACTACGAAAAATATCGAATTTTCAACTAAAAAATATAAATTTGTTTCAAAAAAAAAATTAAGTTTTGACCATAAAAAACGCATTTTTAACAAAATAAATCAGTTTTCAACCAAAAAATATGAACTGTCGACCAAGAATATTGATTTTTAAGAAAAAATTCAGTAGTTACAGTTTCAGTTAAAGAATTAAATTTTTGATATAAAAAAAAATGGAATAGAATTATATTCAGGTGATTTCATTAATTTTCTACCCTAATTTACGATTGTTTAACAAAATACATGAATTTTCCACCAAAAAAGATCAATTAAAAAAGGAAGTTATTTTTCAAAAACAAAAGGTAAATTTTCAGCAACAACAAAATAAATTAATTTTCTGTCTAATATGGAAAATTTTCAAAAATTTACATGCATTTTCAATAAGAAATGTATTCACTTTTAACCTAAATTTCAACCAAATTTTCACTAATAAAAAAAATTTTTAACGAAATAGTTCAATTTCGAACAATAACTAATGAATTGACGACCAAGAATATTAATATTATACAAAAAAAAATAAATTTTTAATAAATTAAATGAACTTTCAACTGACTCTATCAAAACAATTTACAACCAAATTGTTAAATTTGCAATAAAAATGACGAATTAATTAATTATCTACTAGAAATTACGAATTTTTTACTGGAAAAGATAAATTTTCAACCAAAAATGAAATAGTTATATTTTCAGTTAAATTAATTCATTTTTAACAAAAAAATAATTCACAAACAAGTAGTTAAAATTGACAACAAAAATTATTTAATTAATTTTCTACCAAAAATACTGAATTTTCAACAAAATACATGAACTTCTAACTAAAAAAAGTTGAAATTTCAACAAAAGACGGAATACTTATATTTTCAGTTAAAGAAAGGAATAAAAAAACGAAATTGTCAGAAAATATTTAAATTTTGTACACACAAGAAAAATGAATTTATTCATTTTCTGCCAAAAAGGACGAATCCACATCAAAACAGACTAGTAAATTATATCTAGAAAAGATCAATTTGCAACAAAAAATAGAATGGTTACATTTTCACTTACAGAAATGAATTTTTAACAGAAAAAATACAAGCAAATACTTAAATTTTTAACAACAAAATATGAACTAATTTATTTTCTAGCAAAAATAGTGAATTTTCAAAAAAAAAAGAAAAAAGAAATTGACCATCAAAAACGACTTAAATTAATTTTTTACGAAGAATATTAACTTTCTACCACAAAAGACAAATTTTTGACAAAGTACGTAAACTTTCAACTAAAAAAAATATAAATTTTCAACCTAAAACACTAGTTATATTTTCGGTTAAAAAAATTAAATGAAAAAAAGTTTATCAGTACATAGAAGGATATAAAATTATTTAAAATCACTGATAAAAATAATTGATGAAATGGTCAACAGGTAGAAAATTAGTCACCTTTGAATGTGAATGGTGCCGTTGGACGCTGGAAGGAAGGCAGGCAGCAGGCGCAGCCGTTTGCCTTCAACGGCAGCGACCCCATTTGCTACATTCCTTCTCCCTCTCCCCTTTCCACTCCTGAGTCGCCGGAGCCGTTCCTTATCCCGCCGCACCGACAAACCTCAGTATGCCTCTCAAATAGAAATCATCTATCAGTTCCTGACTCATTTTTCAAAAAAAAAAATAAAAATAGTCTCCTCTAAGAACCAATTTTCCTCCCGATCAAGATATCCCTTAAAATGGGAAACTACTCCGCCCCAACCGTAGAAAAAAATCTTTCCTTTCGTGTTGATTTATCCGAAGATTTATTGTATTTGACTATCTCACAGGTGAATGCATAACTGGGTGAATCAGTTAGCCTTGGATTTTCGAATAAAGTTGTTGTGTCTATATTAACATTAATCTTATACGGTGCTTTATTTCAGGTTTTAAAATACCTCA
The DNA here is from genome assembly GCF_010883055.1 of Belonocnema kinseyi. NCBI lineage: Eukaryota > Metazoa > Arthropoda > Insecta > Hymenoptera > Cynipidae > Belonocnema > Belonocnema kinseyi. The sequence continues at coordinate 92,080,421 of NC_046661.1, forward strand.
ATATTCTGACGTGGATATTTCTTTTAAATTTAACTATTTAAAAATAGAAACATTGGGAATTTGATTTTAAATTAATGATAATTGTTTCCAGTTTATCCATGAGGGAAAGACAGGCAAATATCTATGACGAAATCAAAACACGAGTTCAAAACAACTTACGGAAGTAAATTCTTGACTGATTTTGGATTTTTCTAGCTAGAAAAATTATTTATTACGAGCGTAATCGATTTTCCTAATTGGAATGAAAAAAAATTCTAATAAAAAATAAAATTTTTGTTTAGAAATGAAAATAAAACCAAAAATTTAATTTTAATTTTTTTATTTGTTTATAATCATGTATAAATATTTTCGAACAAATAGATAAATTTTCAACCAAAATGATAAATTCTCAAAGGAAAATGTAAAAGAATTTGTTGTCAAAAGAGACGAATTATCATCAAAATAAATTAATTTTATTAATACTAATATATACATTTTGAACAGAAAATTAACTTTAAACCAAATATTAAATTTTCAACCAAATAGATGACTTTTCTACCAAGCAATTTAATTTTCTATAAAAAAAGACGAATTTCAAACAACAAAATTAATGTTGAAAATAGTTTAGCTTTTCAACAAGTAGTTAAATTTTCAACCAAATACTATGAATCCTTAAAGAAAACTCTAATCATTTATATTTCAATCAGGCAATATCGTCTTTTAAATCAAAAACAATTCCATTTATTCTATAAAGAGGAATCCTCGAAAAAATTTAAATCCTTAACCAGAAAAGATTAATTTTTAACCAGTTGTATTTTTAATCCAAAAAAGTTCAATTTTTTTAACCAGAAAATATGAATCTTCAACAAACAAACAAATTAATTAATATTAAATCAAACAGTTGAATTTTGAACGGAAAAATTAATTTTAAAGGATACAGTTGAATCTTCATCGAAATAGGTAAACTTTCTACAAAGAAGATTAATTTTCAACCAAAAAAAAACAACCTCCACGAAAAATGTAATAGTTTATATTGAAATCAAAAAATATTTTATTTTTGATTAAAAACCAGTGTAATTCATTAAAAACGACTAATTTTCAATAAAATAGTTCAATCATCAACGAAAAAGGATTATTTTTCAAACAGTGGTATTTTTACTCACCTCACCAGAGAAAAAAATATATTTCAAAATAAAAAAGTTTTCCCCGAAATAGTCTGATTTCTTAACCAGAAATTATAAATTAAAAAAAAACTTATTTTAAACAAAAGAATTGAATTTTGAAACAAATAGATGAATTTTCTATCAAGGAGATTGATTTTCGACAAAAAAGACAAATTTTTAACCATAAAAAAGAATTGGTAATGAAGTAGTGAAATTTTTAACCAAGCGTTAAGTTTTCCAACAAAAAGATTCATTTTTTTTTATAAAAATATAATAGTTGAAATTTTAGTCAAAAAAGATTTTGCTTTTAAGTAAACAACAGTTGCATTTATTGAAAAAAAAGAATTTTAAAAATAATATTTTAATCCCAAACCAAAAAAGATTAATTTTGAAACAGTCGCAGTTTTAACCCAAGATCAACATTTTTTGACAAATGCAAAGTATTTTCTATGCAAAAAGTTAAATTTTTTTAAACAGACAATATTAATTTTTAACAAAAAATTGCTTTTAAATCAAAAAGTTTATTTTTCAACCAAATATATGACTTTTCCAACCAGAAGATTATTTTTTAAAATAAATAAAGATGAATTTTAAACTAAAAAGATGAATTTTCAAACATCAAAATTAATTTCGAACAATGTAGTTTAACTTTTAAGCAGTTAGTTTAATTTTCAACCAAAAAAACTAATTTTCTTCTAGAAATCTAATTGTTGATATTTCAATTAAAGGATAATTTAATTATTAATGTTAAAATTTTACAATAATTAATGTTAAATTTTTTAGTGCTACATAATGTTAATGTTGAAAATGTCAATTTTAAACCATTCAAACAAAACAAATCAATTTTTAAGCAAGCAATTTTGAACAAAAGAAGATGGTATTTATACCGAAAGAAGTAAATTTTCAAAATTCCTAAAAAGCTTCAAAATTATTTTTTTTTAATAACTAAAAATCTACATAAATTTTTTTTTTTTAATCTTTCAAAATTATTTGAATTTTCCCTAAAATTGTTTTTAAATTCTGTAAAATAAAAACACTTGTTTTAAAATCATCAAGAATATTTTTTTCACAATTAGGGTAATTGATTTAAATATTTCAAAATATTTGTGAATATTTTCCTAAAAATTAATTGTCCATATTGAAAAAAAAATCATAAACAGGTTTCTCATGAATTTAAGACATTTTGGTTCAGTATCTTGATACCTTTTATAACCCTAAAATTTGGTTTTCAAAATCCTAAAAAATCTACATTCTGTTTCACATTTTTTTAAATCATTTCAAATTTTTAATTATATGTAAATCTTCTTAAAACTTCTCAACCTTATTTATATCTATTAAAATTATTCGAATTTTTCCTTAAAGTGTTTCAAAATTCTTCAAAATAAATGCAATTGCCTTAAAGTTTTTTAGATTATTTTTTGACAATTTTGGCAAATTTTTTAATAGCTTAAAAATCTTTTCAAACATTCTCTTGAAATTAATTTGTCAAAATAAATCATAAAAATGTTCCCAGGAGTCATGAGAAATGTTAGTTCCTTATGTTGATACCTTTAAAAATCCCTGAAATATTTTCAAAATTTTTTTTCGATCTCTTCAAAAATCTAAATTTAGTTTGAATTTTTTAAAATCTTTTCTAAGTTTCAATTGTTTTTTAATCTTTTTAAAACATCTAAGACTTCTGAATATCTTTAAAAATTATTTTGAAATTCTGAAAAACAAAAAGAATTGTTTTAAAAAGTTCCAGATTTTTTTTTACAATTTTAAAAACTTTTTTATAATTTTAATGTCTTTTAATATTCTTTTAAAATTAGTTTTTCAAAATAAAAAAACAATCATACAAATTTTTTTCAGGAATCTTAAGAAATTATTGTTCCCTATCTTGAGACCTTTTAAAGTATTTAAATAGTTTCAAAATTTCATTTCGAATTATTCAAAAATCTAAATTAAAAAAAAAGGCTTAACCTTAAATTATTTCTTGATTTGTTCATAAACTTCTCAATATCTTTAAAAATGATTCGATTTTGTTGCCCTTGAACTCCGATGCAGGAAATTTGTTTATATTTCATGTACCTATAAAATATACAAGTAATAACAAATAAAAAAATTTCCATAATTTGGGAAGGTAATTAATTAATAAACTAGATGATTTTTATGGTTATTTCTATTTATTTTCTTATTTATATTCATTTTCCAATTTATATTTGTTTATTGTTTGTTATTTATTTATGATTTTTGATGAGAATTCAATAAAGATTAATTATTTTTAAAAAAATTAATTTCATGTGTCATTCCTGCAGCCTTGTCTGGAATGTCATATTCGACCGGATGCTGCACCGTTCACTGATTGGTGATTGCCTAAGTCCTCAGAGTTGCAATGGAAAGCTTTTGCACTGGAATGCTGAACTGTAAATTCATCCCCTGCAGCAAAAAAATTCCATGAGTCACGGAATAAGTCGGCCTTTCGCGTAAATTTATTATAGTTATCATAGGATGTAATTAAACTAATTTGCAATGAAAGAATAAGATTGTACACTAATTGCGAGGAAAACATAGAATAAGACATGTCCTTTTCACTGATGTAAGTCTTGCGACAATTCTTATTGTTACCTTAACCGTATATCATAATTATATTCGCAATACAATCGTAACCAGTTTTATAACAAAAACTAAATCCTGGTTACTCAACTGCTAAAATTGTCTACGGTTGGTGCGAATTCAGGGTGACTACAAAACATCATTTTCTAAATTCCCTTATTTTTTCCTGACTAATTTTTTATTCTTTCTGACCATTATATTTAACGAGTAAAACTCTAATGTCGAAAAATTCTTAATATAGAATTATTTATTAACGGAATGAAACAATTATTAATTTATAAATTTATTATTCTAACGGCAGTCACAAGATTTACTTTTTTTAAATGTAACATTATTCGTTCGTCATGAGATTTAATAACAGTTATAATATTTTTATCTATAATTTCGGTTAAGAAAAAACATTTCACTTCTAATTTATTGAAATTTATAACATATAATATCTATCTGTTTTGCTCATTTGTATATCAGTTTTAAAAACATAAAAGAATTGTTGATGTTACTAATTATATTAATAATAATAATGAAGAATGCGCAATGCAAATATTAAAATTTTACGAAATTTAAATTGAAAGTTGTTAACATTGAAGAATTTCTGATTGTGAATTTTCAAAATTAAATTATTTAAGAAAAAACGTTTAAAATTAAATTCCCTTAAAATATAATTCTTATCAATGGAATAATTTTGCGCAAATCTGTGCTTTTTGAATTCAAGAATTTTTAATTATAACTCTTTTAAGCTGTAAAAATTGAAGCTGTCCTCATTTAAAACATTAAGAATTTAAAATTATAAAATTATTATACTTTACAACTGAAAATCTTGCAATTTTGAAGTTCCAAATTTGAAATTTCGGGAAGACTGAAAACTCTCGAAAAATAAAATTCCCGATAGAAAATAATTGCTGAATTATAAAATATCCGAAGAAGAAAATTTTCGAATTTAAACAATACAAAATTCTTTTTTTTTAATAAATTTTATTTATTTATTTTGAAAAATCTTTGAGGCTTCTCAAATTATTGTTTAAATTTATAATAAATGTAATTGAAAAAAATATATTTGTAGATAGAATTTTTTCTAGTTATTAGTATTTTAAATTCAAAAAATAATTTTAGAAGCTTTAAATATAAAAATAATTTTTCATAGAAATATTTAATTATTTCGTTTTTAATAAATAAATCGTATTTATTATCTGTGGGAAATTTTATTAATCGGTAACTTTCTACATCGGAAATTTCATTATTCAGAAACTTATTTTTCGGGAATTTTCCAATTCAAAATATTTTTAAATACCTTAAAATATTTTTAAATTTCCGAAAATATTTTAAATCCTTTGAAATCCCATTATATATCCAAAATGAATTAAAAATTTAGGGGATTCTTGTAAAATATCGTAAAATATTTAAGATCCTTAAAATTCCCATTAAATTACTGAAATTAAATGAAATGTCTTGGAATCTTGCTATAGATACTCTAAAATATTTTAAATCCTTTAAAATCTCTTTTAATGATTAAAATAAATTTAAAATTTTATGCAATCTTTCAGATAATTTTAAATCATTCGAAATCTCTTTAATGCTTTTTGAAGCTCTTGAAAATTCCTTATATTTTTTTTAACCTAAAAACTTTAAAAAACTTTCAAAACAATTCAAATTATTCAAACCAATTAAAAATGCCTTGAAACATTTTTTAATTCCGCCGAAAGTTTAAAATGTTTGGCTATCCCTTCAAATTATTCAAATCATTTAACAATTTCTTGGAAACTTTAAATTTCTATAAAATATTTTAAATCCTTTGAAATCCTTGGAAATCCTTCCAAGTTATTACATTCAATAACAAAAATCGTTGAATTTTTTGAAATATTCATAAAATATTTTAAATCTTTTAAAATCACATTATTTTACTGAAATCAATTGAAAATTTTTTGGAATCTTTTAAAATATCCTAAAATATTCAGAATCCTCCGGAATTCTTTATATATATTAAAAATGCTTTAAAACATTTTTGGATACCCTAAAATATTTTAAATCCTTTGAAATCGCTTCTAATTATTAGAATCAATAAGCAATTCCTTGGAATCCATTAAAATTCCCTAAAATATTTTTAATTATTTGGAATCCCTTAAAAATTTTTAAGTCTCTTGAAAATGCCTTGAAATATTTTTAGATACCTTAAGATACCTTCAGATACCTTAAGAATCGCTTCTAATTACTAGAATCAATTAGCAATTCCTTGGAATCCATTAAAATTCCCTCAAAGATTTTTAATTCTTTGGAATCCCTTAAAATTGTTTAATTCTCTTGAAAATGCCTTGGAATTTTTTTAGATACCTTAAGACATTTCAAATCCTTTGAAATCGCTTCTAGTTATTAGAGTCAATTAGCAATTCCTTGGAATCTGTATTAAAATTCCATAAAATTTCTGAAATCAATAAACGATTCCTTAGAATTTTTTTAAATTACCTAAAATATTTTAAACCCTTTGAAATCTCTTCAAATTATCAGAATCAATTAACAATTCCTTAGAATCTTTTGAAGTTCCCTACAAATTCTAAATCCGTCAAAACCCCATAAAATTTTATAAATCAGTTTATATATAATATTTCAAATTATTTGAATTCCTATTAAATTATTCAAATCAATTAATAATTCCTTGGAATACTTTTAAATATCCTAATATATTTCTGAAGCTTCGAAATCTCATCAAATTACTGAAATCAATTGAAAATTCCTTGGAATCTTTCAAAATATCCTAAAAGTATTTCAGATTCTTTGAAATCCCTTGAAATTGTTTAAATATTTTGAAAATAATTGGAATATTTTTTAGATACCTTAAGATATTTCACATCCTTTGAAATCTCTTCAAATTATTGGATTAAATTAACAGTTCATGGGAATCTTTTAAAATTCCCTAAAATATTTCAAATCCTTTGAGATCCCAGAAAATCGCTAGAATCAATAAACGATTCCTTAAAATCTTTTAAAATTCCCTACAAATTCTAAATCCGTTAAAATCCCATAAAATTTTATAAATCAGTTTATATATAATATTCCAAATTATTTGAATTCCTATGAAATTATTCAAATCAATTAATAATTCATTGGAATACTTTTAAATATCCTAATAAAATTTCTAATCCTTCGAAATCTCATCAAATTACTGAAATAAATTGAAAATGCCTTGGAATCTTTCAAAATACCCTAAAAGTATTTCACATTCTTTGAAATGCCTTGGAATTGTTTAAATCTCTTGAAAATAATTTAAAATATTTTTTAGATACCTTAAGATATTTCAAATCCTTTGAAATCGCTTCAAATTATTAGAATAAATTAATTAATTAAATTTTATTTTAATTAATTATTAATAATTTTAAATTAATTAAATTAGAATAAATTATTGGGAATCTTTTAAAATTCCCTTAAATATTTCAAATCCTTTGAAATCCCAGAAAATCGCTAAAATCAATAAACGATTCCTTGAAATCTTTTAAAATTCCATAAAATATTTAAAACCCTTTCAAATCTCTTCCAATTATCAGAATCAATGAACAATTTCTTGAAATCTTTTACAATTCCCTAAAATATTTTAAATCCGTTTATATCCCAAAAAATTTATAAAATTAATTTACATTTCCTTGGAATGTTTGAAAATTCCTTAAAATATTTGAAACCCTTTGAAATCCCATAAAATTTCTAATATCAATTTACAATTCCTTAAAATATTTTAAAATTCCCTAAAATATTTAAAATCCTTTAAAATCCTTTGAAATTCCTTCAAATTATTGAAATCAATCAAACATTTTTTATCATCTTTTTAAATGCCCTAAGATATTTAAAAAATGCAGTAAAATTCAGAAATTGATACCTGAATTCAGAAGTTGTCAACCCATAGGTTAATTTATCAAAATAACAGTGACTCAAATGAGCTTTTTTTAAAAAAAAAGTCGCTACAATGACTTCATTTTTTAAAATTGACTGAAAACTGATTTGAGAGAAAAGTGCCTAAAAGTGACTGTGGCTACCCGAATTATTCCTGACAGTTAATTAAAGTACTTTTTAGAGAAATCCCCTGACTTTTGACATTTTTTCCAAATTCCTGACTTTTCCCAGGCCAACAAAGTTCCCCAAGTTTTTCTTGATTCCCAGGTTTTCCCTGACCAGCGGCCACGAAGGAATTCAATTCCAAATGGGTTTCCAGCACTCAAGGATTCTGGTATCGAACTTGAAAATATCTGGTGCACCTTAGAAGAATTTCGCTCCCGCTTCGAACACGCCCCTTAATTATGTAATCTCTGGTGTACGACAAGCACGTATAATTTCGTTCTTCAGAAGTACCGTTCATCCCGTTGCGTGCTTCACTGGCGATGGTTGGCATGAATAAACGTCGTGTGTGGAAAAGAGACACGAAAGAGAAACAGAGAAAACGCGAGAGTGTACGTACCGAGAAGTGAAGGGAATATGGGGAAGAGAGAAGGTTACCTCCGAAGAGAAATCTTTTTTTTTTTCTTTAAGGTAAACAAGAAGGATGACGGATGAAAAGAGGTGGAGAGAAAGCAGGTAATGCCTAGGAATCTGTGAAGACCTCATTACGCATTACCTACATTACTCTCGTGTTCTCGCACACGCCAACTAACACGTCGATAATGCCTTTATTTTTCTCTAAACCTTCAATTAGACACTTCAAATCTCTAGGTTTTAAAACAATTTCAAAAAATAAATCTCTCCTTTTAAAAAGTAGTAATTTTCCCGGAATTGTAGACACTCCCAGTTGTTGTTACCACACCCCCTAATCAGTTCCACTTTCTGTGACAATAATACTACCCAGCCTATTGTTATTTACCATGTCTCCCTAACAACTTCCACTTTCTTGTACAACTACCCTACAACGATCATTTTTTAATTACGAACATTACAAATCCCACTTGATAATACTTTCCTGACTACGCTCACTCTTTTCTACATCCACTGACCAATCCCACTCTATTAAAGAAAATTCCTACTACACCTATTATCATTGACAATGCCCACTGAAAACTCCTACTTTTATCCTAACTTTGTGCCAGTTTCATTTCCCACTTTATAATCCTTTCCTTACTGCGCCTACACTTTACCACACCCCCTGACTAATCCCAATCTAATAAAGAATATTCCTACTATACCTATTATCATTATCCACGCCCACTGACAACTCCCACATTATAATAATATCCTGAATACGTGCAGGTTTTCTTTCCCATTCTCCATAACCACTTTCACTTTCTTAAACAGCAATCCTACAACGCACTATTACGCCGCCCACTGGCAACACCCACTTTGTAATACTTTCCTTACTACGCCTACTATTTACCACACCCCCTGACCAATCCCACTTTAGAATAATATCCTCATAACGTGCCAAGATCTTTTCTAATGCTCCATAACCAGTTTAACGTTTAAAACAGTAATCCTAGAACGTACTTTTTCTTGAAGAATATTCCTACTGCACCTATTGTCATTGACCGCGCCCACTGACGACTTCCACTTTACAATAGTATATGAACATAACCAGTTTAACTTTTTTCAACAGCAATCCTGCAGCGCACTTTTTCATTTAGACCGCCCACCAGCAACTCCTACTTTTTAATACTTTCCTTAATAAACAAACTCCTTATCATGCCCCCTGACCAATCAAATCTCGTAAAGAAAATATTCTACGACGCCTATTGTCATTTAACATACCCACTGATAACTCCCACTATATAATAATGACCTAACTACGTGCCAGTTTCCTTTCATACGCTCCATAACCAATTTCATTTTCTTAAACAGCAATCCTACAACGCACTCTTTTATTTACCCGCCCACCAGCAACTCCCACGGAATAGTGCTTCCCTCACTACGCTCACGCTTGACCACACCTTAGGACCATTCCTTATGCCTAAAACAACTATTCTACCACGCCTACTGGCAAATTTCACTTTTTATTCGTTCCTGAACCATGCCCACTGTCCTTTTCGATACTCCCTAACCATTATAACTTATTATTACTGATAATTCCACTTTCTCAAACAATAATCCTACCACGTTCAATTATTATTTACCACTCCCATGGACCACGCCTACTTTCACATTACAGAAATGAAAGGAGTAAATCATAGACGACGATTCCTTCAAGTTCTTCAAGTTCGATGTATTTTTAACAATGTATTTCTTTGAATACTGTAGAAGTCTTTAAATTTTTCATATTTATTCGAATTGAATGCTTATGAACTCTTTCATATTCTTTCCAAATCTTGGAAGTTTCTTAAAATATGCAGATTTTCTTAGAATCCCTCGATTTCCTTCAATTTCCTACATTGCTTGAACTCTGTTTTAATACCTTGAATTTTGTCAATTCCTAGACATTTCTGAATTTTCTAAAATCCCTAAAATTCTTGAAATTGCCTAATGAATTCTCTGAATTCCCTGAAATCAATGAATCTCCTGAATTCCCTAAATTCTTTGAATTGCTTAAATATCCTAAATTCCGGAAATCTCCGGATTTATTTGAATTTGTTAGATATTTTGAATTTCTTTCATTTCTTTAATACTTATAATTTCCTAAATTCCCTGAAAAATTCTGAATTCCGTGAATTGAATTCCTTGGATTACCTGAATTACTCCGAATTACCTAGATTACAATTGGATTACTCCAAATTAGAACTCCATAACAAGTGGATTACTTTTATTATCTGAAACACTCTAAATGGTTTGGATTCAATGTGGATTACGTTGTATTAAAACTCGAAGACACGAGGATTTCATGGATTAACTAAATTACTTCGAATTAATTGGATAGCAGTTGAATTCCTGTAAATTGTAGTTAAATTAAGGTATGTCACGGGTGAAATATTTGGATTACCTGAATTACTCCCTTTTATTTGTATTACAAGTAGATTAGCTCCGATAAAAATTGTATAACGAGTGGATTACTTGGATTACATGAATTACGCCGAAATATCTAGATGAAAAGTAGATTTCGTGAATTATCTGAATGAATCCGAACTAGCTGGATTACAAGTAGATTACCCTGGAATATGGGTGGATTAATCTGGTTTATCAGTGGATTACATAGATAACCTGAATTACTCCGAATTCTTTGGATTACAAGTGAATTACTCCAGGCTAGATCAGGACGTCATCTCTATTACTTGTATCATCTGGATTACTTGTATCATCTGGATTACTCTGAATTATTTGGATTAAAAATAAATGACGCCGCATTATAACTAGATGGCAATAGGATTACCTTCGATTAAAGGTCAATCAAAGGCGTTTACAAATGGATTACTTGGATTAGGTGGTCAACTCTGAATTATTTGGATTACAATTGCACTGCCCTGGATTTGAATTGCATGATAAATGGATTACTTATATCACCTGAATTGCGCCAAATTATTTGGATTATAAGTGGATAACCATGGATTGGAATTTTATGACAAATAGATTATTAAGATTATCTTGATTCCTTGAAATTAGATGGAATGGTGGAATCAAATGACAAGTGTATTAAACTGAATCAATGAACGCTGAATACAATTAGTTTACTTCAGATTGGAATTGGATTACAAATGCATTTAGGCAAAGGACAAATGGATTACTCCTGTCTACATGTGGATTACCGTGGATCACAGAATTACTGCGTTTGAAAACGGAATTACCAGATTAAAACTGGAGTATAAGTGAATTACGCCAGATTACAGAATTACAGTGGAATCAAATTTGATTGATTGTGATTAGAATAGATCACAAGTGGAATACATTGGATCACAAACGGAATGCTCGGTATTACTTGAAGTATTGTGGAATACACCTGGATTATATTGATTTAGAACTGGATTACGTCGTATTACAAGTGGATTACTCCAAGTTACTTGAATTACTCTGTAGCACAACTGAATTACTCTAAATTAGAACTGGATTACAGGTGGACTACATCGCATTACTGAATTACTGTAAAATAAAACTGGGTTAATTGGATTAAAAATAGATCAGAAGTGTATTACCGCGGATGACAAGTGGACAACTTAAATTAATGTGGAATACAATTGGAGTACCGCAGATGGAAACTAGATTACATCGTATCACAAGTAGATAACAAAGGATTACTTAAATTACTGTGAAACACAGCTGGATTACGACGGGTTAGAACTATATTTCCAATGGATTACGTCACGTTACAAAAGGATTGTTTTAGCTTACTTGAAATACAGTGTCATACAAGTGGATTAATGTTTTATTCAAGTGGATTAATTTCTAATAAAAGTATAATGCTCTAGACACAAATGGATTAATGTAGATTACAACGGATTATTGTAGAATTGAAGTGGAGTATTATGGAATTCAAGTGGATTACTATGGAATCCAAGTAGATTACTGTGGAGTTCAGAGAGATGACTGTAGAATACTGTGGAATTCAAGTGGATTGCTGTGGAATTCAAGTGGATTACTGTGGAATTTAAGTTTATTACTGTATAATTCAAGTAGATTAGTGTGGAATTCAAGGGGATTATTGTGAAATTCAAGTATATTACTGCGAAATTCAAGTGGATTATTGTGGAATTCAAGTATATTACTGTGGAATTCAAGTGGCTTGCTGTACAATTCAAATGGATAACTTTGGGATTTAAACAGATTGCTCTGGAGTTAAAATGGTTTTCTGTGGAATTCAAGTGGCTTGTCGTGGAATTCAAGTGGATTTCTGTGGAATTCAAGTGGATTACTGTGGAATTCAAGTTTATTACTGTAGAATTCAAGTAGATTGGTGTGGAATTCAAGTGGATTACTGTGGAATTCAAGTATATTACTGCGAAATTCAAGTGGATTATTGTGGAATTCAAGTATATTACTGTGGAATTCAAGTGGCTTGCTGTACAATTCAAATGGATAACTTTGGGATTTAAACAGATTGCTCTGGAGTTAAAATGGTTTTCTGTGGAATTCAAGTGGCTTGTCGTGGAATTCAAGTGGATTTCTGTGGAATTCAAGTGGATTGCTGTGGAATTTAAGTTTATTACTGTATAATTCAAGTAGATTAGGGTGGAATTCAAGGGGATTATTTTGAACTTCAAGTATATTACTGTGGAATTCCAGTGGATTACTGTAGAATTCAAGTAGATTACTGTAGAATTCAAACAGATGTCTGTAGAAATCAAGTAGATTATTGAGGAATTCAAGTGGATTACTGTGGAATTCAATTCGATTACTGTGAAATTAAAGTGTGAAAAACAAGTGGATTACAGTGGAATAGAATTTGATTATATTGTGATCTACAAGTGGATTATTTCGTATTACAGAATTATGTTTGAATAAAACTAGATTTCTCTGGATTAGAATTAATTACACGTGGATTACTTCTCATTACAAGTTAATTATTCCGGACTACTTGAATTGCTGTGTGGAACAACTGGATTACTCCAAATTAGAACTGGATTAAAAGTGTATTACGTCACATTCCAAAAGGATTATTCTATAGCTTACTTAAAATAATGCGTAATACAAGTGAAAAAATGTAAAATAAAGCGGATTACCATAGAATTCAAGTGGATTATTGTGAAATACAAGTGGATTACTTTGAAATCCCTTATAAAAAAGAATTATTTATAAATATTAACAAGTATTGAAACTCCAATCTTTTCCCGCAAGAAGTACTGGATCCAATACTTAACAATACTTATTTTTCATTAGGGATAAAAGTGGATTATAGCGGATTACAGAATTATGATGAAATGAAACTAGATTTCCTTTAATTAGAATGGAGTTCAAGTGGATTACGTCAGATAAAAAACGTATTACCGCGGATTGCTTGAATTACTGTGGAGTACAACTGGATTACTGCAGCTTTTAACATGATTACAAGTGGATCACGTCACATTCCAAAAGGATTATTCTACATTACTTAAAATCCTGTGTAATACAAATGGATTACTGAAAAATAAAAGTAGACTGGCGGGAAAATTCAAGTGCATTACTGTGAAATTCAAGTGGATTACTTTGAAATGCAAATGGATTACTGTGAAATGCAAGTCGATTAGTGTGAAATACAAGTATATTACAGTAGAATAGAAGTGTAATAGTGAGGAATGCAAGTGGATTAACTCGGATTAAAGAATTATGCCGCAATGCAATTAGACTTCACTGGATTATAATGGAGTACAAGTGGACTACATTAGATTAAGAGCTAATCATCTAGGATTTCTAGAATTACTGTTGAATACAAGTGGATTACTGTCGCTTAGAGCCGGATTACAAGAGGGTTACGTCGCACTTTTTAAAATGATTATTCTAGCTTAAGTGAATAAAAGTAAAATAAAAGTGGATTACTGTAAAATAAACGTATATCAATGATGAATACAAGTGGATTACTGTTGAATACAAGTTGATTACCGTTTAATACAAGTGGATTACAGATTACACCGTAGATTACTTAAAATACCGTGGAATACAGCTGAATTACTCTGAATTAGAACTGGATTTCATTGTATTCCAGAGTAACTAAAGTAATTCGTCCTTGAGTTAATCTGGATTACAACTAAATTATTCAAAATAAGAAGTGGGTCACAAGTGAATTACGTCGCTTTACAAATAGATTACCCCGGGTTATTTGGATTGCTGTAGAGTACAAGTGGATTACCACAGATTACACTGCATCATCCCCTTAAAAAAAATGCTATACTTCTACATTGTTGATGGATTATTCGTGACCCAATAAGAATACAATTTCAAAAATGATTGATAGGTGAACTCTAACTTTTAACCTAATAGTGGAAGCCACAACCAAAAAAATGGATTCGCAGAAAGCAAGATTAAGTTTATAACCAAAAAGATATTTTTCAACAAAATGAATATTTTTATACCAAAAAAGGAATGGTTAAATTCCAGGATAAAAAAATAGTCAAGAATTTAAAACTAAACGACAAATTTTAAATAAATTTTTTTAACATTCAATCCAAACGATGATTTTATTAACCGAGTAGATTAATTTTCTAAAAATGGTATACCTTTAAAGAAAATCCAATACTTCCACATTGTTGGTGGATTGTTGTTCACCCAATTAGAATAGATTTTTAAAGATGATCGATAGATGACAGGAACTCGAGTAGTTGAATCCTCAACAAAAAAAAATGGATTCGAAACAAACAAGATCGAGGCAAGATTAAGTTTCTAATCAAAAAGACATTTGTTCAAGAAATTACATGATTTTTTTACTAAAAAAGAAATGGTTTAATTTTATTAAAAGAAAATTAAAAGAAAAAATAATTTTAAAATAAAAGACGAATTTTTAAAAAATAGTTTCAACATTCAATCCAAAAGATGATTTTTTTCACCCAGAAGATTAATTTTCTAAAAATGGAATACACCCTCAAAAAAATTCTATACCTTCTATTCTATACTACTTTCAAAAAAATACATGAGTTTTTTTTACCAAAAAAGGAATAGTCGAATTTTAAGGTAAGAAAAATTAAATTAAAAAAAAAGGATTTCAAACTAAAAGACGAATTTTGAACAAATTGTTTAAACATTCACTCTAATACATAATTTTTTAACCGACAAAAATTAATTTTCTAAAAATAGTATACCCCCTTAAAAACTCCTATACTTTCACATTGTTGTTGGATCGTTGGCCACCCAATAAGAATACAATTTTAAAGATGATCATAAGGTGATAGAAACTCTAACTTGAACGTTTAACCTAATAATTGAATCCACAACTAAAAAGATGGATTCACAACAAGCAAGATTAACCCCCTAATCAAACAGACATATTTTCAGCAAAATACATGATTTTTTTACCAAAAAAGGAATGAATAAATTTTAGGATAAAAAAAATCATTTTAAACCGAAAGACAAAGTTTCAACAAATCGTTTCAACATTCAATCCAAAAAATGATTTTTTAAAACCAGAGGATGAATTTTCTAAAAATGCAATACCCATTAAAAAAAAAATCCGCCGCGCGGGCACACTCTCATTGCGCGCTGCGCGCGCTTTATTTCTTACGTTTGATTCGTAAAGTTTATCTTAATTTTTTCAAATATCGTAAATACTAAAAATTAAATCAAAAACTGTGATTGAAACTTCTAAGGAATTATAGCCATAAATTGTAACTGCAATTTTTTTCGATTTGTTTTTAATGAATGCTCTCAAAGCACCCACGGCTTTGACGATTTCATTCTCATTACGAAACTCGCGCTCCGGCGCTCGATAATTTGTTTTCAATTGAAAATTATGGCTCTCTTAAAAAGGAACACGATAATAGTTTCGAAAAACATATATTTTATATCTAGTAGAGATTTGGTTTGATATTTCTTAACCTATAAAAAAATTTTATTGCTTTTTTTGAAATTTTTCAAAATGTGGAAAAGCATATAACTATTTAAGATTTTATCGAATTTAAAAATTTCAATATGATATTTTGAAAGTCTTTTTGACGCGTATCAAAAAAATTGATAAATATTTCTAAAACTCATAAAAAATGTTTATTCAAATTTTGAAAGAGCTCAAACTTTTTAAATTTTTGTCTAATCGAAAAATTTAGCTGAAATAGTTTCTAAATATATTTGAAAGCTAGTGATGAATTTAAATGAAATTTCCTTATCTTTTAGAAAAATATTTTGTTCTATTTTTCTAAACATTTTCAAAAGCATATAACTTTTTTAATTTTCATTGAAATTGAAAACTTTATTTTGATAATTTGCAAGTCTTCTAAGGTAATTGTCCCAATTTGGGCGAATTTAAGGATTTGTTTGGCGTATTTTGCTTGTAAAAGTATTTTAAATCTTATGAATCAATGAATGTTCCCAATACCGCATAGTTTGAACATCATTCGTCAATAATTTGTCTGCTTATCAATATAAACATACAATTTTTATTTAATGATAAGGAATATTTCATGCTTTACAGATGAACCTATTTGGGCGAATGAATTTTTCCTCTGACCCAGTTTGGGCGAATCAAATGTTCCAATTTGGGCGAGTGTCGCCTTGTTACATTTCCTACAGTGGCGAAATATCGTCTTTGATAAGAACTGCCTCCTAATTTAATTTGTCATTAGAAATCTGAAAATTTTAACGTAAAAATTTCTCAGCATAATAGATCACGTATTTGAAAAAAAAAGAATATTTTTATCGCTTGCATTTTTAATTTGGGTGTCTCAATGTTGTTGTAATCGGTTCCCGCACATTTTAATGAAATATTCAATACAAATTCATAAAAAAACAGGCTTCATAACAGAGCAAATCTTTCAGAATTGAAATAGTGTGCTTGTTATATTTAAAAAAAAAACCTAATTTGTATGTGACCGTGTTGTTTGTAAACACTCGCACAAATTCCTACAACCGTTTTCTTCCATCCGTATTAAGGCGGAAGGAAATATCGGAATTATCCATTAGCTTTCAGTTATATTTTGAATAACACATTCGAAAACCTCATAATTAATACTTACTTTTCAATCAAACATTCGCGCTACAAAAATTTTGGAGCACTGTTGACACGAAAAACTACACAGCCTGTCAACTCTCGAGCTAACAAGCCGAGTGTAATGTTATGCTCGATCGGCCACAGATGGTGACACGCGTGACTATATAACCTTTAAAGAACACGAATACGTAATAAAATGACTATAAAACCTATATCAAAAAGATCTTCAATCCACTCTAGAATGTGAATAAACTATTACTTGTGTCATAAACTTTAAGATTACTACAGATTTACCTACAGTATGTGAGCATTCGCACAAACTGGGTCACTCGCGCAAAATGGGACATTTGCCTTACCCATCTATAAGAAACTTTAACTAGAAATTTTGAATTTGAAAAAAAACTTTTTTTTAATTTTGAAAATACTCTAAATTTTTTAAAATTTTGTTGGAAATATCTGATTAACGAACTTAACCTTTATTTTGGGAACCTTAAGAAGTGTATCAAAGGCTGACTCGATTGGACAAATCCTTCAAAAGTTATCGTGGCTAAAACATTCAGGTAACCATTCATACAGAAATACATACAGACAGACATGCAGGCACCGATACAATTTTATGGTTTTCGGATTCTATGAGTTCCAAAACGTAAAGATCCGTTAAAAACCAGAGATCGAAAATGTGGACGAATACATTATGTGAAAAATTCTATACTTCCAGAATGTTGATGGATCGTAGGCCACCAAATTAGAATACAATTTAAAAGATGATCGATAGGCGATAGGAACTCAGAAGATGATATCAGCGGTTTGTTAGCGATCGAATCACTGCCTATCGAGGTAAATGTCCTGCGTGTCTTATCGAGGACTCCGGAGTCGTTAACTGAACGCAGCCTATATTGTATAGGTATGTCTAAAATGTAAATGAATATTGGTTACGTGAAATCGCGCCTGAGCAAAGCGTTCAAGTGCGAAGCCACGTTGGCGTGTACCGTTACACTTGGCAGCTTCCTGTCGACTCGACTCGCGGCCTTACCTCAATCACCTTCCATTCGTCAGTCTGCCTGCCTTCCTTCCTTCCCTTCCCTTCTCCTCTCCATTCCCCTTCCCCTGTCTCTTCCTTCCTTTGCATACATATCGTTAGCAACTTGACTTTCCAGATCATCATCATTGTCACCAGTACTTTTTATCACTCTGCTAATAATATTGCTGCTGACAGTCTCAGTGAGCACGAAAACTCCTTTTTGCGTAAGAGTCAAAAAGACCATTCATCATACACTCGAACATAAACTTATAGCTATAAATGAGCGATATTTATTTCTGAGATACTGGAGGATAACTTTTTCCGGAAAGAGGTCCTCCAAAACCAGAGTTTCCAGTTTAGGGGGGGGGGGGCGGTCACGCTGACAACTGTGGTTAGTAACAGGGCTTATGGGGAGGGTCAGTGGAAGTAACGTTGCACTAAATGTCCATTTCACCCTTCCAGTACACACCTATTTTTTCGAATATCTCTTACACACTGGGTCAAACTGACCCTGTTTACTTTTTGGTTGTATAACTTCACATCCGCTGAACCTTTTTACATACTGAAATTTAGTGGTATACTTTGAAGTATGTTCAATTAATTTATAAGTGCTATAAGTGTCTTTAAGATCTTTGCCATCTTAAAAAAGAACATGAAAAAAAATATTCAGCAAAAAATTAAGTTTTATGAAAAAAATCATAACTTTTTATATTTTTTTATATTATCAGCTAAGAATTTATCTGAATACTCTCAAAGTATGCATGAATAATAAAAAAATAAGTCCTACCATGTACCTTCAAAAAAAGGTATTTATTTCGCGTACTGATAAAGTTGATGTGTAAGGAGTAAAAATAGTGATTGTTTCACATAAATGAGTGAAAAAGAATCTTCATTATAAAATTTAAAAAAAATTTCTTGTTGCTGGCAAGATGGACACTGTACCTTTGTCTTCCTATCTACTTTGCAAGCACAAAGTTGACATATACTCTTTTCTCTAGCTGTAGCCTCAGTCATATTTTTGGTCAAAGTCGGTGACTGGGTCAATATAACCCAGTGTGTACTCGAAGGGTTAATTTAACCAGAATTCTGGTTAAATATGCCCTTACTATTTTTTCTAGCTAAAGTAATCAAAACTCTGATTCAAACAATCAGAATTTCTGGTTAATTTAACCATAATTCTGGTTACTCTAACCAAAATTCTGATTAAATTAGAATAATTTTTTTTCCTCTGTTTATAAGAAACTTATTATTTTTACGTTTTTCACTTAAATGCGAAACAAATTAATAAAACTGAACAAGAAAAATCGAATACGTTTGGTTGAAAAGTCTACTATCATATTTTTGGTACATAATTCATCTAGTTTAGTTAAAAATCCCAGTATTTGGTTGAAAATTTTATTATTTTGTTACAAATTTTATCAACTTGCTAAAGTATTCCTTTTTGGTCATAAATTTAGCAACTTGTTTAAAATTTAAAACAATTTGTTAAAAAATAAATTTTTCATGAAGATTCATCTCTTTAGTTGAAAATTTAACTATTTCATCTTTAGAAAATTAGTCTTTAGTGTCAAAAAAGCATCTTTTTTGTTTAACTATTTTGTTAAAAATAAATTTTTTCAAGATTCATTATTTCAGTTGAAAATTCATCTCTTCGGTTAAAATGCAAAATTGTTTTTGAAAATTAATTTTTTTAAGGTTCATCATTTTATCTGAAAATAAAAAATAGTTGACTTTTCAACAGAATAATTAAAATTTCAGCAACGTAGCTTAATTTTTATACAAGTAACTGAACTTTTATCTACAAAGATAAATTTTTCACCAAGCAGATTAATTTTCAACCACAAGTCAAGTTTTGAACCAAATAATTGGATTTTATACTTAGAAAGTTCATTTTTAAACAAAAAAGATTAATTTTTAGCGAAGAAAAATGACCTTTTGACTATTAAAAAAAATTCTATAAAAAATTTTTTTTCAACAAAATAGTTAAGTTCAAATCGAACCAAACAGTGGGATTTACACCAATACCGTTGAACTTTGAACCTAATCGTTGAATTTTCAACCTAGAAAGATGAATTTTTAACCAAATGGTCCAATTTTTAGTAAAAAAGATTCCGCGTTAAGAAATCATCTTTTGGGTTGAACTATTTTTTTGGAAATTCATTTATTTAGGATTCATCATTTTAGTCGACAATTCAAAATAGCTGAATTTTGAACAAAATAATTAAAATTTCAGCAACGTAGATTAAGCTTTATCCAAATAGCTGAACTTTTAACCAACGAAGATAAATTTTTAGCCAGAAAGGTTAATTTTCAACAACAAGACGAGTTTTCAACTAAATAATTGAATAGTCAACTTTAAAAGTTCATATTTAAATAAGAAAGATGAATTTTCAGAGAAAAAAATGACTTTTTGACCAAAAAAAAGAGTTTTTAATAAAAACAAAAAAACCGAAAGATTGAATTGACAACTACATAGTTGAATTTTGAACCTAATCATTGAATTTTCATCCTAGAAAGATGAATTCCTAACAAAATTGTCGACTTTTTCATGAAAAAGTTTACGTGTTAAAAAATCATCTTTTGGGTTGAACTATTTTTTTGAAAATTCATTTTTTAAGGTTCATCATTATAGTTAAAAATTCATCTCTTTGGTTAAAAATGTACCAATGCATTTGAAAATTCATTCTTTTAAGATTCATAATTGCAGTTAAATATTAATATCTTTGGTAAAAAATTTAACCGTTTTGTTGAAAAATCATTTTTTTAATAATTCGTAATTTTAGTTGAAAATTTTTAATAGTTGAATTTTCAACCAAAATAATTCAAATTTCAGTAACATAGCTTAATTTTTATCCAAATAGCTACACTTTTAACCTACGAAGATGATACATTTTTAACCAAGAAGATTAATTCTCAACCAGAAGACGAGTTTTCAACCAAATTATTTTTTAAGATTCGTAATTTTAGTCGAAAACTCATCCCTTTGGTCGAAAATTCATATTATTTTTTTAAAAATTCGTTTAAAGGAAAGTTTCTATTTTCATTGAAAATTTGTGTCTTTTATTAGAAAATGCTTCTTCACGTTAAAAATTCATATTTTTGGTTAAAAATGTAAGTATTTCATAAAAGATACCATTTTTAGGTAAATTTTTCTTAATAAAGATAAAAATTACGTTTCTACCATAAAAGAGTAAAAAAGACATTTCGAAATTCCAGAAGGAGGGACTTTCAACATAACCGTAGAATTTTTAAACAAGAAAGACAAATTTTTTAAAAAACCCTCGAATTTTCAACTGAAAAGTTAAATTTCCAACCAAAAGTAAAATTTTTATATTTTTAAATAAAAAATTATTACTAACCAAGAAAAATTTCAACCAAAAGTAGCAAAAATAATGAATTCTTTCACATTTGAATTTCCAACCCAAAGATATGATTTTTTAGCAAAACAAAACTAATTTTTATTGACGTAGTTAAATTTCTGAACACATTGTTGAAATTTCTACAAAAAGTTTCATTTTCAAAGAATAAAAATAAATTTTCTACCTTTAAAGATAAATTTTCTACAAAAACATTAATTTTTAAATATATTAATAAAACAAAGAAAAACGAATTTTTAACAAGGTAGTTGAATTCACAACCAAATTGATATATTTCAAGCAATAAAATATGAATTTTAAATAAAATAATTGGATTTTTAACTAAAATAGGTATTTTACAAAAAAATAGAACCGTATAATTTTTAGTTTCACAATAACTTTTAAAAAATCCAAACTGTGGAATTTAACCAAAAAATACGAATCTGTAACCTCATAGTTGAATCCTCAACCAAAAAATACATGATTTTTTTACCAAAACGTTCAATTGTCACCTTATAAAGGATAAATTGTTTTGAGATAAAAAAATTATTAAGAAAAATTATTTTCAACAAAAAGAAGAATTTTCAATAAATTGTTTCAAAATTTAATCCAAGAAGAGGGTTTTTGCACCCCTAAGATCAATTTTCTAAAAGTAGAATAGTTAAGTTTTTACGCGATGAGATGAATCTTTAAAAAAAAAATTTTTTAACCAAGTAGTTAATTTTTTCATAAAAAAAGTACTTTTGTAAAAAAGTAGTTAAATTAAAAAAATAATAATTACATTTTTATAAAAGAAAATAAGAAAAATGGAAAGTTTCTTGAAAATAAGGCGAAAAAGGATAATTCTTTAAAAAAAAGGAGAAAAAGGCAATAGAGGAAAGAGTATGAAGTCGGACATATGAAAGCAATTTTCGAACTTATTAAATTAATATTAAACTAGTTTTCAAATTTAAAAGAAAATTTAAATTATTTAATAAAACTTGTTTAATTTTTCCCTATTTTTTACTAACAAAAATTTGGAATTATTTTTATTTATTTTCCGTATTTTTCTGATTGAACTGATTGATGTACAGAGGCAATTCCGCAACGGAGTTCCTGCCTTGGATTTTTATTCTTTATTGACTTCTTCCTTGACATTCCTTAAAGATTCTCCCACAGAGAAAAAATAAAATCATTTAGCAACAATGAAGATCTTGAAATTGCGACAAGTCTTCCGTATTTTTTATTTTTGCACTTTCTCAGATACAGTGAAATATAATTGAGGAGTAAGCGAACATATCATGATTAATCTATTAGAAATGATTTCTCAATAATTAGAAAAATTCAAACAATAATAATTAGTTTAAAATATTTTATTTTCTCTAATTATAATTGAAGAACATTATTTTATTATTTAAAAATTTACTTAGATGGCAGATTAACTAAAAGAATAGGGACGGTCCATGAACTCTTGAACTCTTTTTCAAAGAATTTTGTCACTTCAATTAAAAATTAATTAATAGAAACCAATCTATTATTTTTTATTAAAGTTGGATTTTTTCAAATTAAAAAGTCTATATTACATTTTTGGTTGAAAACATAACTATTTTGTTAAAAATTTATTTTCTTTTTTGTTAAAAATTTTTTTTCTTATTTGTTGAATATCAACTTTTTATACTTAAAATTTAACTATTTCATTTTTAACTAAAAAGTCATCTTTTTTGATTAAAAAATCTATTTCTTGGTTGAAAATTCATGTTTTTTTTTGATAATTTATTTATCTTTTTTTGTGAAAAATTATTTTTTTTCTATTTAAAAACTCAACTTTTTAAGTTGCAAATTCAACTCTGGTATATGACTGATTTTTGTTTAATTCGTCATTTTACTTGAAAGTTCTTATGTTTGATAAAAAATTAACCTATTTTCTGTTTAAAAATTAATTTTCCTTCATAAAAATGTAACTATTTCACTTTTTATTGAAAATTGAGATTTTATGGTTAAAAATTCCTCTTTTTTGCTGATAATTCAACTTTTTTTGTATAAAAATAATTTGTTGTTGTTATTAAGTACTTGATTAAAAATCCATGTGTTTTGTTAATAATTCATCTTCTTTTTATAGACATTTTTTTAAACTCAATTTTTTGGTTGAATAATCAACTCTTTGATGGAAAATTGATTTTTTAAGATTCATTATTTTATTTGAAAATTTATCTCTTGGGTTCAAAATTGAACTATTTTGCCCAAAATTTTTATTTTTATTTTTGTTTTCGACAATTAAATTTCCTCAATGAAAATGTAAATATTTCATGTTTTGATGAAAATTGTTGTTTTATGATTAAAAATTCATCTTTTTTGGTAGAAAATGTAATAATTTGTTAAAAAATTTATATCTTTTGTTGATAATTCATCTTTTTTGTAAAAAATTATTTGTTTTGTTTGTTAAAACTTAATTTTTTGGTTGAAAATTCAACTCTTTGGTGGAAAATTGAGTTTTCAAGATTCATTTAATTTGAAAATTGATCTAAATGGATCTATTTTTCCGAAAATTTCTTTTTTTCTTTTTGTTATCAACAGTTAAATTTCATCACTGAAAATGTAACTATTTCAATTTTCGTGGAAAATGGTTGTTTTATGATTAAAAATTCATATTTTTTGGTAGAAAATGTAAGAACTTGGTTAAAAATTTATGCCTTTCGTTGAAAATTCATCATTTTGTTGGAAAATTAATTTTTTTTGTTTAAGAACTAAATTTTGTTGTTGAAAATTAAACTCTCCGTCTCTGGTGGAAACCTAATTTTTTTAATATTCATCTTTTTAGTTATAAAATTGACCTCTTAGGTTGAAAATTGAACTATTTTACCAAAAATTGATTGTTTTTTTTTAATTTATCATTTTATTTGAGAATTAATCTCATGGGTTGAAAATTGAACTATTTTTTCAAAAATGCGTATTTTTCTTGTCAAATACTTTTGCTCACTGTTAATGTAACTATTTCATTTTTTGTTAAAAATTTAATAAGAAAATATAAATAGAATTTTAAAAAATAACAATAACAGTAAATAAATAATTAGATATTTATAATGATAAAAAATATAAATAAATATTCATATTTTTTGGATGAATATTCAAGTACTTGGTTAAAAATTCATATATTTGTTGATAATTTATCTTTTTTTTTAGTATAAAATTAATTTTATTTTTGAAAACTTAATTTTTTGGTTTAAATTGCAACTCTTTGGTGAAAAACTAATTTTGTAAGGAATTATTTTTTTTAGTGAAAATGTATCTTTCAAGTTAAAAATTAAACTATTTTGCTAATAATTTGTTTTCTTTTTGTTTAAGAATAAATTTTGTGTTGATATTTCTTTTTTTAAGATTTATCATTTTATTTTAAAACACAAAAAGATAAATTTTTAACAAAATAGATGGATTTTTAACCAAAAAAAGTGATTTTAATAAGACTGTTCAAATATCAACAACAAAATTCAACTTTCAAGAAAATAGTGGAATTTTTAATTATGAACATGAATTTTCTAACAAAATACGAATTTTCAGTCACATTGTTGAATTTTCAACCACAATTAAATTCAATTTGAACGAAACAGTAGGATTTATAAAAAAAGAACTTTGAACCCAATAGTTTAGTTTTCGAACTAGAAAGTTAAATTTTTAACCAAATGATCGAACTTTAAAAAGTAAAAGATTCAATATTAATCAAGAATAATTCAACTTAACCCAATCATTAAATTTTTTACTAAAAAAAGCAAAACGAAATGAAAAAGAAGAAGAATTGGACAATATTGATAAATTTTCGAACAAATAGCTCAATTAGCAACTAAAAATTATATATTTACAATCAAAAATTTCAATTTTTAATATATTCAAACCAATTTTCATCAAAAAAAGATTTTACAGTCAAGATTAACAAATTTCGTCCAAATTGTTAAAATTTTAAGCTAAAAGACGAATTTTCTGTAAAAAAAAGTTGAAATATCAACAAAAAATTTCATTTTCAACCAATTATTTTATTTATTAACTAAGCCGCTAAATTTTAGTAAAAAAACGATTTTAAAGAATATAGGTTAAATTTCAACCAAAGAAATGAATTTTCAACTAAAATAATGAATCTTCAACTGGAATAGGTAAATTTTCATTGAAAAAATAATTCATTTTTTACGGAAAAAGAACTAAGTTTTAAGTTTTAGCCAAAGAGAATAATTTTAAACTAAAATAGTAGATATTCAATAAACAAATAATTAAAAGAAAATGACTTAACGCTCAAACAAAGAGTTCGATTTTCAACAAAAAAAAGATGGAATTTTCAACTAATAATGTAATAATAGATACGACAAGCAAAAAATATTAAAATTTAAAAAAACAGTTAAATTTAACTAAAAATACAATTTTTTACATCATAGTTGGCTCCACAACCAAAGAATAATAATTTTTAAACAAAAAATTGTATTTTTATAAAAAAAATTATAAAATTGCTACTGAAACAGATGAATTTTTAAACGAAAAAGGCGGATTTTCAAAAAAAAAAAGATTAAATTTTGATTAAAAAAAAATATGTATGTTTAATTTTCGACACAAATGTATGAATTACAAAAAACAAGTTAATTTTATACCAAAATAGTTGAGTTTTCAACCCTAAATGACGAATTATATTTAACATGACTTATAAAATTGAAAAAAATTCAAATTGAATATTGAAAATAGTTGAAGTAAGAATTGTTTAATTAACTGTAATTATTTGCATATTTGTGTTTTTTCTTGCACTCAAGGCAAAAGTTAGAATTTCCATTCAATTTTAATTTAAAAATGCTTATTTTATTCCTTGACAGTTTCTTTACAATTATATTCGTTACGTTTATCTAAAAATGATTTAGCCAACTTTTTAAATGAAAAAATAACTCACTAAAAATATTTGTGAGCATTATTCCTAAATAAAATAATTACCATAAAATCGTGAAGAATAGAATTCTAAACAACCTTTAAAAAAGTCGAATTTAATGTTTAAATAAAGATTTTTCACCTTAAATACTTAAAAATTTTTAAGCTTGTATTTTTCTTCTAAAATTTGTTAAAATAATCAATGTGCCTTTTATTTTAAATCGTATAGATCAATTTAAAAATTAGTTTTTTTTTTAAATTGGCCTAACTTTTCTTGATAAATCAAAACCGCTGACTTTTCCCTGATTTTCAGGGTTTTACTGACCTACGGCTTTCCTGATAATTAGAGATAATAATAATCATATAAAAGAACAATCACTTTAATTTAAGTCTGGCTAGCCGTGACGAAGCGTTCCTCGATGATGATCTTATTTAAAACTACAAAGTCACGCTCTCTTAGGGTCTTTTTATGACTCCTCAGTTTTTATCAGCTTCTTTTACTTTCATTTAATCTTAAGTAAATGCATTTATAAAAGGCCTTTTTCATTAATCAATTTCATGATAAGAAAAGGGTCTATAATATTTAATGTAGCTTGTCAGAAGTATATATAATATAATGATATAATATATAATTGATAGTGTAATATCCGGACTCTAACTACTGATTTCTAATCTTTTGGAAATTATAGTTTTGTATGTGTCGTTGGCCCATAATACTAAGCAGGTGTTATACACCTGCGTCCGCTAAGACAAACAAGAACTAAAACGGTTCCTTAGGTCGATGCCCTGCCAAAAAATTTCTCGATCGTCACCATAGAACCGGACACCCAAAACCCATCGAGTAGCCGGTTTTAGATTTAGCTGGTAAGCGCCTCAAGCTTACAACCAATTAAGGTCGATCACATTTTTAAATCCTTTCTAGAACATGGATTTTAATGGCGTGCTTTTAAGGTGACCAGAACGAATTTAACATCTACAATTTTTCATGGAAAAGTTAGTCAAGTCGTTTGAATTCCCCTCTTGTATTTTCCCTCCCCTCCCCAAATTCCCCTCCCTTACTTCAACCTTTGATTGAACCCTCTACCCAAGTTCTTTCTCCACTACTTCCCTTTCTTCACTCCTCCAGCTAACACTTCCCTCTCTCCACTCACCCTCCATCTCCTATTTTTCCCGCTATACCCCTCTTTTCAATCTTTCTCTACCTCCCTTTTTCCATTCCTCTGATTTCTCAATACTTTCCCTACTCCCCCTATCCTTATTGCCCATCAATTTTTCTATTCCTCCTTACCTCAATTCTCGTCACTTGTCCTATTTCCCCTCCCCTAATTTTCTCTAACTTTCCTCATTCCTTCCATTAGCCCTTATTTTCTCAATTTACACTTCCCTAGTACCCTTACAATTACTAGTCGCAGTTCTTCTCCCCTCATTTTATTTATTTCCGCTTCCATTATTGCCTTCAATTTTCTTATTCTTACTTCTTTTACCTACCCTCTTCTCATTTTCTCCTGCTTTTTCTATTTTACGTCTCCTCATTTTCCTTTACTTTCTTTACAACCTTATTTCCCTTCTTTTCACTAAGCTCCCCTTCCTCACTCTCTATGACCTACTATCACTTATTATACTTCTCCTCGCCTGATTTCATATACTTTTTCACTCTTCACTTCTCTTACTTAGCCACATTTCTCATTTCCTCTTGTATCACTCCTCCCATTTACTATCACTGATCCTCCCCTTACTTTCCTGGCTTTTCCACCCCTAATTGTGCCTCACTTCTCCTCTCTTTATTTCCCTCACACTTCTTCGCCTCATTTTCCATTACTTTGACTACTTCTGCTGTCCTTATTTCCCTTCATTTCTTCTATTCTTTCCCCATTAATCTTTTCTTACTTTCCCTACCTTCTCCCCGCTAATATCCCCTCACTGACTTTCCCCTCACTTTTTCTATTTCCCCATTCCTAATTGTCACTTACTGCTCCTCTTCTCATTTTGTCCACTTCCCTTCGCCTCATTTTTCATGACTTTGTCTAATTCCGCTTTTCTCATTTTGTATCTCCTATTCCATTTCCAACCCCTTTATTTCTAATCACTATTTTTACGTCTCTTACGCTAATTTTCCCCTAGTTTCCCTAACGCTTTATTTCCCCGAATTTCTGTAAGTTGCCCTCCCTTGTTTTCTGCAGTGATCTTATACCTTACTGGCTGTACTACCCATCACTGACTCTACAACCCACCTTTAAATAAGCTATCCACCCCCCCCCCACTTTTCCTACTTCTTTCCACCTAATTTTTCCTACCCTTTAACCTAATTTCGTCTACTTCCTTTGTCTTCTTTCTTCTACGTCCGCTCTCCTAATTGTCTTTACTTTCCTTCACCTTATTTTCTCTTCAATCCTTCCCTGCATTCCTTCTAACTTTACAATTTCTCATC
This sequence comes from Belonocnema kinseyi, assembly GCF_010883055.1. Lineage (NCBI taxonomy): Eukaryota > Metazoa > Arthropoda > Insecta > Hymenoptera > Cynipidae > Belonocnema > Belonocnema kinseyi. The sequence goes on from NC_046661.1 coordinate 92,109,264, forward strand.
ACTTATTCTACTTTTCCCCTCCTCATTTCTTATATTTTCTCACCTCTCGCTTCATTTAATTCTCCACATTTCTCACTTCCCCTTTTACTTGTCCTCTAATTTTCTCTCACTTACCTTCCCTTCACTTTCCCTACTTCTCTATTCTTAAGTTTCTCTTCAGATTCTCATTTCATTTACCGTACTTCCCATCCTCTGCTTTTTTCTACTTCCCTTATTCTTAATTCATCTACTTCAGCTAACCTCATTTTCCCTAATTCCCCATTACTCAATTTTCCAACTTTCCTTTCTCTCATTTTTCTTCACTGCTCTTCCCATCACTACACTTACTTTCTCTACTTCATTAAGCCTTATTTCCCTTTCTATTCGTCTAATAATTTTCCCTACTTCCGCTCCATTAATTTTCCTTCAATTATTATCATACGTCTTCTCCCCTCATTCGCCTTACTTTCTCTACCTCATTACTCCTAGTACCTCACCCTTTACTACCTCTTCTTGTCATCACCTAATTTTCTCCAACTAACCCTCTCCTCACTTCCCCTGCTTTCGTACTTCTAATTTTCTCTCATTGCTTCTCTTCTCTTTTCACCTAATTCTTCTCCTCTCATTTTCTCTACTTTCCTTTTCCTTATTTTCTCTAATTTTTCAACCTTATTTTCCCTACTTTCCCACATACCACTTCTCCTACTTCCCCATTACTCGATTCTCCGACTTTCCTTCCCTCATTTTCCTTCCCCATCCGCTTTTCAATTCGGAAAGTATAGAAAAGTATAGGATTTGATAGATTTTCTACCAGAGAAAATATTAAATTAAATAAAATTCTATGGATTCAGGGAAAATTTAAATTAAACCTGTCAAATAGTGAAATTTAGATAAAATTATATAGGGACGCTTGAGAGAAATCCTGTAAAATTTATTCAAACAAACCTCAGAAATCAAATTCCATTAGCCGATTTGAGAAAGATCCTAATTCAGTCAAATTAGTTTCAGGAATCAATCAGCCAATTTGACAGACATTTCTCTCAAATTCTCTTCATCTATAAATCCTATACTTCTCTATCATTATACTTTCATTAAAATTCTATAAATTCTTATCAGAACAAGACTTGTACTCAGTTCTATGTTTCGGAGTCTAGCATTTTTTTTAGAAAATTCAACCTGTTCATAAATCGTATACTTTTTTATCAATGGTCTTACATTGAACCTCTGTGACGTCGCATCCGGGGAAAAAATTATTAAATCCTAACCTACAGAATGTCGGAAATCTCTATTAAATTCTGCCTATTAAAAAAATAGTAAATAATATCTTCGAAAATTTCGAAATTTTTCCATCACATTCTATCTTTTGGAATTCTTACATATTTTTCTCAATAATTTCTCATTTAAAGCCTATCAAATCTGATTGGAACATGACATGAATCAAATCATGTGTCCTAACTTCTAAAATCTTTAAAGTGTCTATACAACCCTATCTGTCGATAAATCTTATGCTTTTTTATCATAATCATCTCATTAAAATTCTAACAAATGTTACCCACTTCAGACTTGTATGAAATACTAGATATCAGACTCACGGAGATTTCTATGAAATTGTATTCATCAGGAAATCTTATACTTTTCTATCTACCGCTTCTCGTTGAAATTCTGTCAAATTTCATCCACTCCAGACTTTTATCAAATCCTACGTATCCAAATTTTGAACATTTCTATACAATTTTATCCATTGAGAAATCTTTTACTTTTCTAGCAAAATCTTCTTATTGAAGTTCTGTTAAATTGTATCCACTTCGGACTTTTATCAGATCCTAGGTGCCAGAATCTCACAAATTTATATCAAATTGTATCCGCTGAGAAATCTCATATTTTTATATTAATAGTTTTTCATTAAAATTCTATCAAATCTTATTTGCAAGGGAAATTTATCAAATCCTGTGTTCTAGAATAATAGAAGTTTTTATCCACCTCTAATTGTCTAGAGATCTTATAATTTTCTGTCAACAACTTCTCATTGAAATTCTGTAAAATCTCATCTACTCCACTTTGATCAAATCCTATCTTATCATAATCTGGATAATTTCTATAAAACTGTATCCTTCAATCAATCTTATAATTTTATAAAAAATTTCTCATCGATTTTCTATTAAATCTGATCCACTTCAGATTTGTATTAAATCCTGGGTATCAGAACTTCTAACATTTCTATTAAATTATTTCTCTTTAGAAATCTTATTTTTTCGTAGAAGAATATAAGATTTCTGAACAAGTAAAATTTGATAGAAATTTTTCAGGTCCTGGAAAATAGGATTTATACAAGTCTGAGTTTCATTGAAAAAAATAATAATAGAAAAGTATAAGATTCCTCCACGGATAAAATTTGTTGAACCATTTGAGTTTGCGTCTTAAAGTGGATGGGAATGTGGGACGTCATATTTGTTAAGATTGGATTCATTTTCGATCAAAAAAAGTATAGAAATGTAAAGAAATTATTATGCCACTGTTTTATTTTCTTTTGATAGAAATTAATAGGAATTTTATTCAAATGTTTAATGAAAAATTATTATGTTTGTGGCACACAGTGGGATAAAATCAAAAAGGGAGGTTCAAAATAACTTGTAGCTATTCTTAACAATTCTTAGCCGCTTTTTGATTTTTTTAAAAATGTAGTATTAAATTTTAAAGAGATTTATGTGGCCTGATTTTTCAATTAATTGTTGTTGAAAAATTTATATTAATGCAAACAGTGAAGAAAAAGTCTATTTTTTCGTTTTTTGTTTATCTTTGTGAACATTTTTTTTATGATCAGCGTTGCCAGATTTTATAGATGGTACTTGAAAGCAAAAGAAAATTATGAAACAGTCTACACTATGGATTCTTCATTTTCAACAAAAAATTTAGCGTTAAAATTACTTGTTTTCATCGAAAAAATAATAGTCAATCATAAAAATTTGTCATTTGATATTTTTTAATAATTTTATAAACCAATGCCTAGTGTCGATATTTAAAGGCAGACAGAAATGTTTTTTCTCTTAATGCTCCAAAAAATTAAATCCCCAGTGATTTTTAATCGTGAAAAATTATCATCTGATATTTTTTATTAATTTCATAAGCAAATTGTTTAAACAAATGCCTAGTGTGGACATTTAAAGGCAGAAAGAAATCGCCTTTTTTCTTAATTTTCCTCAAATTATGTCGCCCTAGGATGTCTAATGATAGGAAATTATCATTAGATGCTTTCTGCCTTTAAACCTCCACACTAGGTATTTGTTTATATAATTTGTTTACGAAATTAATAAAAAATATTAGATAATAATTTTCAATGATTAAATCTCGCTGGCGACATCATTTGAAGAAAATTAGGAAAAAGGGATTTTTTCGACCTCTAAATGACTAAGTTATAAACTTGATTATATGATTTGTTTATAAAATGTATAGAAAATATCGAATAATAATTTTCCATCATTAAGCATCACTGGTAACATCATTTGAGGAAAATGAGGAAAAAACTATTTCTTTCTGCCTTTAAATATCTATACTAGCCATTTATTTATATAATTAGTTTATGAAATTAATAAAAAATAGTGGACGTTAATTTTCTACTACTAAACATACCTGCTGACATAATTTCAGGAAATTTAATACATAAAGCGATTTCTTTCGGCCTTTAAATGTACACACTGGGCCTTTGTTTATGTAATTTGTTTTAAAAATCTATAAAAATATCAAGTGATAATTTTTCATCATCAAAAATTACTGGCTATATAATTTGAGGAAAATGAAGAAAAAAACATTTCTTTCTGCCTTTTAAATGACCACACTAGGTATTTGTTTATATAATTTTTTTATAAAATTAATCAAAAATATCGAATGACAAATTTTTATGGTCGAGTATTATTTTTCGATGAAAGCAAGTAATTTGAACCCAAAAATTTAATTTGCAAGCAAAAAATCTATAGTGCAGACTTTTTCTCAATTTAATTTGTTTATAACAATTACCTTATTTATGTCAAAATTTCTTTCACTTTTAGGTACTTCCGAACACAAAGTCTGACAATGGTATTTATAGACAAAAAAATTCACGAACACAAACAAGAAAAAGAAAAGATATCAACTTTTTCTTCACTCTTTGCATTAATATAAAAGTTATACAAAAAATTAAAAATCGGGGACGCATAAATCTATTCAAAATTACTTGCTAAATTTTCCTTTTAAAAAAATCCAAAATCGGTGTAGAATTTCCAGCTACAACTTATTTTAAACCTCGTTTTTTTATTTTATCCTACTGTGTGGCGGGACAACGTGAAATTCCTACAGAATTTTTCCCTGCACAAAATATACTATATACAAGTATACTGATCATTTTGTCCAAAACAAAACTTTTTCTGAACAAAATGTTTCCTACACAGAATTTAATACTGTTATATTTTTCCAACAATCATTTTTCCTACACAGAATATTTTCTATATAGAATTTAATATTGTTCGGTAGTTTTATTTTTTTCCTACACAAAATATTTCCTACACAGAATTTAATACTGTTATATTTTTTCTATACGAAACTGATCATTTTGTCAGAAACAAAACTTTTTCGACACAAAATGTTTCCTACACAGAATTTAATACTGTTATATTTTTCCAATAATCATTTTTTCTACACAGAATATTTTCTATATAGAATTTCATATTGTTCAGTGGTTTTATTTTTTTTCTACACAAAATATTTCCTACACAGAATTTAATACTGTTATATTTTTCCTTTACAAAACTTTTTCTAAATAAAATATTTCATACACAGAATTTAATACTGTTATATTTTTCCTACACAACATTTTTTCTACACAGAATATTTCTCACGCAAAATTTCATATTGTTTAATGGTTGTATTTTTTTCATACACCAAATATTTCCTACACAGTATTTAACACTATTACATTTTCCCTTTACAAAACTTTTTTTACACAAAATTTTTGCTACACAGAATTTAATACTGTTATATTTTTCCTACAATCATTTTTTCTACACAGATTATTTCCTATACAGAATTTAATATTGTTTAGTAGTTGTATTTTTTCCTACACAAAATATTTCCTACACAGAATTTAATACTGTTATACTTTTCCTTTACAAAACTTTTTCTACACAAAATGTTTCCTACGCAGAATTTAATACTGTTATATTTTTCCTACAATCATTTTTTCTACACAGAATATTTCCTATACAGAATTTAATATTGTTTAGTAGTATCTTTTTTCCTACCCAAATTTTTCCTACACAGAATTTAATACTGTTATATTTTTCCTTTACAAAACGTTTTCTACACAAAATGTTTCCTGCACAGAATATATATATTCTATACACAGAATTAAACAGTAATATTTTATTCTCCAGATAGTCTCTACATAAAATATTTAAAACAGTACATAAAATATTATTTAAAAGAAGTAGATCCTACATAAGATGAAATGATTATAGTTTTAATTTGAATCTCGTTGCTGTTATATATCAAATATACTAAGTGAAAATACACAGGCATATTCTACTCACAAGCATTGAGTGTTAAACTTTTCCTATTGTGTGCACTGTTTTAAATATGGCATGCAGAATATATTTTGTGCAGGAAAAATATTGGACATTATATTTTTTGTACAATGTTTAGAGACTATCTTGATAATAAAATATTACTATTTAATTCTGTGTAGAATATACATATCCTGTGTAGACAATATTTTGTGTAGGTAAAAATAAAGTATAAAACAATATTCAATTCTGTGTGGGAGATCTTCTGTGTAGAAAAAATGTTGTTTAGGAAAAATATAATAGTATTAAGCTTTGTATAGGAAAATTATAATAGTATCAAATAATTTTGTGTAAGAAATATTTTTTGTAGAACAAATTTTGTGTAGGAAAGATACAACTGTATTAAATTCTGTGTAGGAAACACTTTGTGTAGAAAAAGTTTAGTGTAGGAAAAATATTATCAGTATACTTGTGTGCAATATATTTTGTGTACAATAGAATTGTGTAGGGACAGCGTTTTTTCTCCTACAAAGATGATTATTCATTTTTATAGACTTCTATCGAAAGCGTTTGATAGATTTGTCAAAAGAATCCTAAAATTTCTACTACAGGAAAGGGATTGAAAATTATTAAATTTTCTTTTATTGAATGCAATCAAGATTTTTTAGTAGGGAAGGCCCAAAGTGGATCTGTTTTGAAATTCCCGCTCAATATCGTGACACTTTAAAGAGGAATGACATAGAGGGATACATTTTTTTATTTGAAGATAAATCCTTTTAAATTACAGGAAAATTATGGAGAAAGTGTACACAAAATTTGTTGACCTTAAATATCTTTTCATTATTTTTTGATCCGAACAAAATTCTAATCAATTTTTTTTATGTAAAAAGGAAAGAATAGAATGCCAAATTCTTTCATTTTCTGTTATTTTTATTTTCCGCCCACGCTCTAATCACTAAGAAAAAAGGGTTCTAACGTTTATAATCTTGGTTTTGAAATTTTGGGACTGCATTCTTGTGGATGTTAATCCGTAAAATCTAGATATTAGGTTTTATAATCCAGAATCTAAAAAATTAATATTTTGATTGTACGGCTTATTATTTGCAGATTGCTGTCCGAAACTTTAAAATCCAAGATCATAAACGGTATCATCCATTTTTTTCATTTTTACAGATATTTTAATTTTTTTCATACAGAAAGTCGAATTTAAGAATGTTGAAAAGTGTTTTGTCAGTCACTTATTCATAACTATTTTATAATAACTGTTTCGTAAGACTATGGGATTATGGGAAAGCGATGGAGGAATAGAGTGGATTTGCATCATTTTTGTTTAATGTACCTGCACATGGTCGTAAAACACATAATGAAAAGTGCACGATATTACGACTTAACAAGTAGAAACCATATTATAATCATTGAAATTGTACCAATTTTTTGTTCATGGGCGGTGAATCGCAACTTTTTAAAAAATTTAGAAAATACAAGATTTTTAAACAAATAGTTGAATAATGATCTAAAAACTATAATTTTTGAAACCTAACATTTGAATTTTCAACCAAAAATAATACAATTTCAACCATATACGAATTAAATAAATTTTCAGATATGAATAATTATTAAACAAAAAACAAACTAATTTTTAAGAAAATAATTAAATTTTCAATCAAAAAGATACATTTGGAACTAATTTAATGAATCTTTAACAACAACAAATAGAATTTCAACAGAAGTGTAACTTTCCACTAAGCAGTTGCATTTTTAAGTCGAAAAACATATTTTTATCCATAAAGATTAATTTTCTACCAAAAAAAAGACGAACCTTTAACAAAATATGTGAATTTTCAACTGAAAAAAAAAGAAATTTCAATCAAATATTAAACGAAAAAACAAAAAAAATTTTAACAAAATAGTTTAGTCCTTTACCAAATAATTAAATGTTCAAAAAACGATCAATGTTTTATACACAAATTTTTTTTATAAACAATTGACTTTTAACCCGAATAATGCGAATTTTAAACAAGAAAAATGCATTTTCAATCCAAACGGACGAATTCGCTATCTAAGAAGATGAATATTTATCAAAAACGTTGTACTTTCGACAAAAAAATACGTCTTTAACATAATCCTTAATTTTTGTGCAAAAAAAATTTGGATTTTTAACCAAATAGTTAAATTATATGAATTGTAATAACAACGGAAATTTTTTTGATACAACAGTCAAATTTTCATTCCAAAAAAATAATTTTTAACAAAGCAAGATCACTTTTTTAGCATCGAAGACAAATTTTTAATCAATTAAATAAAATTTCAAGGAAAATAGAAAAAAATATTAATTAAACTTTTAACTAAAAGCAAGAGTTCTAAAAATTTAATTTTTAACATAGTAGTTCAAATTCCAACCATGCAGTTGAATTTTCAATAAAGAAGATGAATTTTAAACCAAATAATTAAATTTTCAACAACAAAAAAATGAATTTTTGCCCGGAATATTAATGTTTTAGCAAAAAAGAAAAGTTTTCTATAAAATTGTTGAATTTTGAAGGGAAAAAAATTATGTGCAAAACAGTTGAATTGCAAACCCGAAAATATAAATTTTTAACAAAAATTATGAAACTAAAAACACAAATTTTAAAAAATAAGTTAATCTTAAATCAAGTAGTAGTTTTTTAAAATGAGAAATTTTAATTTTAAACCAAAAATAGAATAGATCATTTTCTAGTTTAAAAAGATAAGTATCAATAAAACAAAATTTATTCTAAATAAGGTAACAAATTCCTTAAGCAGTTGAATTTTTAAATGAAAAAAAAATACATTTTAAAAGAAATAGTTTGAATTTCAACCAAAAATATGAATTATACAAATATGGGATTGTTAAATTTCTAGTACAAAAATTATTACTTGCGCAACAAAATATTTCAACAAATTAATTTAAATTTCTATTTAAGACATTGATTTTTAACTAACAATGATCAACTTTCAACAGCAAAAATTAATTTTTGACAAATTAGTTCGACTTAAGTAACACAAGGTTCTTCATGAAAAATCTGATAGTTGCTATTTCACCCAAATACAGATTTGATTTTAAATAAAAAGCAGTTAAATTTGAGCAAAAAGTGAATTACAAACAAAATACTTGAATTTTCAACGAAGAAAGAATTTTCAGTGGAAAAAAGTAGGAAACCAACCAAATTGTGAAAGTTGTTATCATAAAAGGCAAAATTTCTACCAGATACTTTATTTTTTAATAATTAGATTATTTAAGTAAAAAAATAGTAATTTTAAACTTAAAACCTTAAATAAAACCAAAAAATTAATTTTAAATAGCAAACAAATCTTCTATAAATTAGTTAAAAATTTGACTAAATTAATAAACTTTGAAACAAAAATATCAATTTTTTGCAAAACAAGACGATTTTTTAAGCAAATGTATGAATTTTTTCATCTAAAAATGTCAATTTTTTAAACCTAACAGTTAAATTTTCAACCAAAAAGGATACGATTTCAACCATACACGAAATAATTTAATTTTCCGTTGTAAATTATGATTAACCAAAAAACAAACTCATTTTTAACCAAATAATTAAATTGTCTATAAAAAAGATAGATAATGTTAAATTTAAATTTTTTACTACATTAAAATTATTGAATTTTGCACCAAAAAAGATGGATTTTCGACCAATAATTGATGGATTTTACAACCAGAGAGATAAATTTTCAACCAAAATAATGAATCTTCAACTCAAATTGTTAAATTTTGAGTTTCTATATATTGCAGACATTTTTGAATTTCATGGTTGAATAAATTCCAATTTTTATATGTTGAACTATAAATCTCTATGGTGCTGAAAATTAACATTTTTCTTTTCAAAATTATTTCTTTAGATTCGACTAGTTTCGACTGCTATATCTGGAAGGTTTATGAACTTCCGTACTTTTATCACACAATTGTATTTCAGAAATACATACTAAGGAAACTAGATGAATTACAATTCGAAAATAACTAGAAAGTTCAAGATTTCTATAGTTTCTGTTAGTGAAAAAATTTAACTAGTTACCAATTTTTTAATTATTTGCAATAGTAACTTCGTTACCACTATCGCTACCAAGAAAGTAACTAGTAAAAAACTAGTTACGTCGCATCATTAATAGGTCAGTAAATTACACTCTATCAAACTAAAAGAAATTTGTATTTTTTTTCGAAATAATTTTTTAGTCCAGAACATCTGGCCATAGTCCAGAACATCTGGCTACAGCCTAAACATCTGGCAATATCCATAGTCCAGAACATCTGGACTAATTTGTTAAACGATTAGAATGTATGTTATCGTCGCTTATTCTTTTATGTATGCAAGTTAGAAAATATTAAATTTAAAAAAACTGAAATAAATGATGAAAAATTTTTTTCTATTATTTTTTCTTTACAAATGCCTATTCTACATGTTATAACAAACTTTTTTTTTTTAGATTTTTTTTCTATAATGCATAGATTCCTTGATATTCAGCGTTAATTATCATAACCTTAAAACGGCTTAATAAAAAAATGTGATCTTGAGCTCATTTCAAAGAAAATAAATATACACGTCTATTTAATTTTGATTTTATTAAATGTTAAGTTCCTTTAAAAATTACATACGATTTTTTACAGAAAAAATAGTAAAACATTGATTGTTTCTTTACTATAAAATGTAACTTTTAAATTTTTTGACAAAGATAATTGCATTTAAAAGGTTTTCAACCCCTTACGCTCAGGGTGGGCAATACTTGTTGACCGAGAATGTATTTGATCTTCCTCATAGAGAAAGCACTTTTGATTTTTTAAATAATAGACAAATTAAACTTTTCATTTTAATCAATTTAAGAATATAAATCGCACGCTGCGCACGCGGCTTGCAAATTTGAGCGCGCCTGGGGCGCGCGACTATTGGTACTCACGCTTCGCGCTCGATAATATACTTGTCACGCGCCTCGCGTTTCATGATGCATTCACCTTACGCTACGCGCTCGGTTTTTGTATTTGCCCTACATGTGAGCGCAAACCTTTTAAAATTAAAGGTCAAAACATCGACAACTTTCATTTCGTGATTGTGAATTCTCTTTTGTTAAAGCTCTTTCGGATTTAACGAACACATTGTCATCACGTATCTCGTGCTTCGCACTCGATTTCAACGAACATGCGAATTTTTTTACATTATGTTCAACTCTATTTTATCAAATCTATATTATATTTATTTCTTACCTCGGTCTGGGGCTGCTTATTCCAATATTGAAAAATGAACTACAATTTTTTCAACGTTTACTTTAATGTTTGTTTCTTACTTTCTATTAAATTTTATTCTTAGCCAACCTGAAAAATTTATATCATTTTAATAAATTTATATTATCACCATTCATAATATACATTAGTGTTGGGATAAAAGCATTTTCACTGTCTAATTTTTTTAATTAAAAAAATGTACATGGTATTAAAGTAAAAATTATTACTAAACATTTAATTGAAACTTTTTTCGTTTTTCCAAAAAGTATATATTTTTTAAAATATATTTCTATAAACATAGCTTATAACAAACTTGCAGGTATTTTTTGATAAAACAACTTTTGTCTTTTAATTTTGTTCGTCTCTTGTGACGTTTTTCCAAAAAATTAATTTTTTTATTTTTAAACTCATTTCTTACCAATAAAAGAAAATCCACTCATCCTATCAAAAATTAATAATGACAAATTTGAATGAGTTTTCGCTATTTTTGGGAAGAGCAACTTTTGTCTATTTATTTTTTTCATAGCTTGTGTCGTTTGCCTAAAAATTTAATTTTTTTTAATGTTGTATTTCACTATTAAAATTAAAAACTACGTATCCTGTCGAAAAGTAAATAATAAAAAATTTGTAGATATTTTCAGGGCACGCAATTTTATTTAATTAATTTTTTTCGTATCTTGCATAGTTTGACCGAAAAATGGAATTTTTCAATATTTTTTTAACGATTAAAATTTGAATTTTCAACTTTTCGACAAAATTGAAAAAGTTATTAGAATAATATTTTAGAGTTTCAAAAAATCTACGTTTTTCTGCTCTTGCCTTTTTTTCATATAATGCGTTTTTTGCCTTAAAATCTTCATTTTTAAATTGTTTTTTATTTTTTATTTTGAGAATGCTGTAACTCTCATAATTTTCGTTCCTTGGAAAAAAATCATAATAACCGTGCATAGGATTTTTAAATCTTGAAAAAAATGGTTTAAAAAATTTTGAAAATGTACTTACTTTTTGAATTTGCATTCAAAATAGCTGGTTTATGAATTTGTTCTTTCCTTTTAGGCCTTGAAAAAGTGTACTAAAGCAGAATCCAATGTCATCAATCTTTCGAAAGTGGAGATTTGATAAAAACCAACAAAGTGAAACTTTGCATAAAACCAATACCTTCTCATTAGGATGAGAATGTAAAAAATTTGACATACAATGAAAAATGAGACAAATAAAAATTTGTATTTTAAATGGTAATTTCTCGAGCTGGAAAAGGAGAGGGGCAAACTCTGTCGCACCCTATCCCTTTCGCAGCTTTATGCTAAATTAATTTAAGATTTAATTTTAAATTTAAAAAACTGGTACTAAAATTTAAAAAAATACAAAATTAATAGTATTACAATCCCTGTCAGGCTTTTTCAGAATTATTTTATTTGAAAATTTATAATCGAAACGTCTTTTATATTCATACACCAATTTTGATTTATGTCGATGAAAAAAGTTTTTCTGTTTTAAACAGATAAATTGAATATTACGAATGAGCATAACTTCTTTACTCTTCAATATAATATAAATGACGATAACTTCCCGCGTAGAAAAATGTTCTGGCGCTGGCCTGGCCCAGACCAGACCGCCAGGTTTCCAGTCCTGGCGCTGACCAGATGGTCTGGCCTGGGCCTAGCCAAAAGTGTAACACTTTTTCTGGCTAGCCCAAGGCCAGATCGTTTGGTCAGCCGCTAGTTATAAGCTGGTCATCCGCTTGATTGTCTTAATGACTTGGATACAAAAATTTGATTATAAACATTTTTAGTAGAAAAAATTTCATTTAGGCGCTCTAACTTTTTTGAAATGTAAGAAAAAATTTACTGTATCGAACTTAGATTTTTGTCTTGGATCGCTGATCAGCGCCAGGCCTGGTCCAGACGAAACCATCAAGATGATAAGAAAGAAAGTCGTATTTTCATAGTTTGAATTTCTTATTTTCTGTTATTTTAGACACCTTGCAACGTTTTCAAAGTACGACAACAAAAATTTGGTGATGGAACTTAAGATTTTTTTTCTCTATTGGCTCGCTGATCAGTGCCAGACCTGGACCAAAGCAGACTGTCAAGGTGACAGAAAAAAGGCTTGTTTTTATACTTTGAATTTCTAATTTTTCATTATTTTAGACACCCTGTAATATTTGTAAAGTTTGTCAGAAAAATTTGCTGTTGGAACTTATAATTTTCTTCGTTCTTGGCTTGCTGACCAGTGCCAAACCTGGGCCAGAACAGACCTTCCAGACTAGGCAGTCTAGATAAATCCAGCCCTGGGCCAGACCTGTAACCCGACTGCCCGGACATTTTTCCACACGGGTTCCTTACGTTTTGATTAAATGTACAAGTATTAATATTATAGGTCAACTAATTCATCTTGAAGCAAGAAATCTTTTATATTCTCGCATCAAATCTGAAATAAGTTAATAAAACAAGTTTTACTATAAAAAACCGATTTTTGAAATATTATAAATTTTTCAAGGAATCGGTATTGTCATCAGAGGATAATAGAAATTTTTAACGTCCTTTCAGATAAGATTAATTAAACAATTAATTAAACATTTTTGAAATTAAATTTTTTGTGAAAAAAAAATCTTCTTGACTTCACCAACATTTTCGACAAGTCTTTCGTTATCAAATACCCAAATAATGCATATATTTATTGAATGTGTTTAAAAGATCATAGAATGTATCAACTAATTATACTTTTTACTAAAATTATCATGAAGTTCTCAATTGAAAAGACTGACATAAATTTTTTTTTTTCGTTAACAAATGCCCTAATAATTAATTTGTTTATTAAATTTGTTAAAAAAATTAAACTGATAACAAATCAAAAATTTTTCTCAAATTACTATTAAGTTCCTAATTAAAAAGTTGACATCGGAAAAACGAATTTTTATATTCACAAATGCCTGATTAATACATTTTTTAATTAGATTTGTTTTTGAAAAATCAATAAATCTATCAACTAATTAAATGTTGCTTAAATTGTCATAAAGTTTCCAATTAGGCATTTTTCTAATATTGTCATAAAGTTACTTATTAAAAAATAAATTAAAATAAAAAAAATTTATGTCAAAAAATTCCTGACTAATACATTTGTTCATTCAGTTTGTTTTTAATTTCAGCAATAATAACCTCAAGAAAAATATCTTAGTCATCATGTTGTTTTTATCAAAATTTCCCGGAATGTAACTTAAAAAAGTAAAATTATGGAATAATAAATATTATGGGGAATATAAATTCAAAACTATTACGATGATGCCAAATGAGGATTTGGTATAATAAAAATTATGATAACTGACAGTTAGGACAAATAGAGGTCATGTCACCTGAAAATTCGAAAAAATAAAAATTACGAAAAATCCCTGTTGGGCAATTTGATATTCGGAAAATAAAACTTAGTTTAAATCGAATTTGGGGAATATTCATACGCCTCTTTTAAGAGGAAGCAAAAAATGTGGAAGAATATTGTGATCTGAATAGCTTTATGAAGCTAGAAAAATGGGATTTCCGCGAACAACAGAAGGAATCGCTATGAATTATTTTATTCCATGAGGGTTTTCTGGTTAGGTAAGCAGAATAAATGTGATGGTTCCGTTTTATTTATAAACCCCCGTACAAGATTCGCTTCGCGTGCAACCAGGAGTTGTCGGGTTGAACGCCTCGAAGTGCAACAGAGCTGATAATCACTAACGGAATGCACTTACACCTATTGTCGCGATTTACCTTCAAAGTACAATAACTTTTTTTTCTAACTAATAAACCGTCCATAAACTATACTTTACCAATTTTAACCCCCCCCCCTCCCCCCAAAAAAGCGTAGCCTAAAATTCTCTCAAAACAGGGGAAACAGAGTTAGTTTTCAAGAAAATGAGGCAAATAAGGAAAATTAATTTTCAAGGAAACATTCGTTAAAAAGGGACAAATCCTCAACGAAACATTGAAAAAAATTAATGTTAATACCCTATTGGACTCAATATGAAACACTTTAAAATTCTGATATTTAAAGTCAAAATCTCGAAGACACGAACAGTTAAATCAAATCCAGTACTTTTATATTACCAATACAAAAAAATGTATCTTCACATAAACAAGGAAAATGTTTTTGTTACAAAATTTACAAAAGATATTAGTAGGTTATGGTAGATCATCAAAGATTCCCAATTTTGGCAATCGATGTGTCTCGAAAACGCGAACAAATATGTAATACAACTTACTGTTGTGTTTTCAGCAATAAAAAAGTTTTCCTTATATCAATAAACAATAATTTTTTTAATTTATACATCGGTATTGGTATACCATAATAAAGTCAGAAGGTTCCTCAGTAGGTCATTCGGCGTGTCTCGAAGACGCGAACAATTATGTTAAATACAGAACTGCATTATTCCTAATATAAACAAGTTTTTTTTAATGTAAACATAATAAAGTTTTTTTAAACTTTATAGATTGACTGGTGGGACATACAAGGTTCAACTATAGGTGCTATAAAATAAAAAATACATGCATCTCAAGGACGCGAACAAATACACTACATATAGTTTTATGGTATTTTAAATATCAAAAAAGTTTTTCTCGTATAAACAAAATAAACATTTGTTTTTCTTCGCAAATTGATACTGGTAGGTCATGCAAATTTAAACAATAGTTTGATCGACGAGTCTCAAAGACGCGAACAAGTATGCTAGAAATCGTATTCCTGTCAGACCTAGAAATCAGTCAGAGCTACAATTTTTTCAATGATCATCTCTTTTACTTTTCGAGATTTGGTTAACAGAAAAAAGTTTTACGCACAAAAAACACACACATACACATACGCATACTCAGAGACATTTAAAAATAATTGTATTTTCGTACTCCTTGGGTCGAATTATATTTTGATATAATTCGTAATATATTGCATTCTTAATCAAAATAGTTGTGTTTTTTAATCAAAAAGGATTTTTAATATAAAAAAATAAATAATTTCTTACGAAAAAGTTGTATTGGACTAAAGAAGGCGACCTAACAAAAATAGTTAAACTGTCAACCAAATCGTCGAATTTAAACAAAAAAATTAAAATTTAACCAAAAACTATTGAGTTTCTAACCCCAAAAAAAAACTCATTTTTAAATAAACAGTACCATTAAATACCAAACGATCGAATTTTCAAAAAAATAATATCAAAATTCTACCAGAAACGCTTAAAATGTATAGCAAAACAAAATTTTTTTAGAAGATAGTTAGATTTTCAATCGGAGAAGCTCAATTTCAAAAAAATTTACAACCAAGAAAAATAACTTTTCGGGTTAAAAATTGATCTATTTTGAAGCAAATTTCGTCTTTTTCGCTTCAAAATTGAACTTTTTGTAAAAAATTCACTTTTTGGATTAGAAATTCTCTTATTTTCGTAAGAAATTCAACTGCTTGGTTCAAAATTCATAGTTTCGGTTTAAAAATTAAACTTTTTTGTTGAGAATTTCGTTCTTTTCTCTTTATTGAAAAATCTTGCCTGGTTCAAAATTATACTCTTTTTTATTTAATCCTTGCTGTGTATTTAAAAATTCATCTCTTTTGTTAGAAATTTGATCTTTATAGGTTGAAAATGGAACAATTTTTTATTCCAAATTAAAATATTCTTTGGTTCAAATATCAAATATTATATTTTTCGTTGAAAAATAATCTTTTTTGATTGAAAATTCGACTACTTAGTTGCAAGTTAAACTTCTTTGTTGAAAATTCTTTTTTTCTTGCGCAAGATTCATCTTCTTAGTCGATATTTCAACTATTTTAATTATAGTTCTTTTTTTTTAATTTAATTATTTTGTTAAAAAATTTTATTTTTTCTGAACATTCTTCTTTTTGGATAGAAAGTCTTTTTCGATTGACAATTAAACTATTTCGTTAAAAAAATTTTTTTTGCCTGAAAGTTCAATTTTTTGTTTGTAAATGCAACTCTTTGTTTAATAATTAATTTAATTGTTGTTGAAAAGTTATTTTTTTTTATTAAAAAACTTATAATTCAATTGTAAAAAATCAGCCTATTTGCCCTGTCTCGAAAGTTATCATTTTGGGGTATAAGGTCTGTTAAAGCATTAGATTTTTATATTCTGTAGTTTATTTTATGAGTTTAGAAAGTGGGGGTTGAAAAAGAGTTCGAAATAGCTTGGCGTAATTTCAAAATGACCCTTCACTTCGTTTATCATACAATTTAGAAAACTTAATTTAAAAGTGCTTTCGTATTAGATCACATTCATTCTATTAAGAACAAAAGTAAAATCGAAAATCTGTAATATAAAACCTATAGAATTAGGTAATTTATTGATACCATAAGTTGCACAATATTCCAAGAAATATTGCAACACATCACAGATGACAAAGAATGAAATCGAATTTTTAGCAAATCCCTATTATCTCGAGCTTTCCCTGCAACAATGGGTATCATTTCCCCCCTTTTATTTTTCATTCGTTAATTTTTCTTTATATGGTTTCAATACAAAAGATCTAGTGCGGAACATAGTAGTTACGAGTTGTTGAGTGCGAAAGTGGCTTAAGTCAAGGAGTCCAACAAGTCAATTAGTGTCCTCTGTCCTCTAGTCTACGGTGACTCAAAGAATAGTATTCATGACATTTCTATAGGGAAAATAGAGTCACTTGTGTTACTTACCACGGGTCAAAAGCCTTTTTCTATTAAAAATGATACAGAAGATTGAGAGAAATGTTTGTTTCAGATAAAAAAAAAATATTTCGCTACTAATAGAAGCAACAAAAAAATGTTACTTCTACAGAAGTCAAGTAGTTTTCATGTTCGACCCAAAACATTTTTTATTTCATTACATTTTTTAAAAGAAATTTTAATTTGTGAATAAAATTAATGGCAATTATGTTCAATAATGCGAAATACAAATAGTATTCATTATATTTCAAAAACGAAAAAGATGACTAGTTATTCCTTACAAATCGGAAAACTTTTTCTGTTGACAATGATACAGAAGACTGAAAGAAATGTTTGCTTCGGATAACAAAATGAATTTGCTACTAATAGAAGCAACAGAAATATGTGGCTTCTACAGAATCCAAGTTGTTCTAATGTTCGTACCAAAATTTTGCTCAGTTAATTACTTTTTCAAAAGAAAATTAATTTAAAAATAAAATTAATGACAGTTCTGTTTAATGATACGAAAAACAAATATTATTAATTATATTTCAATAGGAAAAAAAGATGACTAGTTATTTCTTATGGATCGAAAACCTTTTTCTGTTGACAATAATACAGAGGACTGAGAGAAGTGTTTGCTTGGGATAATAAAATAATTTCGCTACTAATAGAAGCAAAAAAAGTGGATTCTATAGAAAACAAAAAGTTTTCTTTTTCAAATTAAACATGTTTTTTAGTAAATCACTTTTTAAGGAAATTGTCATTTGAAAGTACGATTGATGACAATTATGTTACTAGACGAACAACTTTTTCTGTTGACAATGATACATAAGACTGAAAAAATGTATACTTCAGAATAACAAAAAGATGTCGGTACTATATAGAAGCAACAGCTTTCCGTTGATTCTGTGATTCTGTAATTCTATAGAAGCCAAGTAGTTTTTTTGGTCTAACCAAAAATATGTATCAGTAAATGAATTTATCAACAAAAAAAAAATCATTTAAAAGTAAGATTGATGACAGATATGTTTACAGACGAAAAGAGAAATAGTATTTATTTTAATTTGTTGTAGATGGTAGTAAGTAATAAACAATGTTCCTTACTGGACAATAACTTTTTTTTCCTAATAATCAACGTTGTTTATTACTTAGTAAATTCTACAATTGACACTACCATCCAATCAACACCTGAATATCTTCTTGAAAGTATTCATTATATTTCTAAAGGGGAAAAAGGGTTACTACTGTCATTTGTTACCGGTCAAAAACCTTTTCCTGCTGACAGCGATACAGATAACTCAGGAAAAAAAATTTGCTCCGGATGACAAAACGACTTCATCACCATATAGAAGCAACAGAAGAATGTTGCTTCTACAGAAAACAGAAGTTTTGTTCGAAACCAGATTTTTTCAGTTAATGGCATTATTTGAAAAATGGTCATTTTCCAATAAGATTAATTCCGGTTTTGTTAAAACAAAACTTTATTGTTAAATAGCATTCATAGGGTCACTTGTGTTTCTTCTTAAAAGTATAAAACCTTGTTCTGCTGACAATGATACAGAAGACTCGGAAAATGCTTCAGATATCAAAATGATTTCATTACTATAGCAACAGAAGAAATTTGCCTGCAGAATCTACATAAACCAAGTACTTTTGTTGTTCAGAGCAATTTTTTCCAGTCACTCGCTTTATTTAAAAAATGTTTATTTGCAAGTAAGATGGATGATAGTTCTATTAAGAAATGCGAAAAGTAAATAGCATTAATGAAATTTTTATAGGGAAAATAGGGTCGCGTGTGTTATTTAATATGATTCGAAAACCTTTTTTTGCTGACAATGTACAGAAGACTCGGAAAAATGTTTGCTTTGGATAAAAAAAAGATTTCATTGCTATAGCAACAGAAGAATCCTGCTTCTACAGAAGCCAAGTAGTTTTGTTGTTTAAACAAAATTTTTGTCATTCAGTTGCTTCACTTGAAAATTTCTTATTTTAAAATAATATTGATAACAGTTCTGATAAGAAATGTGAAAAGTAAACATTATTCATAGCACTTGTATAAGGAAAATAGGGGTCACGTGCGTTACTTCTTACTGGTCGAAAACCTTTTTCCGTTGACAACGATATGGAAGAATGATAAAATGTTTGTTTCGGATGACAAAACGACTTGGTTACTATATAGAAACAACGAAGAAATGTTTTTCATACAGAAATTAAGTATTTTCGCTGTTCAAACAAAAAAATTTTGGTTATTATTTTATTTAAGTAAATTTTATTTGAAAATAAGATTGATGACAGTTATTTTTAAACGTGCGAAAGATGAATAGTACTTATGAAATTCTTACAGGGTAAATAGGGTCACTTATGTTCCTTATTATGTATTAAAAGCCTTTTTCTAATGACAATGATGCAAAAGAATTAGAGAAATATTTGATTTGGATAACAAACTGATTTCCCTATCATATAGAAGCAACAGAAGTATGTTGCTTCTACAGAAACAAAGTAATTTTTTTCGAATCAAATCTATTTTTTCGTGAATATTTTTATTTAAAAAATTGCCATTTAAATAAAAGATTGATGACTGTTGTGTTTAAAGATGTAAAAGATAAATATTATTTATTATTTTTAAAAGGAACAAATAGTTTCTGTTGATTATGATACAGAATACTGAGAAAAATGTTTGCTTCGGAAAACAAAACGACTTGGTTACTCTATAGAAACAACCAATGAATATTGCTTCTACATAAACCAAGTAGGTTCGTTCTTCTTACAAAAAAATTGTAAGTTAATTACTTTATTTAAAAAAAGTTTATTTGGAAATAATATTAATAACAGTTATTTTTAAAGATGCTCAAGATGACAAAAATGTTTCTCTACTATATAGAAGCAGCAGAAGAATGTTGCTTCTACAAAAATAAAGTTTTTTCGATGTTCAAATTGAAAAAAAAATCATGGAATTACTTTATTAAAGAAAAATTTATTTGAAAATAAGATTGAAGAGAGTTTGTTTGAACATGCGAAAGATGGATAGTATTTATGAAATTTTTATAGGGTAAATAGGGTCACTTGTGTTACTTATTATGTTTGAAAAGCTTTTTTCTAGTGACAGTGATACTGAATATTGAGAGGAATATTTGTTTCGTATAAAAAAACAATTTCGCTACTATATAGAAGCAACAGAAGAATGTTGCTTCTATAGAAAAAAAGTATTTTTTTTCGAAACAACCATTTTTCTCAGTGAATCTTTTTATTTTAAAACTTGCCATTTAAAAGAAAAATTGACTACAGTCGTCTTTGAAGCTGAAGGAGATAAGTATTATTTATTATATTTCAATTGGAGAAATAGGATTACTTTAGTTACTTCTCAAGGGTCAAAAACCTTTTCGGTTGAATATGATACAGAAGACTGAGAAAAATGTTTGCTTCGGAAAACAAAACAACTTGATTACTATATAGAAACAACGAAGGAATGTTGCTTCTATATAAACCAAATAGGTTCGTTCTTCATGCAAACATTTCTAATGTCATTACTTTATTTAAGAAAAGTTTATTGACATATAAGATTGATGACAGTTATATTTAAAGATGCTCAAGACAAATAGTATTCACGATATTTCTATAGAGTTAAATGGTCAACTTTGTTACTTTTTGTAGATCAAAAACCTTTTATAGTGACAATGATACAGAAGATTGAGAGAAATGTTTGTTTCGAATAACAAAACGATTTCACTACTATATAGAAGCAACAGAAGAATATTGCTTCTACAGAAACAAATTAGTCTTTTGTTCAAATATGTGAAAGATAATTAGTATTCATTATATTTCTAGAAGGTTGCCTCCAAGATCAAAACGAATTTGTTACTAAAGCAACAGAAAAATTTTGCCTCCACAGGAAGCAAATAGTTTTCTGCGGACCAAATTTTTTTTAGTTAATTGGATTATTAAAAAAATTTGGATTTCAAAAATAAGATTGGTGACAGTTCTGTTGAAAAATTATAAAATTCAATAGTATTGATGAAATTTTTTTGGGAAAATAGAGTCTCTTGAGTAACTTCTAACGGGACAAAAACTTTCTTCTGTTAAAAATGATGCAGAAGACTGAGAAAAATGTTCTCTGCACGTAACAAGAAGATTTTATTACTATATAAAAACAAAAAAAATATTGTGTTATAGAAAGTAGAAAAAGCGCAGTTTTTTATTCTAACCAAATACTTTTCTCCGTCGATGGCTTTATTTAACAAAATTACGATTTAAAAGTAAAATTGATAATAGTTGTGTTTAAAGATGTGAAGGATAAATAGTGTTCATTATATTTCTATAGGAGAAAAAGGGTTGCTTAAATGACTTTTTATGGATCGGAAACCTTTTTTCGTTGACAATGACACAGAAGCCAGAGAAAAAATTCTGTTTTAAAGAAAAAAAAGGATTTTGTTGCTATAATACGAGCAAGAAAATATGTTGCACCCACAGAAAGTAGAAACCCCGTAGTTTTGTTGTTTGGAACAAAAAAATTTCTCGTTAATCGCTTTATTACAAAAATTTAATTTTAATTAATTTTGATCACAGTTTTTTAAACAGTGCGAAACGTAAGAAATATTCATGGAATTTTTAAAGAAAAACTAGAAGAATGCTGCTCCTATAAAAACGCGAATTTTTTTTCTTCAAACCAAATATTTTACTGATTAAATCAATTTATTAATAAAATTCTTATTTAAAAGTAAGACTGATGACAGTTTTATTTAAAGATGCGACATATAAATTATGATGAAAATTTAAAGAATTAAAAGGTATCCCAGAGGGTCAGAGAAAAAGTAAAACGAAAATAAATATTCTTCCTGCTCACTAACTACTGCCTTCTTTTAGACTGCCGACATTTCGTATTATGGCACTTTTACGACTCACTGAACCCATAATTTCTTTTCAAGACGATGCATAGTAAACCAAGTAATTCTTTGGTCGATTTTTGATGTTGACGAGTTTGTAACAACTTGCTTATGTAAGATATAATAAAGGGAAGTCAAACCTTGTTAAACATCAAAGTAATACTAATAAGAGTTGAAGACAAGGCTCTAAATAGTCTCTAATGTTTTCAACACATTTTTGGGGATTGGAAAAAAATTGTGCGAAAACTGATCAAAGATTATTGAAAATAAAATAAAAAATAACACTATTCAACAAAATGTCGCACTTATGTAAGATGTATCTATGAAAAGAAACACAGCATTTCCGAAGTGCTTTTTTTGTCTTTAATACGAATATGACTTTCATTTTTCTCCACAAGACCTTTCTTGAATTACAGTGAAAATAAGAAGGGAGTAAAATTAAAATAAAATTTCTTCTTAAAATGCATGGAACACAAGCGAAAACTCGAAAGATTTCAGGAAATCACTGAAATGAAATCTTGAAACCTTTGATAAAGGAAATCATAACTTTAGAGCATTTGGTTGACTGCTATATTTTTCAAACAAATTATATATTTTGCACATTGATTAAAAAAATTGTATTAACAAATTAAATAGCAAATATGACGTGTTTCATTCAAAAAATAGATATGTGACATTTTTCTGACAAGCGTTATTAGTTTCTTGAGTTCTTGTAGGAACAGAAGTCTTTCTTGTTTGGGCGTTGATATCACCATTGAAAGAGTGATAGGGGAGATTAGAATGAAAATGTAAGAAAGAGCCCTTTGTACGAATTATAGAGATTGAGGTCTATCTTTTTAAAATTCATAATCCAGTTTTTTTTTCAAAAATACTTAAAATAGTGGTAATAGTTTCCTTTTTCACGAAACTAGGAGAATAAGAATAAATTCTCTTTAAGGAAATTAATGTAGGATATAAGTACCACATTCCTACAATTTTAAGTTCAATTTTCAAGGAAATTAGAATTTTAAAGAAAATTGTTAAAAATATGAAGTCAAATTTTTATATTGTCATTATAAAATAAAATGTCATAAAATGTCATAAATAAAATAGTGAAATATTTTTATTTAAGGTTTTCAGACCTTATTGTTTGAATTTAGAATAAA